>NC_081410.1:74301611-74629944 GCF_030272615.1 Cryptomeria japonica
AAAATGGCCAAAACCCGTGGCCTAAACAAAAGAAATATGTTTCTCAAAACCCGTATAGGTTTTGAGATACTTTAAATTTTTTTATTTAAAAAAAATGTTCCTCAAAACTCGTACGAGTTTTGAGGAACTTTTGGTTTTTTTAATTGTTTTTTCTCTAGGCTTGGTGTTACTAAGCCTAGCACGTTTTTGAAATTTTAGAACCCGTACGGGTTATGAATTTTTTTTTTTTTTTTGGCATGTGGCCACTTTTCTGTTCACCATCTTGGTGCACTTACCCTGGTGCTTTTTGGAAGTTATATATGCTCACACTTGCTCTTATTACAAGCAAAATTGGGTGTATTTTTCATATCAATTACACATGCACACAAGTACAACCCAATTACAATTTTTCTACTTAATTTATTTTATTAATCATACTCAAATTATTTTCACATCATGCTCAATTTTCAATAACAATTTTAATATTTCATCTTCCTAATTGATTTGTGGGCATTCTATAACACACAATTCAAATGGGACATATTATCACTAATTCTATTTATATTTGGTGCATATTTTTCACAAGCCAACCCTTTTATTTAAATGGTATGATAGGGGCAATGAGTGTGCATTGCATATTTGGGACACAACAAGAACATACTAGTTCCAATGGCTTAAATTTTTAGGTTGCAAAAAATCCATATTATTTTTACAAGTGTTATTTATCTCAGTTATAATTTGACATTTTCTTATTTGGAGTTGCACACACCCCAAAGTGTGTTAAAAACATAGAGAGAAGTGCATACCTTGCTCTTTTCCTCTCTCATTTTACATCTTCTTGCATGAATATTGTAGATGCACAATTTTAGCATTCAAATTGTGTCTTTGGTTATGCTAAATCTTTCAATTAAAAATAGTGATCATCCATTCCTTCAAATTTTCACCTCTTGAAAATAAATTTGCATGTTGTATCATCATCTAGTTTGAAATTCAAAATTTGTAATTTCCTAGGTTGACAATGTTATATGATTGTTTCCCATCTATTCATACATCCAATTTTTTTGAATTGTGTGTCAAGGGTTGTGTATTTAAGGATATCATCCAATGTTATTTTCATAAGGAGTTATAATCAAATGTTGAGAAACAAGGTAAAACTATTGTAGTAAAATCTTCTACAAGTGCATGCAAATGGGAAACATTTTCCTTCAAACAAGGATTATCATAAGAATATTTAAGTGATTGTATAAATACGAAATAAGAAAAAAATCAGCAAACCATGTCAACACATGATTTACACGAGTAAACCCTTTAAAAAACAACTCCAAATAAGAAAGATGACAAATATACATTCATGTTCAAGAATTAGATACATCCGACGTGTTGAAACTCTCTTCACTCTAACAACACTTTGACAAGACCTATGTACTTATAAAACAATCTCATACTCTCAATATATAAGCATAGAGAGAGAACAACAATATAAATGGTTTACCAAGACAATGGACACCAATGCAATGGTAACATGCAAACATCTCATGCCCACCTTGGAAGAGTATCTTTCGAGAATGGTAAATGCATCAATGACTTCACATGGGTTCAATCCATTGCCCCACAAAAATAGAAAACATAACCATAAAGACATTATGGGTGTCATAACTCCCAATGGCTTAAATCCTCAAGTATAATGGTCCAAAATGGAGTGGCTAACTCATGCGAATCCCATCCATGATACAAGGTTCTCCACTCCTCGATTCTAATGCTTAGCATTGGGAAAGTGCAATAAGTGATTCCAAAGTCTATCATAACTATCGTGCTCCACCTCGTTCATGAAACTGTATGACAATTAATGCTTAGATTTGTAAGGTATATAAATTGTAATTTAAATTCCAATTACACCCTAGACATCCAAGGACCTTTCCAAAATCATTGTAGACAAATGAATTATACATAAGATTGCAAGGTAAATGACATCTTAATCCTAATATGAAGATTTAATGGAAAGCATTCACATTTGATAATCAACCTCAACTTACTCAACATCTAATGTTCTCTCTTTCAATTTTGTTAGACAAAACCTTATGATCTAATTGTCATCAATGAAGTGAAACACTCTTCCTTCTATAATTAGCAAGCCCACAAAAATGTTTTATTAACAAAACCATTCCTTAGAAGTAAGTACACTGAATAATGCATAGGTTTTGTAGGTACCAAAGCTGAAATTTTGTAATGGATTAAATTATGTTAAAGAAACTATTTAAGGATCAAATTGTGAGCATAACCTAACGTTGGCATTTAGAAAGCTCAAAGAAAGCTCAAAATTCAGTCTTCTTTGATTACAAATTGATTTCTTGATTTAAATTTTCAAATCTCTATCAAAACATCACAAGTAGTTAAAGCGATCAAAATCAACCTTGTCAATTTTTGAGTGAACCCTAATTTCCATCTCAAATTATCTTAATTTACATTAATTTGACATCTAATTAAATAAGTGCTTATTACTTCATTTAAACTTTTAACTTGTTTACCTACATTTCAAACTAGTTAGAATCTAGCTCTTTACCCATTATAAAATAATAATAATATTAATTCTCCAATTGATTCTTTCAACTAGAAGATCAAATCCTCTTTTCTTTGTTTTTTGGAGTGGCTCAAGCTCAAGTTCTTGTCTCTATTCAAGTTATTAGGGTGTTACCTCATTCCTATGGCCGCTTTCAATCTTGTTTGGCAAAATGTACCTGATATGCAACTCGTGCCTCTTATAAGATGAACTAGGTACAAGCGTTTTTTACCATATCAATTTATATTTAAAAAAAACAGGAAACATCATCAAGTTCCGAAGTCGAAATAGCCCATCTCAGAAAACTGAGAATTATTGTAATCACGACAGAGCCTTCTGGAGAGGTAAAGGAACCCCCGAAAAAAACAATTCGAAGTGAATAAACAAATTGCAGCAAATAGCAATTGCCTGCACTAAATTAAAATTATAAATCCATTGCAATCAGTTTCAATCGATTAGAGAGAATTTCGTTTTTCTCTGCAATCAAAAAATAGTGAGGACATTGCAAAGGGCTCAAGTAAGTTGGTTTCAACTTAAGTGAAGGTTCTTCAGCTGTCCACCTTCGATCAGTTGGCACAGGGGTTAGTTTGGAACAATAGGATTTAAATGGGTTAAACAAAATAAAATTTTAAAAATGCTGGGTACCCAATTCGCCGACAAACAATTAGTGGCAATGAACAAGATCCCTCTCCAATAATTGGTTGCCCGTGGATTAAAAATGCAAAATTATCCACCAGGCGCTACCTGCATCCAGTTCAAAATTGCAGCATGTTCAATGGGTTCGCGAAGATTTCGACAAGAAAAACCTTTCTATAATTTGGATTGTTCGGTGTAGTTATATAAATTGGGGAAAACATCCATCATCCATTTACTCCGAGCTATAAGAGGATTATAGCTTTTCAAACTGGTCATGTGATAATAGCTTCCTGAGCTTGAAAACGACACTCCTTCACGCCTCTGCTTTTGAACCTCCGGCGGGAATTCAAGGCTAAGTGATCAAGTTTTGTTAGATGAAGAATCGATGGAAGTAGAAAGTGGCTTATCTGCATGAGTAAATGAGGAGACATGAAGTTTTGGCTTGTCAAGATACTCCTGTATTTGACACAACAATGCCTGTTGTTCGGACATTCCCAATGGTTTCAATAGGCCCGGCATAATGCTTACACCTGAACATACTGGATTAAGAATGTTGATATTTCCACTGCTTGTATGGTATGGAATACCAATGTTAGTATTCCCTGCACATGATGAAGTATCAATGTTAGTATTAGTAACATGTGATGGAAGTGTAGAGGGGCTAGTCCTTGACATAGCAACCCCAAGCATGTTATTGTCTAATCCAACCATGTTTAAATGTACTCCTGAGTTGGAGGAATTCATAAAATTACCATTTTGATCTATTTTAGGCTGAAATGACATGCCTGCACCATTTTTTGAAGGTTGAGCTTGCGATGATGGCAGCTCAACGCTGTATTTTCCCCATTTTATGTAATTGCCTATAGCTTGAAGGTTATAAGAGTTATGTATCGCGGGGAGTTGGCTTTTTACTTTTAGCTTCTTTTTTGAATCTATCATGTTCATCTTTGAAAATTTCAGACTTGCTTCCGCTGCCTCATCATTTTTATCTGCTATAAAGGGGACAGGTGGAACAGGAAGATATTGCGGAGTATCATGTGCTATTGGTTTCAGCACATGCTTGAAACCTGCAAACTGGTTTGCAACTGAAGACAGCTCTTGTGCAGATGGATTATCATCTGGACTTGTGTGATTGTCCATAGCACATGTCTCAGTTTGTATGGAATGAGACTGCACTTTGAGTTTCCTGTTGGTTTTTGTCGCTTCTATTTCTACTTTATTTGCGTGCTTTTGGCTTAAAACAGACCCATATGTATGCCTTCTATTTTTCAGACAAGCAGAATCCGATAATTTGTTGTTCCTCACTGTTACCTTCAATTGCGAGTTTACTTTTTCTTTTCGGAAATTTGTCTCAGAAAGAGCAACAGCAGCCACTTCTAAGGATTGACTTTCTATTTGAGCCTGTTTACCTTTGCTGATCTTCCGCCTTTTTGGAATCTGTTTATCTGGGTTCTCCAAAATAGTGCTCATATTTTCTCCTGGAAAAATAGATTGATGGTAGGTATAACCATGGCTCCCTTCTACTAACATTTCACTTCTACAACTTTGTCCATCTGAAATCTTCATTACTGTTTCCAGAGCTTTAGATTGAAAAAGAGGTAGTACAATTGCCGGAGTTGTGCTACTATCTGGTTGAACCTGCTTAGCTTCATTATTTTGTGTAGAATGTCTGTCTGCACTCAATGCAAGCACAGCGATTCTCTGCTTATTCCCAACTTTCCTTTTCTTTGTCAGACTATCTTTCAAGCCTATATGTTCAACTACATTCTTATTTATGCTACAGAAATTGGGATCCTGGGAAGCAGCAATCTGGAAGTCTTCATCCTGAGGGCCTTTTTCAGCCTTTTGAGTTGCAATTCTTTTAGGAGCTTTACCGGAACAGTAATGTTGAATTCTCTTTTCTATGTATGACAGGAGTTCAAACTTGCTCTGATCAAAGCACTCTCGAGATAGTGTAGTCTGTGTATCTAACTTGTTTCCTGCAAGGGCAGACATTGAAAATTTGGTTTCATGAAAAGAATCCATCTTATGTAGTTGCATTAGAAGCCTTAACAGTGGAGCTACTTCATATTTATGTTTGAGAATACAAATTTAACCCAGTTTAGTTCACTTGCTTTCCATTTTACCTTGAGAAAAGCTTAAAATAATTGGTGATCTTAAAGGCTGTTGCTTGTCAGCATTGGTCATTGGGTCTGCACCCAAACTTGTAGTATTTGTGATATTGCATGGCAGATTGCAATCAATCGAAGGTTGAAAGCCAATTTCGTTTGATGGCTTATGTTCCATAGAAAAATCTGCAACAATGTTTAAAATTGGATAAGTTGAACCAGCAGCAACAAGAAACCTCCAAATTACCATTTCTCAATATGGCCCATTTTAAAGCACAGTACAATTCATATATTCTATGTACTTATTTTTACCAGGAAAACCATTCAGTAATTTCAGTGGTTGCTGTCCATTACTGCTCAATACTGGAAAGGTTCTAATAGGCGGTGTCTCACAAGTTCCCTGTTTTTGGCAGATCTGTAAAGAAGTAAATACTTTCCCATGTTAGATGATTGCTTAAATAATGACTTCGTTGCATGGCCAGTATAATTGGCTGAATTGAAAAATTACTTCAAAATTTTCATTAATTGGAGTGGTTTTTTGTTATCTTCCTAATGCAAATTCTAAATTAAGGATGGGTAACTGAGTGAAATTCAGAGTGTTTCAATTCAATATAAATTTAAATTAATAAGAATGGGCAGAGTTTAGTTGTTTCTACCAAATTTATAAACTGCATCTTACAAAGTTCTTTTACCAATGGAAAACAAAGCCACAAACAATGGATCAAATATATTATCCTGATCTGCCAACAATTGAAAAGTAGCCTTTATTCAAACGTTAATCCAATTACTTACCTGGCCCTTTCTTTGTTTCACAATTCCTATCGAACCCTCACACATGAATTCTCTTTCAGTTGAGCTCAACGATAGGTTAGTGATGAAGTTCTCTCCTATGGTTGGCTGAGGCCCACTTAACAGTGGATTGCATCCTGTATAAAATGAAGTATAATCTCTGTTCCCTTTTAGATAACTCTCTGTATGGTACATTTGAGGAGCTTTTAAGTTTGAATTTGTTGAATTTTCAACATCTGTGATCAGATTTGGATTTATCATCCTGCTTTGGTAATGAAGAGATAAATCAGGTTGGACTGGTACAGCTGCATTTATTTGGGCAGAAGTGGTTACTGCAACAGAATTATAAGTGTTTAAAGAAGTGTCTTTGCATGCACTCTTGGGCACAGAGTGTTCCGAGTCAATGTTCTGACTGTGGAGAGTGTCTTTGCAAGAATTGGAGGGGACAGATTGATCCAAGCCATCGTCGTAACACTCAAAACCAGTAGCTGAAAAGCCATGAAATGAAGCATCCAAAGATGCATTGCTTTGCTCAATAGGAGACATTTGATTTCCATTTGATTTGGAGGTCTCTCCAGGAACATTAGACTGAAAAGGTGGCAGCACAACTGGTGCAGCTTTGCCACTATCTGCTTGGACCTGCTTAACATCCATATTTTGTGCACAATTCTTACCTAATGCAAGCACAGCAATTCTCTGCCTGTCCCCAACTTCCGTTTTCTTTGTCATTTCAACAGTTTGGGAAGTGATTAAAGAAGTGTTTTTACATGTACTCTTGGGAACAGCCTGTTCTGAGCCATCGTTATGATTGTGGAGATCATCATTGTGAGAGTTGTGGGGTGCAGATTCATCCAATCCATCATCATAAACTTCAAAACTAGTAGCTGAAAAGTCATAAATTGATGCATCCAAAGAAGTATTACTTTGCTCAATAATAGATGGTTGATCATGATTTGATTTGAGGGGATTACCAGGAGCATCAAATTGAAAAAGAGGTGGTACAATTGGTGGAGCTGTTCTACCATCCAGTTGGACCTGCTTGACTTCTTTGTTTTCTGTACAATGTCTGCCTGTTCCCAATGCAGGGACAGTGATTCTGTGCCTGTCCCCAACTTTCGTTTTCTTTGTCTCTGCAACTGTTTGCAAAGTGTTTAAACAAGTTTCATTGCATGGATTCTTGGGCACAGGCTTCTCTGAACCATTGTTATGACTTTGGATATCATCTCTACAAGCATTGGAGGGCACAGATTCATCCAAGCCATTGCCACGACCCTCAAAACTAGTCGATGAAAGGCCATGAACTGCAGCATCCAAAGAAGCACTGCATTGCTCAATATTAGACAGTTGATCATGATTTGATTTAAGGGGCTTTCCTAGATGCTCAATTGATTGGTTTTTTAAAATACAGGAGCCATTGTTTTTCTGAGCTTTTATAATAGCATCATTACCAGTTCCTTCGTCACAGACTGACTGATAACTTGAAGTGGCTTTCACGTTTCTATCAACTGCTTCTGTGTTCTGGCAAGTATGATGATCTGAGCTTGAAGAAATACCAATCACAGTATCTTCCACATGCGCTTCCTTATCTTGTCCTGATGTCTTCTGTTTCTCATGCTTACCAGACTGTTGTACTTGATTAATCTTCTTGCTTTCTTCTACGAGAAGATGGATCTCACTATCCACTGTGACATGCTTAGCTGAATCATCACAATCTGATTTAAAGAGCTTTCCTAGATGCTCAATTGATTTCTTTTGAAGAGTAAAGAAATCACTGTACTCTTCCTTATCTTGTCCTGTTGTCTTCTGTTTCTCATGCTTACCAGACTCTGGTACTTGATTAATCTTCTTGCCATCTTCTGTGAGAAAACGAGTTTCACTATCCACTGTGACATGCTTAGTTGAATCATCATGATTTGATTTAAAGAGCTTTCCTGGATGCACAATTGATTTCGATTGAAGAGTACCGAAGCCACTGTTTCTCTGATCTTTTATCATGATGTCATTACCGGTGGTGACTGACTGACCACTTGCATCTCTTTTAAGGGTTTTATCAACTTTCTCGGTATTCTTGCAACCATGATGATTCAAACTTGAAGAAATACCAACCACAGCATCCAGATTCACATCTGTTTCCACAGTCTGTCCTGATGTCTCCTGTTTATCATGCTTACCAGATTCTTGGACTTGGTTAATCTTCTTGCAATCTTCTATAAGAAGATGAACTTCACCATCCACTGCAGCGTGTTTAGTTGAAGCATCCGTCCCTTTTACCAACTTATCCTTCAAACTCTGATCATTGTCAAACTGAATTGGATCATCGGACTTATTTTCTATCAGAAAACAATTACCATCTTCAGCTTCTTTATTCTGAGCCAATGAATCTTTGAGAAACCCAGTTTTTTTACGATTGTGAGTTCTTGGTGCTGTTGCATGTCGTTCAAATTGATTTTTAGCCATAAAATGTGCCAAATCATTGAGTAAATCATCTTCTAGATGTGAAGCTGGTTTTTTCTGTAATCCATTGTGCACAAGCTCTTCCTCAGGTACTTTCTTTTTAAAAACCTTTGAAAGCAGTTCCTTTTGAGGGCTTCCAAGCTTTTTTGAGCCAAAACGTCTTTTGATAACTCTTCTTTCTTCCTACATAAATGACAACAAAAGGATGCTTTTGGATTTTAGGATTTTAATACATCTCCCAAACATTAAAATAGAATATGTTTCATCCATATGTTCTGTATATATTTCTAATTAAACAGAAATCTTTTTTCTTGTTTACTGTGTGGCAAAGTTATCCCTCTAAGAGAACTCTCAGAGTCTATGAGGCTAACTTATCCTAAAAAATAAATTGTAAACAGACGTTACCATTTTTTCAAGTAGAAAATTTATTAACCATAAAATAACATTTCCACTACTCATAAAACTATGAGGTTAGCAATTAACTGGACCCCAAGGTACCAGCAATAGCCATATATGTGACTTCCCCAATATCAAAAGTAAACAAAACTGGCAAACAAAAGAAGAACGTCTTTAGCTTCAATTCATGTAAAACAATTAACAATTTAAGTTTTCCTAGTAATTGGACAAAGCATCATCTCTCTATTATTCATATGATCTTGTATTGAAGAAGAATCATAGCTCTTATTTTACATAAATTGCAAGATAATATCTGTGACATCTGGGATACCTATTAAATGCAAAAAGTCAGTCAGTCCTTGTGGCTACCAGTACAGTAATATTTTATGTATTAAGAAAATGCGAGGAATGGATCTTGCATAGTTGTCAGAGGATGCAATGTTCAATCGCTTTGCAAGAGACCTAAGTCTATGTCTATGACATCTGGATACTCGTTTACAAAATGGTTGATCTATCTTGTAATGCATTTAAAGACTTTAGGGAGAATCAAAGCAAAGAAAGCTCAAAAGAAATAAGGTTGAGAGGATAACCATAAAGATACATACTTTTACAGACTTCTCTGGTGGTAAAGATTGACATGAAATGTCTTGGCACTGTAGTTTCCTCTTATCATCCACAAATTCTAGGTTTGGTTCAGCTTGAGCCTTGAATTCTTGTGAGTTATGTAGTGAAGCTTTTGAGATTTTCAGCATCTCAATCTTTCCTCTCCTTGACATATGCTTCAATTTAGATTTCCAGTTTTCTTCATTGCAGCTCAACTGTTTATTTGGAACAACAGCAATAAGATCTGATATTAAGCGTTTTTTAAGTAATTTCACTTTACCCTTTTGTCTTTTTGAACTGTATTTCTTTACAATGGGAGGGATGCCATCATTGTCCACCTCAGTAGCACAGCCTTCCTCATCCAAATTGGCCACAATGGATGATGCTAATGTATTATCTCCTTCAATACTGCTTATCAATGCCTCCATTGGCTCCTCTTCAGTTCTATTTTCAAAATTTTCTTCGTAAAAGGCATTTTCATCTAACTCATACATAGCTGCTTTGTTCACTGTGCAGTGCATATAATTAATATGGTCTTCCTTCTCTGTAAAATTTGAGATATTTGTTTCAGCTCTTAATTGACTCGTGCAATTGGAAAGAACTTGATCATCATCCTTGCCAGATAAACTGTGTTTTGCACTGGAAGTCTCTTCAGAGTCTGTTGGCCACACAGTTGCATTACAGGCGATAATTTCATATTTAGAATACAAATTATCGCCATCTGGCACATTCTTTAATGTCAACTCCTTAACTGTGCCATGCGATGTAACTCTTTCTTCACTGTGGTGAATTTCTTTATGATTTTCAACACTGGCATCCCCTGATCTTTCACCTATTTCCATACACTCTGCCACTTTAATTCTTGCTTCATCTTCCTCTAGATCATTACCTGCCTTTCTACTCAAATGACGATTCTCCATGTCATTGCCTGAATCTTCATGTTCATTTTCAGATAGTTCAATTGGAAATTTTGCATCACCATTTATAGGCATGGCATTCATCAAGTTATCTAGCTGCTGCTGATCATTCTTTATTTCATTGAAGCTATCCAAGTTAAATTCACTAACAAGACAATCTAAGCATTGCCAATATCTGAATGTAGGAACTTCAAGAAGGGGAAGTATAGGGACTGTGTGTTTCCCCATTCTTCTTTGCAGTAAATGCAGAGGAAAAGGCCAGCATTTACTTATATCTGTTTCTCGAATATTTGTCACATAGCTTCTGCAAGAGACAATAATACGCACCTTGAGAACATGAAAATAGTCTGAAACTGTCAAGGAGCAAATCCTTCCATTTGAATAAAAAAAGGACAAAGATGTAGGCTTTTAAAATAGAAAATAAACATAAGCAATCAAGTTAGTTCAGGGTTCTGTGCAATCCTTTTTTTTTGTAAACACAAAACAGACATTAGTTAGGGCACAATTACTAATCTATATATAAAAACATGTCAAAATATTATATTGAAATATTTCCATGTCATTGCTTTCCTGTTTCAGCCTATAGGCATGAACAGTCTTTGTTTTCCTGATATCGTATTTCAGTGGGGTAGAAAGGCAGATCCAAAATTATAGAGAGCTACGTTACAAAATCTGCAATTTGCCCATGGTAATAGAGTTCAATTACTTTCAGACTTACAGTAGGTCCTAAATTATCGTACAAAAATGAACCATCTAATGTTCAAATGCATACCTTAATAAAGATATAGCTTTGAATTAGTTGACATATGGTGCAGAGGGCAGGGATAGTGGGAAGAATGTTAATTTTGTGGATCAGAATTAAAATTTATCTTGTTCTATGTATTATCTATCACTGAATTGTTGTATAAATCTGATTGTCTTCTTTTATGTTGCAGAAGAGGAGAAGCATTTTTATTTCAATATCCATTCTCACACATTTCATTTGGTATATGTAGTGGGCTGGGTACGGTCAAGCGATGCCTTGACCGGCCATGTCTTTTGGACATGGCCGATCAAGACATCACTTGATCGTGCCCCCTCACGATAATAAATGTTTGAATGAGAGACTTCATTTATCTCTCATTCAATCATTTATCTTACCGAGGCTATCATGCATTAACACTCCCTCTTAGCTAGGTAAGATAAATGTAAAAGGTATTGGGAGCAATATTCATAAATCGTATGATGCTTATCTTGGGACCATAGTTTCAAGATGTGAATTGCCTCTGTTGGCGATTCTATTCACAAACTCTTGAGTGGATTGCCTCTGTTGGCGATTCTATCCATAAGCTCTTGTGTGGATGGCCTCAGTCGGCGATTCTATCCATGAGCTCTCACGTGGATCGCCTCAGTCAGCGATTCTATCCATGAGCTCTTACGTGGATTGCCTTAGTCGGCGATTCTATCCATGAGCTCTTGTGTGGATTGCCTCAGTCGGCGATTCTATCCACAAGCTCTTACGTGGATTGCCTCAGTCGATGATTCTATCCACAAGCTCTTACGTGGATTGCCTCAGTCGGCGATTCTATCCATGAGCTCTTGTGTGGATTGCCTCTGTCGGCGATTCTATCAACAAGTTTTTATGTGGATTGCCTCAGTCAGCGATTCTATCCACAATCTTGAGTTATTATAAGATCGTCACCTTCCAATAACCTCAAAAATACAAGTGGAAATCATTTGGAAGTTGTCACTTCCTTATGATTTACACAGGGCCCATAAAATAATTATTAGTATTAATAATAATAATCAATATTTACAATTTTACTTGAGAAGTGCTCGATCGTGATTTGTAAGCTCCCTATCAATCACAAGGTATCTTGAGTTTCTTCTAGAGAACATATTTTTCTGAACATACGTCTGAATTTTTGACTTCAGCAAGGGACGCTTGTAGTTTAAGTTTGAGAGGACAAGTTCTTGCAATGTGGCCATATTCGAGACTTTCAAGGAGATATCAATCTGATCTTAATCGGATCTTCCTTCAAGCGGTTAGGCTTTATAGAAGGAAACCTGGCTCTGATACCATGTTAATTTTGTGGATCAGAATTAAAATTTATCTTGTTCTATGTATTATCTATCACTGAATTGTTGTATAAATCTGATTGTCTTCTTTTATGTTGCACGAGAGGAGAAGCATTTTTATTTCAATATCCATTCTCACACATTTCATTTGGTATATGTAGTGCGCTGGGTACGGTCAAGCGATGCCTTGACCGGCCATGTCTTTTGGACATGGCCGATCAAGACATCACTTGATCGTGCCCCCTCACGATAATAAATGTTTGAATGAGAGACTTCATTTATCTCTCATTCAATCATTTATCTTACTGAGGCTATCATGCATTAACAAATAAGGCAGTGAGTATGAGATCATGACGAGTCAAACAGTGGCAATGGGAAAAAATATCATGTTAAAGAGTTAGTCAAAATTTTAAAACTTCTTTTAGGCTAAAATTTTCAAATTTGTAATTGTTGGTAAGTCAGAACAAATACAAATTCTTTTATTCAATTCTATTTGAATTTCCCGTCTTAGAATTGCATTGGCATTAGGTTGGGAAGATTTCATAGACTTCCCTCAACTTCCCTTTTAATGTTGATGGATGTACCATTTTTTAGTCAAAATTTGATAAAACCAAAAGGATATAATTGAGCAACCTCTCAAGATTATAAAAATATAATATATTGCTTCATCATAATTTAAACTGCTAATTATTATTAATCTTCTACATACACTATGCTTGAAATCAGAAATACAGATAGATATACGTATTGAGAAATGTTCAAAAAAATTCAAATCATTTATTCTTTTCAAATTTAAAAGGTGTCACAATCTAGGCTTCCTTGGCTATAAGCTTTTATTTTAAATATTGAATTAAATTTAATTTTTTAAAAAAATTTGATTTGCCAGAATTTTCTTTTTATGTTTTTAATAAGTCACAGTAAAAGTTTAATACACAATTGTTTATTTACAAAAATATTCACAAAGTACTGTGTTACACAACATTTTGGGGACAAAGTTGCATTTCAGAAACAGAAAACCAAGGGCAGTTTTGGGCGACAGCAGTGGTACTCAAATTTCTACAAGTTTAACTTTACATAACAACAAAATTAAGATAATAATAACAGCATGTATCATTAAGATACTGAAAGATAGTGAAAGCTGTGTACATATCTTCCTACCCTATATTTTTGTATGAATTGCCTCCTGAAAGTGTATACCATTTTGTAGAGTTCATTCCAACTTGAAAAGGAATTTCAGCACATATTCTCCTCACCCTATATGTTCATGTGAATTACATGAAGAAAAGACATCTAGATCATGTTTTAATAGCATTTTTATGATCAAGTGTAATGCTCCCTTCAAGTAGGCATGGCCTAAAAGGTCAACCATGCATGCACTATCTTTTATTTTAGGAAATTGCAATAAGAGATACCAATTTGGTTTAAGTATTTGCAGCTAATTTCAAATAAGCACAACTAAATTGAAAGTTAAAAATGCAGAATTATTGATTGATTACAAGGATAAAGCAATACAAATCATTCAGAGAATTGAAGTATTTATAGTCATCATTTACTAGAACCACATGCTTAGGATGCCTTTTACAACCTTTTTTCCATAAATTCAAGTAACTTTTTTAAAAACATGCAAAATTTCCCTTTTCCATCCAAGATGCTTGGACATCCCCAAGACAATCAATCGATATCTTAGACATTCCTAGCCACCCATAGGATGGTCATAGGTCTCACAAATGTTTCCTAGTGTTATGTACCATTTCAAGGATGTTCCAAAGTCTTGGAAAAATTTGGGAAAGCCCAAGGGATGTACCCTTCCATCATAGCATCTTGGAAATGTGATGGGGAATGAGGATGCTAGCTTTAGGGGTGCGGACATGTCCCCATGGATAATAGCCAAAATATGCATTACATTTACTTATGTTCCTTTATTTATATCTAATGTTTGAAGGTTTCTTTTTTAATTCAATTGGCCAAAATGACACCTACTTGAAAAATTCAATTTTTACCAAATTTATTTCATATTTTTCAATAAATTTAGTTGTACATACACTACATTTAATTTCATACAACTCTTATTACTACTTTTTTTTTTCTCAAATTGCTCTTGTTACTGCTTCTGGTTTAGATTGTGTCTGTTTGTTTACATCAACATTTTGGATCACACTCTATGATCCATCATTAGGATGATAGATAGCTTATGGAGTAGAAAATTGAATAGCTCATAGATAGCTCATGGAGTAGAAAATTTTCTACTCCATGAGCTATCTATCATCTTGATGATGGATCATAGAATGTGATCTGAAACATTGATGTAAACAAACAAACACAATCTAATCCAAAAGCAATAAAAAGAACTATTATGGATTGTGGAAAATTATTATCTTTAATTTTCCAAATTGTGTAAATATAACCCAATCAATTTTTCATATGAAATTACTTCGTTCTTTTTTAACTAAATTAATTGCCACTTAGGAGTCTTGTTTGACACATCATAATCTCACACTCACCAAACGATGGATTTTGATAATTAACATCTCCATAGGAAATACCTAACCCCCTTTGGAATCCATAAAAAATACATACTCATAGGTTTAGATTATATAAAGACCCCAAATAGGAAACTCTTTCAATAAGATCAGCTCTTTTGATAATCATACCCCATACTAAAGTCAAGATGATGGATATATACATAACTTTATTTCTTTACGAGGATTATAAGTTACAAAACTCTTTAGTTTATAACTTGATACCACACAACAGATAAGATCTAAAAAAAGTGCCTCTAAATGTTGCTTCAGGTCATGACCAAGCCAAGTGCAAATTGCTGTGAGACCGCCATGTAGAAGCCTAAGAGGTGAACTCTTTCTATTTAGCTAATTTAACGTTCAAATTTTGTACTTGGAATTTTCAATCTTCAAGAAGAACGATGAATAATCTATACCTTCCCAATACACCTACATATGATATATAACAAGAATCTAACACTTCTGCCACAATTTGGGAAGGTAGTAACTACTAAAAAATGAGGCTAATTTTCCATTGTCGGTTAAGAGCAGTTTTTCAAGGGCCAGCGTTTCCCCAAGTTGTGGTTCAATTCTCAATTTCTTGAGAAAGATAAATTAATCCAAACATACAAATTCCAAGTCTAAGGTCCGCCACTGTATTTTATATAACGAGTAACTTAGACGACATCTTAACTTCCCTCGTGCATCATCAACCATATACTAATTTCAAATTTGGCTCTGAAACACCCAACTATGACCTTTTACCGAACTTATGAATTCCACTAAAGAAACCATAATGTGAAGAAAATAAGAATAAACGGTTGAATAGAAAAATATAACAAACAAACTGATTCATTCTTACCTGATAGAAAAGGCCTTGCAAGATGAACTTTTAACTGGAACTTCTTCTTGCTCTTGGGATGATATACATTTTCCACTTTCAATTTCGACCTGCCCAAGATGAGGATGAATTTCATCCCCATTAATAGATACCCCTAGATTGTGGCTCATGGACAGTTGCTTCATAAAATGACTCTCCGTTTGTTCTTTCCTGGACTTCCCAATTTCAAGCTCCTCCTGCAATATATTTTGTCTGTATAATTCTGGCACCTGAATAGAAGACATTATACCAGACCCACTTTTAAATGAAACTCCTTCTTGCTCTTGGGATGATAAACATTTTCCACTTTCAATGTCGACCTGCCCAAGATGAGGATGATTTTCAACCCCATTAACAGATACCCCTAGATTGTGGCTCATGGGCAGTTGCTTCCTACAATGATTCTCCGTTTGTTCTAACCTAGACTTCCCAATTTCAAGCTTCTCCTCCAATATATTTTGTCTGTATAATTCTGGCACCTGAATAGAAGACATTATACCAGACCCACTCTCGATAACCAAAAAATAATTTTTCAAAGACTCCTCCTTTCGTTGATGATGAGCCCAGTAGTGTGATTCAAGGCATCGGAGCTGAGAATTACTTACCGAGCTGTTTCCAGAAGCTCAACTACCAAACATACTTCCTTTCCAACGAAGCTCCACCACTAAATTGTGTTCATCGATAACAACAATTCATTCTTATGATAATATTTCCTCCTGTAACTTTCCCTTTGTAAGATGCGTAAGGTTCTAGACCTTTACGTTAACGAGGTCGAAGGATACCATCTTTAGACAATAATAACACAGAAGAGCACTCCGCCAAGGTTAAAACTTATCCTAGAGATTTCTCTTTCTCCAGCTACAAGAAATATAAAACTGAAAAAAATAACTATTATTTTCCTCCTACTAACAATCCTCCATGAAACCCAATCTTATACCATTTTACGTTTTCCATATACCAATTGAAATTCACCTGATTAACGTTTCCATCTAAAAGAATATCAGGCTCACAAGTTTTCATACCATACTTCAAGTCCCTCATGAACAATTGAAGCTATTATACAGCTTACACCGGACCATAAAAAGAAATTCCCATGAGTTCATTGTAGCCCAGTTCGATCTGTGCAAACAGTAGCTCATATTCTTACTCCAAACCCTAAAAAACATACATTTACAATTTCCCTCCAGATTTTTCAGTACACAAATCGAATGTCCAACGCGTTTGTAAAAACAAAAGTAAAAATTCCAGAAAACATGAGGACGACAGGAATTGAGATCAATTGCTCTCAACAGTTAATTACACAAGTAAATGAATAAAACGAAACCCTAGGTTTTGAAACCCTAAGAAGAAAAGGAAAATATCTTCCCAACGTATACTTGATAAGTCAAAAATAATGATATAAAACAGGAGAATAGTGCTGCTTCGTGAGCTGAATAGTAAAAGTACGCGTGGCAGGTAAGAAAAAGCTATTAGAGGAGGCTTTTAAACGGTCAGATTGTCTCTCGTTTTTCAAAAATCTCACGCAATACGTTTGTTTTTCGAAAATCTCACGCAAAATAGTTTGTTTTTTCGAAAATCTCACGCCACCTCATTTTTTTAAGCTAGTCGTTGGATTGGGTTGAAACGCCGTTTTACGCATGTTTTTTTGAAGTTGTGAAAGCCTCCTATTACATTATTATTATTATTCTTCTTCTTTGGATAAAACATTGAACCCCCGAAGATATTTGGTAGCATTTTGTACATAATTTTAATAAGGTGGTTTATTTTTTTCCAAACCATGGCAAAGGAAATGGTTATCTTCTTCTTTGGACAAAACATTGCACTCCCCAAGATATTTGATGAAAACTGGTAGCATTTTGTACATAATTTTTTTCTTTTTATTGGAACAAGCAATTAAAAAAATTATAGAGTAGCAGATTACAAAATACAATTCAGTAGAATTTGTACATAATTTTGATAAGGTGGCTTGTTTTTTTTCAAATCATGGCAAAGAAAATGGTTATGTTTGTTTCTTTTAGGTAATAATTTCTTGGGATTGAAGATGACTACAAGTTCAAGCTAATGGTTAGCTACATAAATCACATAAACAGTCAAACATGCATAAATAAAATCATTATACTTAAATTCTTTGTCACATTTTCTGATTGAGCTCTTGATGAATTGGATGCACCCTTGCTCCACTTGATTTAATTTGCTCCTTTGGATGGTGGATTGTAGATTGCTCTCCACTGCACAACAAGGGATTGAATAAAAGTAGGATTGGGGTGGATGGATTTGGCTAAGTGTGCGATGAATTGGGCATAATATGAATACTTTGGATGGATTTTGGCTCTCAAACTAACAACATAAATTTACTCAAATGATGGATGAATTGTAAAGGGAGGAGACTCCAATTTATAGATTGGAGGATGCCAAAATGGAGGGCCGAGATTGATTTGGAATGAAGGGTTGAGATTGAAAAAAAGTGAGAGAGAATTGAGAGGACGAGGTGTGGGATTCAAGAGGTTTTCCATAAAGGCATTTCTTGTCTCCACACTCCTCAAGTACATGGGGAAGAGATCACCAAGTACATTAGAGAAATAAAAAGGAATTAAAAATTATTTTGGGGAGGACAAAGAAATTAAAATTTTCTAAATAAGAGATTGTGTGGGAAGAATATAGGAATTAAAATTTCTTTGGAAAGAGGGGGCATATGGATGTGCAAAGGATTTGAAATCCTTTGACATAACCAAAGTTATTGCATTTAAGGTTTGGAGGGTGAGATAGGAAAGTCATTTATGGCAAAGAGCTGATAGTGATTAGGGACGTGCAAATGATTAGGAGAAGTGATTAGTCGGGTTAATGAGGGTTAAAGTGGAAGTGGGAAAGTTAGGAGGATGTGACATGAGGAGAGATAATGAGTGGAGGAATATAAAATTGGGGGATAATGATAAGCATGATCTAAGGAAGAATTAATTAGGCTAGATGATGATTAGAAAAAGTGATTTGTAGGAATCACATAGTTAGATTAATGACCTCAAAAAACTGAATCCAATCTAAGAGAGTACTACTTATCTTGATATAAAATTCATGTGCTAGGGAACATTATATGAATGATTCAAAGGCACGAAACCCACTAAATATTTTATGAATGACATATCGATATAACATCAATCAGAGCTCCTAGGCCCATCAAAAAGTGAATTAGGGCTTTCACCTCAATAACATATTGTCTCAACTAATGAATCCAACCTAAGAGAGTGCTAATTGTCTTGATATAAAATTGATGTGTTAGGGAACATTATATGAATGATTCATAAGGCATAACAATCACTACAGATTTTATAAATGACATGTCAAACTAAGTGAATTCAATTATGAGCAAAACTCTATATCTAAGTGTACTTAATTAAATCAATGTAATTATGATTTACCATCTCTAAATCATAATAAATACTAAATAAACCATTTATAATTATGAAAAATTATAAATTATAAATAACTACTCAAAATAACTTAATCTAAACATATAGATCTATGTAGACATCTAAAATTAATTAAATTAATAATTAATTATTTTAGATATTTCTACACAATTGATTTATTTAATTATGTCTATTCCATTAATCTTAAAATTAATTAAATTAAAATTGATTAATTTTATCACTATAGTTATATAATTAATTTATCAATAAATTAATTATTTCTCCATTCTTCTAAAGTCTTTTCAATCCTTATTTCTTCTAAGCCTCTATTAGTTTATTAATTTTAATTTTCACTAAGGTATTGAGGTAAACAACCTAACACACATTTTGATGGGCTTAAGAGCTTTGATTGGTATTATATGAGAGAAACCTATGAAATAATGGTTAGGTTTGGGAACATCAATAAAAAAAAGTTATTAAATAGTTTTTGAAGAGACTTTTAATATTTTTTTGAAATAATTTGATTGGAACAAAATAATAAAGATGAATGTGCTAAAGTGAAGTTCATACTTAAGGCCAAAATTCAAAATTAGCTTTAGTCATTTAAAATTGTATAATAAGCTTGTATATGAGATGTGTGCATACTTCATACTTTTTCCTACTCATTGACATTCATTTTGGCGTTCTTATTAGACACACATATCATTTTGGTGCTCAAATTGAATGAATTTTTGCACATAACCTTGCATAATCAATCTAATGCCCTCATCTTTTACTAGTCCACCTACAATGGTTTAGACCTAACGTTTATTTTCTCACATGAAACTAACTCATGAGTTATGTCTTCTACTATGAATTGTTTATGGAATTGCATCCACCTTATTGAACTTGACTTTCACTCCCCCCAACCAACTCCACTCTAAAAATAGAACATTGTCCATTTGCTTTCATGCAAAAATATTTGAATTATCACATAGGATGTCACATCTATAGATAATTCCTTATGTATTAATAATGAACCCATTCAAATAATTAAAAGAACAAGTAGATAACATCATTTAAGCATTAGAGCATTAGATCATATGTAGTGCATACTAAATTTGCATCAAATGATACTACATTAGGCATACTCCATATTGCATGTTTGATTTTTTTTGTAATCTTGTGAAAAAAAAAGAGCCAAATCCATATAAGGTACAAGGAAGTTTTAAACTTAAATACTAGCATGCCAAGCACAAAAAGGTGTTCATTAATATTAAGGTCACTACCTTTGTACTAATTAAAATATGAAATTAGGAATACAAATTTCAATGTTATTCTAGTTACAAACATAATCACAAGGGATCAGACAAAACCATGCAAGACATGGAAAACAATCACATATGATATCAATTTCTAGTAGTGTAGAATAGAGGAACATGCATCAATTGTATGAGCCATCCTTTCAATTTGATATCTAGAATTTATAGTCAGCATTGAATACATCTACACAATCCATATCAATAACATCAATTTCTTTTGGCATCTTTGAGATATTTAAGTAGGTCCTTTAATATCCTATTATTTTACTAGTTACCTGGCATGTTGTCATACTCAAATCTTCTTAATATCTAGGATTTTAATTAGTGTATATCATTCATTATCTTATAGCTCTCCCTAGACATTTTGGTGAACCCTAAATTGCTAAATCTCTCCAACTTTACCCATAGAGTTGTCTTACTCTTGGTTATAGTTTTTTATCTAAGGGTAAGTGCAAGGTAATGGGTCACAAATTGGTCGAAGTCTGCGCGTTGGAAAACACGCTCTTAGAAATGGGGGCCCATTTTTGCTTCGGGCCCCTGAGGCAAAAAGTAATGGGGGCCCGAGGTGAAACTAAATGGGCCCCCACTTTGTTCTCAAACAGGGGCCCGCTTGAAAATGAAATGGGGGCCCATTTTTAAAAAATGGGCCCTCATTTTTAAATCTGATTTTACCCATTTTTTCGGGCACATTTTATCATTTTCACCTGCAACTGAAGTGAGAAAAGGAGATAAAAAATGGCCCCCCGTGCTGTGGACTCCATTTCAAGCCTCCACCACTATCCTAGGTACACATTCGATCATCTATTTTCACATTTTTCAATTTTCTTGTATATTTTTCCTGTTTTTTGAGTATTATTTAAGTCTTTTTGGTATTATTTAAGTTTTTTTTTAAAGTAGCCTATAAGTAAATTTGTTTTTACATTTGTAAATTCTTAATTTTGATCTGAAATATTCTTCAATAGTTAACCCTAAACCCTAAACCAAAATCAACAAATTTACAAATCAAAACCAAATCTAGATAGTTAACAAAACAAAATATCAAATTTACAAGATACAAGATATCTCACAAACATCAAAACCAAAACCAAATTGAAACAAAACTGAAAGTAAATGGAAATCAAAACCAAAACCAAGTCGAAACAAAACTGAAACTAAATGGAAATCAAAACCAAAACCAAATCGAAACCAAACTGAAACTAAATGGATGTATCAAAACCAAAACGCAATATCATGGCATGTGTCATGGCATAATAGGTCCTGGCATAATAGAAGGACCAATTATGGACCTATTATGGCATGTCATGACATAATAGGACATATCATGTCATCATGGCATAATATGTCCTATTATACCATGATATGGCTTAATACAGTCAAACTATGACCTCTCAAATGTGTCGAATAAAGAAAATGAACTATATGCTATTGATAATAGATAACGTTAACTAGCGTATGCATAATCATGTCTATTAAAGGTTATGAAAGAGACGCTAGTGTATGAGTTATCATACAGTTTTTGTCTCAATCTCAATAGTTTTTTTTCCTTTTTTCTTTTACTTTATAATGATTATCAACTTGTTTGACCAAGTGCTCTTCCTCTATGTTAAAAGTCCTAACATTGTAACTTCATTCACCCTAATGGTGTGAACTCAACATTAACACATATATTCTTACACATGGAAGTGGTGGGCTACCAAGGTCAAGGTCATCCATAGCTCTAAATGTAAACCTCAAGGGTCCTCATTCATGATGACCCTACTTAGATATTCCATTTGGTACTTCAAATGCTTCGTAGTTTATACACCAATATTAAAGGGATTTAATTCTCTCCTCTTGTATAATATCTCTAATTTCTTAATGAGACCTTCAAAACATGAATATTCATTAAGAATTAGCCATTGACATAGTCAAATTATTATAGATTTGATAACTATTTTCCTATTATTCCATGACATGACATAATAGGACCAATTATGGCTATTATGACATGTCATGGCATAATAGGACATATTAAGCCATCATGTCATATTAAGGTATGTCATGGCATACTAGGAATATATTAGGTCCTATTATGCCATGACATGGCATGATAGGACACATTATGCCATGATGACACATTATGTTCCTATTATGCCATGTCATGGATAGGACCAACTATGGACCTATTATGCCATGTCATGGCATAATAGGACACATTATATCATGATGGCATAATAGGTCCTATTATGCCATGACATGCCATAATATTATGGTCCTATTATGCCATGTCATGGTATGATAGGACCAATTATGGACCTATTATTCCATTATAAAAAATGTTGCATGTTGCATCATGTTGTCTCAAAAATGTAATCTTGACATCAAAAACCATACTAGAACTATCAAGATCTTTCCATTAAGATATGTTAGTTTTCTCACCAATCACATCACCATGTACATGCAAGATAGTCAATGAATTCATGAAATCCATAGTGAAAACTACTGAGACATCAAGAGACTTTACTTGTAGTAAGATTTGATCCAATATAGTAAATTTCAAATGGAATTTGAATATTTCAATATTGAATTTGTGAGACTTGGGTTAAATGTTTCTAGGAGTTATTTTTTTAGGTATTGGGCCTTTCAACCAATAAACAATTTTTTTTTACCACTTCTAGCAAGCCACCATTCCAATTCTTTAAATCACATATGTACCAAAATTATTCTTAATCCTCATTAGGCAATACAAAAGTTACCACTATTAGTTATCGGTACCTTTCTAGTGCCTTGGATCATTTTTAGGTGACCATGTGGCCTTTTGGGCTATTCTAGTGGGTTATGGGAAGTCAAAAAAATAGGTGAGATGTTTTAAATTTCAAGGATTAGACAAAATCCATAATTAAAACCACAATTTGAGCTACTGGACATTGGGGTAACTAAAAATTCATTTTAGAAGAGGGGAATCCAAATGTATAACCTTAAGTAATTAACATTACTCTTCAAATTTTAGATATCAAAGTTTAGGCTTGATTCATACCTAGTACCATTTCGAAGGAAATTCTAATTGTCAATCTTTGATGGGAAATATTTAGCAAGTTATTAGGTGAAAATATTTAGAAGGAATCAAGGAAAGAGAAATAAGGTGGGAGGATGGATGAAATTTTGAATTAAAAAAATAATGAAAGAATCAATAGAGCTAGAGAATTACGCATAACTTGAATAAGTGTTAGATGAAGAGAAGTTTGACAACTCAAAAAAGAAGCAAGGATGACAATTTTTAGAAGGTGGGTTATTGAAATGACAAGGATGATAAGGAACAAGTAGCTAGGTTAAGGGATGATTATGGCATAATAGGTCCTATTATGCCATGACATGCCATAATAGGTCCTATTATACCATGAAATGGCACAATATGACCGTTTATGCCATGTCATGGCATAAAGGTCCTATTATGGTCCTATTATGCCATGTCATGGTATGATAGGACCAATTATGGACCTATTATATCATTGCCATGGCATAATAGTACACATTATGCCATGATGACATAATATGTCCTAATATGCCATGACATTGCATAATAGGTCCATAGTTGGTCCTATTATATCATGTCATTGCATAATAGGACCTATTATGCCATCATGACATAATAGGTCCTATTATGCCATGACGACATAATAGGTCCTATTATGCCATGACGACATAATAGGTCCTATTATGCCATGTCATGGTATGATAGGACCAATTATATGGCATAATAGGACCTATTATATCAAGACATGGCATAATAGGACCTATTATGCCATGAGGGCCTATTATGCCATGACATTGCATAATAGTCCACCTATTATGCCATCATGGCATAATAGGTCCATAATAGGACCTATTAAGCCATGTCATGACATGATTTTCTCGAATTGCCAACTTCATCATCTAATTCATCTCCATCACTAAAGTGATTATTCAACATGCTTACTTAGTATGATAGGACCAATTATGGACCTATTATGACATGTCATAGCATAATAGGACCTATTATATCATGTCATGGCATAATAGGACCTATTATACCATGAAGACATAATAAGTTCTATTATGCCATGACATTCCATAATAGTCCACCTATTATGCCATCATGGCATAATATGTCCATAATATGACCTATTAAGCCATGACATGACATGATTTTCTCGAATTGCCAACTTCATCATCTAATTCATCTCGAACATTGAAGTACTAATTCAACATGTTTACTTAGTAAATGACCACTTAGAGAGGTTGCCATCTAATATATTACTACTATTCCAACACAAAGTACTAATTCAACATGTTTACCAAAATTGTGACTAATTATTTATTATATATAAATTACTTTATATATGTTGATCTTATTTTACTTTTTTTACAAGTTCATGTATGGAATATTTTATATTGATTTTAATAGTTGATGCATTTTACAAGAAACGAATGCATTAAATTGAATATATAATAGATTTATGAAGTTCCAATGAAAGTTTTTATTAAGTTTTGTGCACAAATTTAATATTTAATGATTCAATAGTATGTACATGTATATTTTTTTAAGTTCAATATTATATTAAATTTCATGTGTATCTCATTCAATAACATAGAAATGTTACTATTTATAAATGTTTTTTTTAAAACTAAAATAGATTCCTCTTTGACATAGAGTTGTATATAATTCATGTATATCTTTATATATCTAGGAGCTCTTTGTTATGATGGATGTGTTTGACATAGATGAATTGTTAGGTGAAAATCCCCCACTGCAACCCCCTCCTCCTCCACCTCCACCTCCACCCCCTAGATTAGATGAAATTTGTTTAAGAGAAAGAATTAATGAAAACCTACAAGTTATTAAACAAAATATTACTTCAATCCAAAATGAGCCAATCACCCCCCCTATCTTCTAGAGTTTGCAAAATCAATGCAAACTGTTGTCGAGTCAGTTAGATCAGTTGATTCTCAATTAGATCAATTTCATAGATGACAAAAAGAGTTGCATGATTTGTATGTTGATGGGTTAACTTATGGGCAGATCACTGATCTTAGAATAACCAAAGCTCATTTATGTTCATGTTTTACTAACCCAAAAACAAGAGAACCAATGCAACCTACCCAGAAAAGAATTTCAATTAGGTGGTGTGATCATCCAGAAATGGCTAGACACTTTTGGGATAGATGGTGGATAGTTTTTGATTATCCACCACATCGTAATTATGAGGTCCCTTTATATTTTTTGAAGAAATTATACTGTGAGTTTGTATTGCACCAAAAACCAAATTATTTTGATATTAAGTCATTTTAGGGTGTTGGTGGTGGAATGCCACAACATAGATTAGGGGCACATAGTAATAATCCCCTACCAAATCCACCCATGGTTCCACTTATATCTCCATCGATTCCTACAGATGTGCAGAATACATCATTCATTTCAACATTAGATGCTTTGACTTCTCTCACAGGTAACCTGAGTGAGCAAGCTGCACACATGGCATCCACTCCTTGATCAATGCCACATATGTGTACAAGTTGTCATCAGATGTGTGTAGGTCCTACTGCTGATCCAAGATCTGCTTTAGTTGTAGCTGAGCATGATACAATAGATGATACTATGATGACATCATATATGGATTTTCTTTGCTCTGATGATCATCTTGAGCAGGTAAAGATATATATACATGTACATGTCAATCTAATACTTCATTAAATATATGTATAAATTAAGTGCATGTCTTTTTTTTTATACAATCTAATACTTCATTAAATAAATTTGGTTTATGTAGATAAGGACTACACCAAATGTTCGAGTCAATATTGCATCTACTCCTACACAGCTTGGCACACCTTTTGGGGTATAGTATCAATTTCTATCTAGACATTGTACTAGCTTTTTAAGTTAATATGTTATCATTGTATACTATATAGATTTTCATGTTGATACATTGAATGCTTCTTTCTCCAGGCTTCAGGTCATGAGGGACCCTCTACATCACATTGAGAAGAGGGTGTGACAACTGTGACACCATCTATTGTATGTATCTTAGAAACCATAAATTAAATATGTTCTTACAACATTGTAACTTAACTTGATATTTTTTAATACACATATATATGCTCAATAAATATGATTTCATTAAATGCATGTTTGCAGGTGGACACTACTATCAGGATAGGTTATCCACATCATTTTTATCAGAGCCGATTTGAACGTACATTGACATCCTTTGAGGTCTTAATATGTAATACTTAATTTGACCTTATTTTGACTCTTAATTTGACATTTAATTGGACACTTTGAATCTGACCTTGTACAAGACTTAGCTAGCACTACATTTGGCGTTGATTTCAATGTACATACATGTCAAGGTGCATAAGATATTGTTAGAGGAGATGAACAACCTTATGTACGATATTTTATTATATGATTATTTAATCAAATTATAAATGTCCATTTTTATTTAATAAAGAAAAAAGCACGTGTATGTGCTCATGTTCGCTATATCATGTTTCTTATCTTGTATACAGGATGGCACAACTCCTAAGCATATAGTACATGTAGAACAAGTAATTGGAGTTGATGTGCAAACACATATGGTAAGTTTGTAACTTAATTTATGAATTCCAATTGTATTTGATAAATGATTTTTTAAAAGTTAATCAAGCATTTTAATATTATTTTTTCCTTGTACATCATGAGACGGGTCGATCTGGTCCACGTCCCGAGGAGAAGAGACCACGAGATGTTATTGATGATAGCACTTAGATTTTACTGTTTGTTTGGCTCTGATATGATGTACATGTACTATTTTATATGATATGTACTTTTTTATGGACTTTACACATTTGTTTACACGTGTACTTATTTTTTAACATTATATATATTGTCTTGGATGTGCACATACTTTATATATGTATAGTTGCATAATAGGATTAGACCATATACATTTTTTGGACTACATATATATATGCACATTAGATATTATGTGGAGTTCATCATGTTACCATCCAGATATATATGGATTATGTGGATTTGAAATTTTATTTATGGAACTTGTGCTTAAATAACTTTATATGGATTATGTAGACTTGAAATTTTATTTAATTAACTTGTGATTAGATAAAGTAAAAGAACTAACAATGATGATAAGACCAAAGTATCAAAACATATCTTATAATTATAACATATTTTAAACTAAATTAAAAAGTATTCATCATCATAGATATGCAAAATATATACTCATATATAATTACCATTACAATAATAATGATGATAAGAGAAAAGTATCAAAACATAGGTTTAAATATATAATTACCATTTCAATAATAATGATGATAAGAGCAAAGTGTAAGGAACAAAGTAAGTGGTATGGTGGGGTCCAACAAGTAGAACCAATGTGCTATGTATGAAATTAAATTTACCCCATGGAATATATGATATATTGAATAGAACTTGATTAAAACATAATTATCTCATTCATAAATTTGACCAATAGTCTCTCATTTATGTATATTACACAAAGTGTAATCAAGCAGACCTATCTAAAATCTTTGACTTCATCTCCTAAGGGACCTGCAAAAAAAAAACATATCGTATAAAATACACAATCATAATTCAACATTCAAGTGCAAGAATATTACTTTACTCAAGTAAAGTTTAAAAATTTAACCTTAAACATATTTGTAAATGCACAAATAATAGTATTCATTGATGCCATGTACATGTGGAAGACTTGCAATAAAAAAAAAATAGTCTATTTAAATTATAATAATAAGGATATATCTCTCAAAATACAACATAAAGTATGCACAAACAATAGTAGTCATTAAGGCCAATTCTACTATGAGAGACCTAGAAAAAAAATATACATATGTTTTTATAATGAGGATGCATTCAATTTAAAATACAACATAAATCATACATCATGACACTTCAAAGGGAGTTGCCTTAAGGGTACACAACTTTAACTTGTAATTATTTAAAATGAAACATAAAGTATGCACAAATAACTTGGTTTTCATTGATGCCTTCTACTTGTGGTAGACCTGAAACAAAATTACTAGATTAGTGTGTAGGGGAAAAAGCGAGACTAGGTTAACATGCCCTAATCCTACCTTTTGACACACATTACGGAATACGAAAGAGCCTAGAGATATCGCACAATTGGCTACTTCTTTTGGTGAAAGAGAGAGCCACGGGATATCTATTAGGATTTCTATTCCCTTGTTGAAATTCTAAGATTAAATGATACAAGTTCAAACCCTAATCCCAAAATGCAAGTATGAACTAATAACAAGATTGCAGAATTGAGATTAAACAATGAATAGCTGTAAATACAAGGATGAAATAAGAATGCAGATATGTACTCGGAGTTAAAATCAGACTGGAAATGTTCAAGACGGGGGCGCGGGCGCCACTGTCCTGAAAACTACACCGGAAACCACTGTTCTGCACCCTGAAACACTGTCGGGAAGTTGTCAGAAAGCTGTCTGTCCGGAGGACCAGGGCGCCCAGCGCCTCTGTCCCAGGGACTAGGGCGCCCAACGCCCCTGTCCTGGCAGGACCAGGGCGCCCAACGCCCCTGTTCTAGTCTTCTGCTCTGCAACTTGACACAGAGTGTTGTCTCGACCTTCTCTCTCCGGATCGGTATCCCGCGGCATCGTCCGATTCCCGAAACCTGCAATGATATCTGAAAAAGGGGGGATGGGCGGCTATATAGGGTTTTTCCTTAGTCAAACCCCCACTTCGGTGATTTCCACCTCCATGAATAGCCAAGTTGTTTTGTAAAATGTATTGTGTGTGCAAACCTAGTGTGTGTGCAAGGTCCTAAAATGCAAGAAAGCAAACTAGAGCAACCTAGAAAGTAAACCCTAATTGCTTGTAAATGATAATGTAAATGCTCTAAATCAAGATGCAATGTGATCTAAAGCATGAATAAATGATGTGTCAAAGCTCATCCAAAGACATGAAAACAATATGAAATCATACCCAACCCTCAAGGGAGGAGTACAAGCCAATCTTCAGTCGGTAATCTCCTATTGTTCTTCAATGTCTTCCAAGCCCTAAGTGGATGAATGAATTTGATAGATGCTTGATAGAATGATGTTGAATGTTGTTGAAGTCTTCCAAGATCTGCTCTTTTGCTGCATATGAAGTTCTTGAAAAAAAAAATCCGATCCCTTCAATTGAAGAAAGAGAGCTCTTATGTAGGAAACCCTAGATCGTAAATTCATATTTTGGCTGACCTAGAGATTGAATATCCAGCCAATTTCTTGGGGTTAAGCTTTATTTTATGATTGGATCATGCTCCTAAAATTTCGGGAAAAATGTCCGGGACCATGTGCACTCCGGGCGCCACAGTCCCGACAACTTTTCACCAAATTTTCAGGGCCGTCGGATATGATGATTTTAGAGAGAATCCCGAAGTTACAGGTGATTTCGAGATGTTTTGACCCCGAAACCAAGCCCCCAAGTTCGAAATAGGACTTAATTAGGGTTTTTGATTGAGTGATGTATTGGAGAAATAAAATGCGAAGGGCGCGCTTTAGTGAAAGGGCCCAACTTTATGATGTAGAGAACGATGAAATAGGACCTTAGACCTAATTAATTTGATTAATTAAGTGCTTAAGGAGAAATGCAATGCAAGATGTAAAATGTACTAAGGCGGGTGCTAAACTAGGTGTGAAATTGTACCACCCTAGCAAGTGCGTACAATTTACGACGCTACATTTAGCCCCCACTTTAGCGGTCATATGAGTACTACGTGCATATGCAAGCTAAAGTACAGAAAAGTAAACATTATTTGAAAAAGGATATATCCATAAGTTGTCGGACGAAGCCCCCAGCGGTATCTGCAGTACACAGTTAGGAACCGCACCCTACAAAACACACGTTAGATCACAAAATCACCTAATTCTTACTAAGGAAAGTGATGAAATCTGTGAGTAGCTATATGCCCCCCCTTGTTTCAGCTTGCTTATTAGGGAGGTGAAACAGGGTAGCATGTTTACTTGCAACAAATTGTGTAAGGTAGTATTGATGAGGGGTGTTCACTAAATAGGCTTCATCAGAGCACTTTTTGGAACATCCTGAGAGTAGGAGAAGGAAAATACGATTCCAACGCAACAAACGGTTCGAAAATCGCATCTCCCAAACTCAAGTTATGATAAGATGAATGAGAGAGGAAAAATTAGGGTTTCAAAAAGTAAGAATAAACAAACGAGAGTATATACTTCGAAAGTGACACTTGTATTCATCACTTTGTTGATTTCAGAATACTATTCAGTGCAGCGGAGCCCACATAGCCATCATCATGCCTTCATGACGACCGGAGCATCCCATGAGGATTGAGATCCTGCGCCAGGCCGTGATCGACGACGAGCCACTGGACGAGGTGAGTTGACTGAATGTTTGACTTTTGATTTTTCACATGTTTGACTTTTTCGTGATCGTATGCGGGCCTTGAGGCTGACCGGGGCCCACCCAGGGCGCCATGGTCCCTGTGGGGCGCCCTGGTCCCCTCAGGGTGCCATGGTCCCTGACAGGGGCATCATGGTCCCTTCAGGGCGCCATGGTCCCTGACAGGGCGCCATGGTCCCTGACAGGGCGCCATGGTCCCCTCAGGGCGCCATGGTCCCCTCAGGGCGCCATGGTCCCTGACAGGGCGCCATGGTCCCTGTCAGGGCGCCATGGTCCCCAATCAGGGCCTGGCGAGGGGTTACAAGGCTAGCATACAATGTGCGACAGTTTGCATTTGCGATTTTGATGATCGAGTACTGATCACGGTCATGTTTTCATGTTGCAAGGTCTCCCGTACATGAGAGAGCATACAGCGGGACATATTCTTCGCACTTTGCGAGATCAGATTCCGCGGCTGACTCAGTCAGAGAGAGACACACTATCGATTGTAGGATTGTGGTCTGTGATTCTGATGTTGGCCATTCGATTTCATCCTGCGATGCTGATGGCATTGATGGAGCGATGGGATCCTGACACATGCACTTTTCACCTTCCAGTAGGAGAGCTGATGGTCACACTCGAGGATGTGTATTGTATACTTCGTCTTCCTATCAGAGGAGCGACAGTTACATACACGACCGATCGGTCAGCGGAGGATCATCAGAGAGAGCAGGTGTATTGCATAGGGAGAGTCATGCCGAGCGAGACGAGAGGTCGCATCATGGTCAGCTGGCTCTTACATCCTACAGGGGAGGTACCACTTCTGAGACGCCTTATGATAGCCATCATAGCATTAGCCGTCTGCCCTAATGGGCGAGGGACACACATGCATGGGGGTCTCACATGGTGTATCAGAGCGATGGAGAGACATAGGAGAGTGTATGCTTGGGGTCGGAGTATGCTTGCATATCTCTATCACGACCTTGAGGAGTACGTATTCGGACAGGGCTGCAGTTTGATGACATGCACACTTCTGTAGGTGTGGATTTTAGAGCACTTCACATGCACTAGGCCCGTCGGCTTTCCATTAAGTACAGCGAGCGAGAAACCTAGGGTGTTCGCTTATCCACTTACCAGCGAGTGGAGATTTGGAGATTTGTTGTATTGGAGAGTGATTTTTGACAGACTGACAGCCGAGGTGACAATGTGGAGACCTTACCTATGGATGCACAGATGGGATGGTATGGAGAGACAGTTAGCATGTCTACAGAGGAACCGCCTACTGCGAGGATGATATGCACATATCATAGTCCCCTTCTACTTTGACCGAGTACGGAGGCAGTTCGGACTAGAGCAGTGTGTTCCAGCCGATGTGCCCATCTATACTCGACACTCACGGGTCCTTCCCAGACCTAGAGCAGTAGCGAGACTGACGGTAGATGACATTGAGATGACAGACTTAGAGGGATCTGATCAGGATGTAGTCATTGATTATTCTGCAGAGCCTGGAGCACAGCGGAGGTACATCTCATGGTTTATGAGATTGTATCCAGGTCCTATCTTTCCACCAGATCATCCGACAGGCTATCCAGGCCCATGGAGACATGGAGACCGAGACGAGGACGAGGGATCCAGGTCAGAGGAGCCAAAGGAGGGAGAGGGTCATGAGGAGGCGGGAGATCCTGATCCACCTACAGGCGATCAACCCAGTGCCGAGGAGGAGGAGGAGGAGGATACAGATAGAGAGGAGGACGAGGAGGATGCAGGTGATGATGCATATGAGGACGAGGATGAGGATGACCAGGAGGACGACAAGGAGGAGGATAGAGATGATGAGGAGGAGTCAGATGCAGCTCCCCACCATTCAGGAGATGATACCATAGCTCTGGATCCACCTCTTATTCCCCAACAGGGGGAACATGAGGCGATACAGAGACCTGTTCCTAGTACCGTCCAGCCTACACCCGTCGTGGATAGATTATTCGAGCGAGGGGAGCCTAGCAGTTCCTAGGCACATATGCTACCATATCATGATCCCTACTGGCGTGAGGGAGATCCAGGTATAGTAGGTTTATATTGATTGATTAATGTTTTGATGATATAGAATGGTACTAACAAAAATCTGTTCTACTACCATAGCTAATGTGCAAGAATGGCGTTCCCTGATTCAACAGGCAATGACAGACATTTCCATGATAGCACAGATCCCTAGTTCCTCATAGATTGCCTATAGGCCTCAGGGGAACATGGGTCGGCATGAGGATTTGTTTTTCCCATTTCGAGTACAGGTAGATATATGGAGGGAGAGAGAGAGAGTCATATCAGAGGACCTCCAGCAGGCGCGACAGAGAGAGAGAGTCCTATCAGAGGACCTCCAGCAGGTGCAGCGAGATCTAGCAGCGGCTCAGACTGAGGCTACCACCTATCGTGCGATCCTTATGGATAGGGATCGTAGGAGTTCCTCTCGGAGTCACTCACGATCTGTATCACGCTACACACCCATGGGTCCACCTTCACGGCTAGACCAGGAGGGAGCATCCAGTCGACACTCTCCAGCCACTAGCCCTAGGGATAGGAGATGATTTTATGATGTAGAAGAGAGGTCACATTTTGGATATACAGTGACCTATATTTGTATACGATCCACACATATATATGTATATATACATGCTTCTCTTTTGTCTGAAATGTGTTATCTTTAATGCTTAAAATAATGTATATTTTGCTTTGATTAAATCTAATACATTTGGTAAATGTACATGTATGTTCAGAATTTAATTTCCATGTGATTGATTTCTCAATGCTCCATGATTAAATTGATACATGTGTGACTTAATTAAAATATTTAATCAAGTACTACATTGATGATAAGGAAGAAATATGCATTAAGTCTAAGAATCATATAACTAATGTGATTTAACTTTGAACTTAAACACAACATGATACGATTCTACTTAACACATAACGACATTGTATAATATGCTAGCATAATGGAATGTAAATCTTTCACAATTTACATAAATGAATTCAAGACAAACTATAAAGTAAGAAGACACGCTTGTCAGGAACGAAGCAATATAGATTAAACAATACAATATTTAATTCTATTTTGCTTTAATTAAGAGAGACTAACATATTATCCAATGTTGAAGAATTGAAAAGAAGATAGATGAGAAACGAAGAATTAAGCATAATATCTACGCAAGTGCATAGCATTGATAGGTTCTTTAAGAGGCGTACCATCTACATCCGCTATTTTGTAAGCACCCGATCCATAATCCTCAATAACGATATATGGTCCAAGCCAATTAGGACTAAATTTTCCCTTTTCGGCAGGTAAAGTATTCACATTGCGCTGATTCTCATAAAGGACTAAGTCACCTACTGAGAAGGAACGTTGAATGACCTTATCATTATAGCTTTGTTGTAGGGTTTTGTGATACGCTTGAATATGCTCAAGAGCGTTTATGCGCTGTTCATCAAGCATCTCAAGCTGTTGAAGTCGTTGTTCTCTATAAGAGTCATCATCTACTATACCTTTGAGAGAAACCCTAAGTGATGGAATCTCTAATTCTAAGGGCATAATAGCGTCGGCACCATAAACAAGATTATAAGGAGTAGTTCCCGTAGCAATTCGTACACTCATTCGGTAGGCCCAAAGAGCATAGATTAGCTGGTTACTCCAATCCTTACCATGCTTATTCACGGTTTTACGAAGAATTTGTTCAATTATCTTATTGGATGATTCGGCTTGACCATTTGATTGAGGATAATATGGTGTAGAAAATCGATGTTTGATATGATACTTCTCGAGGAATTTCTTCACGTCCTTGTTCTTAAATGATGTCCCATTATCTGAGATTATAGTGGAGGGTATCCCAAATCGAGAAATAATGTTTTCTAGAAGAAATTGATAGATCACTTCAGCAATAGTAGAGCGAAGGGGAATAGCTTCTACCCACTTTGTAAAGTAATCTGTTGCAGTTATAATGAAGGTGTGTCCTTGAGATGGAGGAGAGATTTTTCCAATAAGATCCAAACCCCATGCAGAGAAAGGCCAAGAAGCTACTTGAGAACGAAGTTCTTGAGCAGGAGCATGAATCAGATTATTATGTTGTTGACATTGATGACATTTCTTAACAAATGAAAAGGAATCCTTCTGCATAGTTTGCCAATAGTATCCCATACGAAGCAATCTATGAACTAAGGATTTGCCCCCAAAATGCCCCCCACAGGCACCTGAATGTGCCTCTTCAAGAGCAACAGGGATTTCCAACTTATTAAGACAACGAAGGAGAAGACCATCATAACCCCTTCGATAAAGGACATTAGAAAGGATGATATATCTAGCAGACAGCTTGCGGATTCTAGCTCTAGTGTTCCTATTAGCGGAGTCAGGAAAGGTACCATCGGTCAAATATCTTACGATATGCGAGAACCATTCATCTGAATCTACAAAGTCACAACATGTTACCAAGCTAGAATCGTCTTCAATAGCTGGAGAAATAAGATTGTGAATAACGAAATTAAGATCAACCATAGGGTCCTCTAAAGATACTAGAGAAGCCACACATGCCATTGCGTCCACATGTCGATTATCTTTTTGAGGAACGGGTTCCATGGTATAAGAATCGAAATTTTGTAATAAAGAGATAGCAAGGTCTTTATATTGTGATAATTTGTCTTGTTTTGCTTGATACATTCCTGTTACTTGTCTTATAATCAATTGCGAATCTCCATAGATATGTATGTGTTTTATATTCAGAGCTAAGGCTACTTTTATTCCTGCTATAAGAGCCTCATACTCAGCAATGTTATTGGTACACAGGAAATTTAGACGATATGATAAGGGAATAGGTTTCTTTGTAGGAGAAACCAGAACAACACCTGCCCCCGATCCCGTACGACACTTAGAGCCATCAAAGTATAACTCCCAAGTTTCATCTTTCTCTATAGAAAGAATGAAGTCGTCAGGAAAGGACTCAGGGTTAGGGAAGGAGAAAGGCGAAGGGGCCTCAACTAAGTGATCGGTCAACGCTTGTCCTTTAATTGCTCTTTGTGAAACAAATTTAAGGTCAAATTCAGTTAACATCATAACCCACTTAGCTAGACGTCCTGATAAATCAGTTTTAGAGAAAAGATGCTTCAGAGGATCAAACTTTACCATGACGTGGACTTCTGAATTTAAAAGATAATGTCTCAATTTCTGAGTCGCAAACACCACGGCCAAGCATTGTCTTTCTATCGCAGAATATCGGGTCTCATAATCGAGTAAGGTACGACTTATGTAATAAACTGGACATTCCTTACCATCTTTATCATGTTGTGCCAACAATGCTGCGAGAGCATGAGGGGAAGCAGCTGTATACAGAAGAAAGGGTTTAGAAGGTTCGGCAGGTTGAAGAATAGGAGGACTAGCCAAATACACTTTTAAATCTTCAAATGCTTGAAGACAGTCTTCATTCCATTGAAAAGTGATATCCTTTTTAAGCAGTTGAGTAAAAGGAAAGGTACGATCCGCAAGTTGAGACACGAACCTACGAATAGCTTGAATCTTTCCTTGTAAGCTTTTAAGTTGAGACACATTTCTAGGAGGTGGCATGTTAACAATAGCATCTATTTTTTTAGTGTCCACCTCAATTCCATGATGTGAAACTATGAACCCTAATAGTTTTCCACTATCCACACCAAAAACACATTTTCGGGGATTCAAGCGCATGTGATATTTACGAATTCTTTCAAAGATTTGACGGAGGATTTTAACATGATCCATGCGAAGAAAGGATTTGGCCAAAATATCATCAACATAATCCTCTAAAATCTTATGCATATAATCATGAAAGATAAGGGTCATCGCTCGTTGATAAGTTGCACCGGCATTTTTAAGTCCAAAAGGCATCATTATCCAACAAAACGTACCCCAAGGAGTGGTGAAAGCGGTTTTGAATTGATCTTGAGGGTTTATGAAAATTTGATTATAGCCTGAAAAACCATCCATGAAGGATAACAAGGCATGTCCTGCCGTAGAATCAACTATCATGTCAATGTTTGGAAGAGGGAAATCATCTTTTAAAGAAGCCTTATTTAGATCCCGAAAATCAGTACACATTCTTATTTTGTTGTCTGGTTTAGCCACAGCGACAATATTTGAAATCCATGGGGAGTAGTCAATAGGGTGGATAAATCCAGCCTCCAATAAGTTTTCAATCTCAGCTTTAACAAGCAGAGCCACCTTAGGATTCATTTTTTGAATCTTTTGTTTCACGGGCTTAGCATCAGGAACTAAGACAATATTATGAGTAACAATCTTAGGATCTATACCAGGCATGTTAGAATATGTCCAAGCAAAGATCTCAGGGAATTCATGCAATAGTTCTTCATATTGTTTCCGTTCCTCTTCATCCAAACATTTTCCAATTTTAATAACTTTCTCTTTGTTGCAAGGATCCATCTTAACATCAAGGGTATCACTTATGAGAAGATTACTTTGTTGAGGAGTATCCTTTAACTGAGGGAATTCTTTCACAATCTTATCGTTATCAATCTCTTTTCCAAAATAGGCTTCAGTATTCAAGCAATAAGGGAGTCCCCTATTGTGGTGATAACGAGGAAGAGTGTCATAGGCTCCCAAGAACTTAGCTAAAGCATCGTCGGTAGGGAAGATATCCAAAGCACAATCACTCGAAGGATCCCCATCAATATACTCAGGGTGTTGTATTGATAAAGATGTAGATATAGCATTGACACTAATGCATGGTCTTTTATAAGCTTTAGTACGTCTGCAGGGATTATAGCCAAGTCCAAAGGCATAATGTTGAAAATTAGTCTCTAGAGGAACTCTTATCCCTTGTTCATTAGCACCACAACCTTTTCCATGATACCCATGCTTAGCAAAAATGCGAAAACCACGACCATAACGATCAGCCATTTCAGGAAGAGAAGGTGGTTTTTCATAAGACAAAGAATCAAACTCTTCATAATTATAGATGTGGGGAGAAGAAGTCTGAGAAGCGGCCACAAAATTATTACTCATAGATTCAGGTAAGGTTATTGATTTTTAGCTTCTTCTTTCTTTTCAACTTTGTGATTTTCAGCTTCTTCCTTCTTTTCAACTTTAAGTTCTCTAGAAGGAACCTTATATTCACCTACAAAGGTAGGGTTAAAATCAAGAGATCCCCAATCATCCTCTGTGAGAACCTTCTCAGGATCAAAATCCTTTTTATGTGTAGTTTCAAGTCGAGAAGGATCTTCTTCAGGAGTTCCAGACTCATCCGAAGGATTTTGATCATCGGAGAGCGAAGACTCATCGATAGGTTTCTTGTTTAAAGAGTCATCACTAGACGAGGATGGCTTAGAAGAATCTCCTTTGGAATTAGATGTCTTATTATTATAAACGAATTTAACTTGTCTATGCAATGTAGAGGGGACAGCTTGCATGCTGTGAATCCAAGGCCTCCCTAATAACAAGTTGTATGTTAAATTTCCCGGCATAACATGGATAGGAGTAGGCAAAGTAACAGGTCCCACTGTGAGAGGTAAGGTGATGATACCCAATGAAGTCTTAGCCACATTGTCAAAGCCACGAATGGGATGAGAGTCAGGCTCAATAAGAGATGTATCCACATTCATCTTATGCAATAAATTAATGCTACACACATTAAGGCCAGAGCCATTATCTACTAGTGTTCGTCTTATAGCAGTGTCTTTCATGACAACCACAATCATCAAGGGATCATATTGTTGTTGGATTTCACTAGTAGGCAACTCATCTTGGGTAAACACAATTTGAGCTTTAGGATTCATCACAGAGTTAACAAAAGATGCTATATTACTAGATGTATTCGGTGGAGGAACATTCAAATCTTTCAAGGCATCTTGTAACATTCCATGATGAGCGGAAGAAGTTTGAATCAAATCCCAAAGGGATATCTTAGCAGGGGTAGCTTTAAGTTGTTCTATGAGATCATATTCCTTACCAATAACTTGCGAAATACGGGGAGCTTGAGGAAGAATTGGTTGAGGATTAGGAAGAGAGACTGGAATAACAGGAGGAGGATTAGGTTGCCTATTATTTCTGGTATGATAAGTATGGGCAACCGCATGATAACTGTCTCTAGTTATTTGCTTAGCATAATTGTAAGGACTTATAGGTTTTCTTCCTTGTACAGTGATGATAGGTTTATTCGGGGTAAGAAAAGAATCATGATCATACATTCCTTGAACAGTAAGGAGAGGTGATTTAGGAATTTGAAAGGTGGGAGAAGGATAAGCACCTTGGACTTCAAAGAGAGGCTTATTACATTCATTCAAGTTTATCATGTTAACCAATTTAGAGGTCTTATTCTTGTTTAAAGATTTCGACAAAGCCACAAAGTCATCAAGAGCATCATCCAACAAAGCATGATCATATCGGTTAAAAGGTTTGTCTTTTGATTCAAAAGGAGACATCTCCTCATAGAGGGGATTATTGAAAACAATCATGTTACTAGATTTAGGGGAAGAGTGGATAGGAATGTATCCTTGAGAGGAATCATTCGACTTATCTTTCTCATCACACCTAAATGGCATAGTAACAAGGTTTATGAGTTTTTGGTAAAATGAAGGTTTGGCATCCTTAGGGTTTAAAAACTCATCTAAAGCTTCATCTAATTCATCTTGGCTATACTCATAATAATCATCGAAAGCATGAACATTTTGCAAATAAAAATCTGACATTTTGAAAAGATTGCATAAAATTTAAATACACAATGCAAAGAAACACACTCTTTTTTTTTTTTCCTTTTTAATGAAAATGAAATGAAAACACACTAAATATAGATCTAGATCTAACAAATGCAATGCAAAAGGAAACAATGATAGATTCACGTCGGGTTCACCAAAATGTGTAGGGGAAAAAGCGAGACTAGGTTAACATGCCCTAATCCTACCTTTTGACACACATTACGGAATACGAAAGAGCCTAGAGATATCGCACAATTGGCTACTTCTTTTGGTGAAAGAGAGAGCCACAGGATATCTATTAGGATTTCTATTCCCTTGTTGAAATTGTAAGATTAAATGATACAAGTTCAAACCCTAATCCCAAAATGCAAGTATGAACTAATAACAAGATTGCAGAATTGAGATTAAACAATGAATAGCTGTAAATACAAGGATGAAATAAGAATGCAGATATGTACCCGGAGTCAAAATTAGACTGGAAATGTTTGGGACGGGGGCGCAGGCGCCACTGTCCTGAAAACTGCACCAGAAACCACTGTTCTGCACCCTGAAACACTGTCGGGAAGTTGTCAGAAAGCTGTCTGTCCGGAGGACCAGGGCGCCCAACGCCTCTGTCCTAGGGACCAGGGTGCCCAGCACCCCTGTCCTGGTAGGACCAGGGCACCCAGTGCCCCTGTCCCAGTCTTCTGCTCTGCAACTTGACACAGAGTGTTGTCTCGACCTTCTCTCTCCAGATCGGTATCCCGCGGCATCGTCCGATTCCCGAAACCTGCAATGATATCTGAAAAAGGGGGGATGGGCAGCTATATAGGGTTTTTCCTTAGTCAAACCCCCACTTCGGTGATTTCCACCTCCACGAATAGCCAAGTTGTTTTGTAAAATGTATTGTGTGTGCAGACCTAGTGTGTGTGCAAGGTCCTAAAATGCAAGAAAGCAAACTAGAGCAACCTAGAAAGTAAACCCTAATTGCTTGTAAATGATAATGTAAATTCTCTAAATCAAGATGCAATGTGATCTAAAGCATGAATAAATGATGTGTCAAAGCTCATCCAAAGACATGAAAACAATATGAAATCATACCCAACCCTCAAGGGAGGAGTACAAGCCAATCTTCAGTCGGTAATCTCCTATTGTTCTTCAATGTCTTCCAAGCCCTAAGTGGATGAATGAATTTGATAGATGCTTGATAGAATGATGTTGAATGTTGTTGAAGTCTTCCAAGATCTGCTCTTTTGCTGCATATGAAGTTCCTGAAAAAAAAAATCCGATCCCTTCAAGTGAAGAAAGAGAGCTCTTATGTAGGAAACCCTAGATCGTAAATTCGTATTTTGGCCGACCTAGAGATTTAATATCCCACCAATTTCTTGGGGTTAAGATTTATTTTATGATTGGATCGTGCTCCTAAAATTTCGGGAAAAATGTCCGGGACCATGTGCACTCCGGGCGCCACGGTCCCGACAACTTTTCACCAAATTTTCAAGGCCGTCGGATATGATGATTTTAGAGAGAATCCCGAAGTTACAGGTGATTTCGAGATGTTTTGACCCCGAAACCAAGCCCCCAAGTTCAAAATAGGACTTAATTAGGGTTTTTGATTGAGTGATGTATTGGAGAAATAAAATGCGAAGGGCGCGCTTTAGTGAAAGGGTCCAACTTTATTATGTAGAGAATGATGAAATAGGACCTTAGACCTAATTAATTTGATTAATTAAGTGCTTAAGGAGAAATGCAATGCAGGATGTAAAATGCACTAAGGCGGGTGCTAAACTAGGTGTGAAATTGTACCACCCTAGCAAGTGCGTACAATTTACGACGCTACAATTAGATTTTATAATTAGGATGCATGAGTTAAAATGCTATATAAAATATACATCATGAATTTTAAAGGGGAGGTGGACAAAGGGTTCAAATTATAACTTGTATATATTCATTCTATTATACCATCTGCATCCTCTCTCTTTTGCAAAGCATCTATAATTGTCTCATGCTCTTTCATAGAGAGAGTCCATAATTTTTTATTACCAGGTCTGCCACAATATCTATCCAATTTTATATTAGTTGCCACTACCAAATGCGAGTAATGCATAATCTTCTTCTCTAATTCATAATCTTCAAACGTGGGAAATCCATTCTTTCTTGTTAGATATTTGCATAGCTAGGTGCCAACAACAACCACATCTATCTTGTTGGATAGTCATAACCATCATCATCTACTTGAGGAGTGGTTAGCTTATGTTTTGGCTCTACACATCGAGCCAACCAATACTATGTCCCCTCTTCATTGTCCTCTGGTGCAACAACAACATAGACATGTCCTATGCACAAAATAATTTTATTTTAATATTTAATGAGATATAAAAAAAAAATATACACTATAAGATTTCATATATGTACTATTTAATAAATCAAAATAAATTTCAAAAACATTTTTACCTTGTTGTATAAGATTTGAAATATGATCATAGTCATTTGATGCAAACATCTGATCCATATCTTCATCAGTTCTTTCATGCGGATCATTTGCATCTATGGGTGTCAATGATCTTTGTTGCCATTCTTCAACCCATTCTTTATTCTCACAAAATTCCCAATCTCTGCAAACATAAAACTGACAAAAGCAAGAAAGCTCCCTTGTGAATATAGTCCATGTGCTTGGATTATAACTCTTAAATGAATGTCATTTAGCTAATCCAATGATGGTATTACAATCACGCCAAATAGGAATACTATCTTCCTCTACCAACCAGAAGAAACATCGAATTGCAGAGTTCTTAGTTGATCCTTTCGACAACTTTGAATTGCACCAATCTACAACTGCACGAGCATCTCTGAATTTCACTACATCCTCAACTTTCAATTGTTCTCTAGCAAGATCTCTTTTTACATAGGCACCAGCTCCATCATGTTCCCCCTTACCATGTCTCGCTTCAAAAAAACTCCATAAATGCTAGACATTGGTTTTCTTGTGAACTCTGCATAGGCAATAAAAAATTCTTGCATTTTTGAATTGTCCAGTGCAGTTATTTGACCATATCATATGTTGTTTTATGTCAATTTATCTTTCCTTAAGATTATCATGAAATACCTTGAAGCAATGTTGAACAAACTCTGACGAGTGTAATCGATTATCACTAACATATAAATGATACTCCCTCAAATTTTTTTTGTTATCTTCTGTACTGCCATGGTCATGTCTATATATAATGTGCACAAATATGGCCACTTGCACTGAGTTGTAGTATTGTGATTGAGTTTCCTCTTGTGGTTTTAGAGTATAATTTTCTACAAAATCCACAACTGATACTATTGTTCCAACTGGAAATGTGTTCTTGCATATGCGAAACTGTCCATCAAGCCATCAGGCATGTTGGGAATGTTTCACATATTTTGGAACAATATGACTTTTAAATTCATTGATAAATGCATTCACACTATTCTGTTTTGTAATAAATTCTAAACGTTTCCCAATCTTTCCATCCTTTAGAGGGTATTCTATATTTTTAAATCTCCTAACATCAACCATTTTTTGTCCAAACTCAGATGAAACATGTTCATGCAAACATTCACCTATCAAAGGATAGTTCCCACATAAATTGCAAAGGCCATAAATGCATGAACTGGAAAGAAATAATTTCTCATTAGGTGGTTTACAAAATAAACTTGCAATAAAATCTTTTATAGTTTCAGGTGGAACATAAACACCACAATCCTACACAAGATCATTACCATGCAACATACAACATATATATCGAAAAACATCATAATAGTAACAAAATTGAACATGAGTTTTACAAGAACAAGATATTCTTTTTTTATTGATTTTAACATACTTGGGTTTGTATTTTTCAAATGATCTTTGACTAATTCGTAAATTCATTAACACATATTCATCAATAATTTTTTTAAAGAATTCAGTTTGAGTCACGTCAAGAAGATGTTTTGGATGAGGATCACGAATTTTTGATCCCACCCTTATCTTTAAAACATCTCTAACATTTGATGAAACTCTAGTGTTATCATGGCAAAATTTTGTGATTGATTGTTTAGTTTCATCATTTAATTTCATGTCCGACATTTGAAGTCTACCACTAAAACTCCAACAATATGGTTTAGTGGATCAATTTCAATTGTGTCTCTTCTTTTGGCCACTCTTGACAAGTTTCTACGACGTAAGTTTAAATAGCCACTTATATCACTTAACATTCTTTTACTAACAATTATTTTGTCAACTATAGCAGTTGTTATAACTCTACGTGCCACATTCTTATCTTTAGATTGACTTTTTTTTCCAATAGAATCGATGGCACTGGCAATAGTAGATACAACTTGCTTATATGATTCATATTTTCTTTTTGGTTTTGCATAAATGCCTATTTTTTTCATGACTTTACGCATTTTTAACAATTTTCTTAATTGTAGCATTAATTGACATTGGAATCCTAACTTTTTATTATAAAAAAATTATTTATATATAATCTGTTCACATGTGTTTTGATTTGTCTCCAAGAAACTAACCCATTAAGATTATCTAGCACATTGCTATCAATAGTAAACAAATTACATTCATTTTCTTTCAGAGAGGGTGGTGTAATATTTTTAATTTTTATTTCTTTTCGTATTGGTTGATTAAATTTATATCCAGCTTCATTTAAATCAGCATGAATGGCATCATAGTCTTGGGGATTTAAAAACATACTCACATCTACATGAACATTTGCATCAACAATCATACCCATGTTTGGTTCTACATTTATTGTGTCCATCATGATCTCTTCAATGGTCTCATCTACAATGGGCACTAAATTATATGCTTTAGTGTTCTTCAATTGTTGTTGTTGTTATCTTCGATCTCTTTGGCATTTTTCCTCCTTCTCTCTTTGTGCTTGAATTTCGTTTGCTGTCATTGTCTTCCTTTGTTTCTTTTGACGTTGCTTTGAACCCATCTTTACAAACTCCTCTTCAAAAAATAATTTTTTTTTTTACCGAGTTCTTCTGAAATTTGTGTAAAAAAGATAAAAAAGTAGTGCCAAATGTTGTAAAAAATGTTTGTCAGTACGGATTCCAATGATAATTTGGTAAATTGATGTAATCTATCCTTTTTTTGACAGTAATGGTAATTTAGGAACAGGCCCCCATTTTAAAAACGGGGGCCATTCTGAAAACCAACGGTTAAAAAAAGGAATGGGGCCCGTTCTATGGAAGTTGATTCCACAACCCACCACTTGCCTTGAGATTAGGTCCGGGATAGGCCTGGGATGGCCACACCTGAGACATGGACCTACAAATTCAAATCTCCATGAACGAAAGCACAAATATGAACTTCTAAAATAGTTTACGTGCCTCTAATTAGAGAATTTTTATACAAAATTAAAACCTATTTAAGATTATACTGTCTAGACTTTAAATATGTAAATTTATTTAAAAATTGGTTATTTTAACTATTTTTCATTTATTTTATACTAAATCGGGTCCATAAACTTGAAATATTAACTAATTTTGTTAATTTAATAACTTTTTTATTTTAATGAATTTTGGAAATTTTTTTATATGTCATCAATCTACACAAACTTCTTTTCTATTTTAAAAAAAAATCAAAAAATGTTAAGTTTACGTCAAATTATGTGGGTTGTGCATGTCAAATTTCTAAAAAGATAATTATGGTCATTAAAAAATTAATTAAAATTTATCTTAAAAAAAAAAATACAGAAAAAGATGCTTATCAATCTTCAGTGTGTTACAAACCGTTTCCCAAAATGGTTTGAGAAAATAATTTTAATTGTGTCAAAAAGTGTGGGTCCTACACATGCATGGTATGGTCCTGAAACAGACATTTTTAAAACATAGTTTTTAGAACTCCAAACAAAAAGTTATTTTTTATTATGTGGATATTGAAATAAATTAGATATTTGGAAAGTAGACTCAGAGGGCTATCTTTTATATTACTGACTTTTTCCAAGTTTCAATCTCCAAGTGTTTCAAAATTTAAGCTCAAATGAGACAAAACCTAAAATCAGGGAAAACACTTCCACTTTTTGGCCAAAAAGTGGACTCATCTTCTTGCACTGACCCCTAATACATTTCTAATTATTTTTCATTTTCAATTTAAGAGCTAAAATTATATTTTTGAACTATTATTTTACTTTACTTACTTCTTCATTGTTTTCATATTGTTGATTAGTATCTAGAATTTTCCACATAGGAGAAGTTTTTGAATGAACCTAAACATTATTTAAAGTAGTGTATTTACATATCTTGCTAAAATATATATAAAAAATTGAAAGTAGTGTTGCATGAAGTGTGTGTGTCATGATCTTCATCATCATTATGTGGAAAATAACATAAATAAATTATAAATAAAAAGTATACATGTATCTAATTAAATAATATAATTAAAAAAGTGATAAAATAGAATAGGAAGAAATATATGTATATTAGTCAGTTAAAATCAACAATCTCACATAGCACTAGATCTACTTGGAGAAACCCTTTCAAAAAATAAAACACAAAAGAGACACCAACCTTTTATTAATATTAAATAATTAGTTACATCAATATAATTCACTCAAATTATCATTCCAACAACATCCTAGTAGCATAATAATATTTTACCTACATAATGCTACAAATTTTTTTATCTTGTACACTTAATAAATAGAGAAATAAAATAGGAAACCACAAAGGGTTTCAATAAAGTAGTGGATTTAATAAACTAATGACCTTTAAAACCATGGTCAATAAGAAAAAAACTCATACCCCACTATGCATTAAAACATAAAATTGAGATAGAAATCATCTAATAACATATTTGACTCCATAAATTTTGGTAGACATGATTCCTATGACTAGTACTCAATGATGATGAGTCCAACTACCACAGATCCTTCCAATTATGACAAGATGCTACACTCCTCTCAATATAACTCCCAAGTGCTACATGTGCGAGAGATGATCATTTTAGTCATGATGATAATTATGCAACTCCCACTAATAACCTTCCCACATAACCTTCGTATCCAATATTAAAAAAATATCACAAGTATCCTAAATAATTCTATAATATTAAATAATTCTTACCAAGTTCTCATGGGCATCCATGTTCCTATATAACTAGTTCTAATAACATTGGAGACAAATATATTACATGTATCTAGGAATCACAATTGAATAACACACTAATCCTAACGCTTGAGCTCAATTGATATTGATATTGATACTATAATTGTACAAGAATTTCTAGGTGTGACCTAATGAAGGTGTGTAAGGAGCAAGGGTGTGTCCTAAGAAAATGAGGTGAGGCTATGCAAAGATTATGGGTATGAGCTAAGGGAATTATGCAAGGGTATAACCTAATGGTGGTATACAAAAGTTTGATCTAAGGGTGCTATGCAAAGGTTTGACCTAATGGTGATATGCAAAATTTTGACCTAATGGTAGAATGTAAGGACATGATGCAAGGATAAGACCTAAAGGAAGTATGCAATGGTATGATCTAAGGGTAGAATGCAAGGTCCTAAAAGGTGTGATGCTGCGACTATGAAAGAACTTAAAAGATCAGAACTGGAAAAATGATGTCTCAAGAGATTTAAAATGATTGTTTTGAGAACATAAGTTCAATGTTTCAATGACAATGTTGTTTTGCAAAGTTTCCATTTTACAATATGGATGGATACTTGAAAGTTTAGACCATGGTTTTTGTAAAGGTTTCAATTTCAAGTGTGGTGTTGATTGTGAAATGTTCTTGTTACAAGTTTTGCACACACTCAAAAAAAATGACAAAATATTTGTGTGATTTTGAAATAAAAAACATTCAAGCACAATCTTATGGTTGGCCAGGACAATACTTGTTGAATCCCCTTGCAATAAAATACCACATTCAACTGGATAGTTAGAAGCTTGGTAGCATTGGCTCCTCTCCATGACACTCACTTCTACGAGCATACCAAGCTTCGAATTTCTGGGTCATCACTTCCCAAGAAATTTACTATCTCAAATTGAGGGGCACATGAGGGGTATCTTCGACATGCGCGTATCACAATGCCTGGGTCAACAAGTAGAAGGTTTTTGGTTGCTAAAACAATGAGTTTCTAGTAAGGGCATTTGTTTAGGTGGCCATACATGCGGCGTTTCGCTCAAATTAATGAGGCCTCCCAACCCTTGTAGGTTTTTATGCATCATAAGATGCTGAGGGAGACATACATCGCTATGACACATCAATACCTACAAGTTTCCTCACAAACACATTTATTTATAGTGGCTTGGATGGGCTTGGCCTTAGCCTTGTTACCACTTGGGTCATTCCCTCTCACCGAGCCTTAAGGGCTTCTCAGGAGGCAAACCCTCTAAAAGGTAAAACAAAAAGAGCCTATTGCTAAAGACACAAAAGACACTGGTTAATTTTAGAGCACCAATTGAAGTGTTCACTAAACTAACAGACAATCAATTTCAAAATCAAGTCTTTGTCAAGCGTCCTTCACCAAATGTCATTAATAGTTTCAAGAGTGACACACGAGATTGGATACCTTGCACAAGACAAAAAAGTCAAAAGATTAGTTTACCAAAAAAATCAAAATATAATGACACAAAACTAAACATTAGTCTCATTAACAAAAAAATAAAATTTAATCTTAACAAAATTTAATATCTAATCTAATTAACAAATTAAAAATCTAATTTTAATCTACAATTAAAACCTAATCTAAATAAAATAAAATAAAATCTAATCTAATAAGAAAATTAAAATTAATCTAATTAACAAAAATTAAAACCTAATTTATAAATTAAAAATCTAATTTTTAGCTAGAATTAAAAATGTAATCTAAATTAAAAATTAAAATCTAATTTAACTCTAAAATCTAAAATCTAATTTAACTCTAAGATTCAAATCTAAATTACAATCTAAAATTCAAAATAAAAAATTAAAAAAATAAAAAATAAAAAATAAAAAATAAAAAATTCTTACATAAAATAATTAAAAAAACTAATTAATTAAAACTAATTAAAAATCTGGAGATATTTATTTTCACATTGGGAATCTATCCTTCATATGCCATTTAAAATTTGGCGTGGCGTTGTTTTCATGATCATCTTTGTATGTTGCTTCTTTTGGTTTGTAAGATTTTTTATGATATATCTCCTCTTTCTTTTCATTTACGACATAAAAACTTTGGGCTTCATTTCTCTCTAGCATTTTCGCATTCACCTCTTCTACTATGACATTTGTCTATAATGGTAGACCACAGATCTCATGTCGTTGGTGTCAGTCATGTTTTGGACCCTTGTGTTTCTTGTAAATTCTCTGCATTCTGTAGTATATATATTTTGGTTGCAGGAGTTCTTTTTTGCAGGGCCTTCAAGATATCCCAGGAACTTATTTTGTAAATAAGCTTGCATGCTCCTATTCTGTAAAATGAGCTTGCATGCTCCTATTTGTAAATGAGTCGGCATGCTCCTTTGCTGATCTCTATTTTGTAACTAGCTCCGTCTAGAGGATTGTTCACTACTTCTCTTCTATAGCCATGCTGATGAGCAATGACCGAAGTTTTTCTTGCTGGTTCTTTTCTCTGGGAGCTCAGTTTGAATCAGTTTTTAAATATATTGTAAAAATTATATATTATTAATAAAATATATGAAGTGAAATTGCCACCTTGCCAAAAAAAAAAAAACTAATTAAAAATTTTAAAACTAAATTTTAACTTAAACTAATTAAAAAGTAATTCTAAAAATTAAAAACTAAAAAATAATTAAAAACCAAATTAAAAATATTGAAAACTAAATTAAAATGATTAAAACTAAGATAATTATTAAACACTAAAATAAGAAAAAATCTTATTAAAGCTCATACGTAGCCTCTAAGAGGCTATACATGGGGCTGCAACAACACATGTGGGGGCTTTCACAACCTCACACAAAGTTGTTACAACTTGAAAAAAAAATCATTTTTTTTAAGAAAATCCAAAATGAATATTGTAGACTGATAACAATAAAGGTCCAGACAAATAATAGATTTGTTTGGATGCAAGGTATGCATAAAATAGACTTACTGAATGATTTGTGGGAAATGTGTAGAAGTAAATAAATGTGTGGGAAATGTTATTCTAGAAATCTAAAACAACACAGGACAAATGTGGAATCATAGTCTGGAAGGTAAATATGAAAAAAAAATGATGAAATTAGGCAAAGGTTTATCAAGCACAACCAGATGTGAATGTAGCCTCAACAACTTATAGATAAGATATCAAAACTTCAAATATATCCTTGTAGCTTGTAAACAAGATGTCAGAAATCTACACCCAAAGATATCAAAACTTCAAAGAAACCTACACAAAATATATCCAAACCTCCAGTCAACCTGCAATAAAAATCAATTAATGATCTGAAACTTCTGTTAGGCAAAATCAAAACAATAAAAGGACACATGCATGTCCCACCAGGCTTGCCGAATGTAAATGGGGGAAAATGTCTGAGATCTTATGGATTCAAGATCTAGAGCCGACATTTTCAATATAGTACTTGCACAAAACACACATGCAACACTAAAATAAACCAGACATGCATTATCAGGAATTTGCCTTCATTGCCCTCCTATCAACCAAGGTCTTGTGTTTTTAAGATATTTCTCTTAGAGAACTCTGCACAAGAGGCTATGGTGAATGGAGGCTATGAAAGATGAATGTAAGATAAACAAAGAAGTGAAATTCATCGAGAAAGCAAAATGCAAGAATGCATGAAAGATCTCAAAAGATGAAAACAATGGATGGATTCTCAAAATGCCAAGATAACAAATGGGTGCTCAAAATGCAAAGATAATGGATGGAAAAATGAGAGAGAAGCTTGGTTTTTATAGATGTTCTCTAGGTGAGTCCACGTTATGGGATGAATATGGGATAAATAATAAGGCTTGAAAGTTTTAATTCCACACGTGTGAGGTGGATGCAAATAGGTAGAGGAGGAAGCATAAATGAGTCATGTAGATGCTTATGCATATGTTTATGAAGATGGATATATTAAATAAAATAATAGATGAAAAATGATAATAATATTGTTGAATGGTAAATGATAGAATTTTAACATTATTAAATGGATAAATGATAATATTTATATTGATGATATATATGATATTAATGAATTAATGATGGATAAATGATAAAATAAGAATAATATTAATGATAATATTAATAATAAATAAATGATGAATATTAATAGTGAATAATACATGAAAAATTCACTATATATATGAAAAGGCAAGGTTAATAGCCTTCTTTCACCAATTTGAGTCATTGCCGCTAGTTTCATAAGAGAAAGCAAAATATTATCCAGAATATCCACCTTTTGAATTATATGACTTAATCATTCTCAACCATCTCAAGAATAAGGTGATATTGAACATCTCGAGCCTTAGTATGTGTATGGTACATGTGATTATTTTCCAAATAGATAGAAACATAACTATTAAAATTAGTCCTCACCTTCCTATAGCCAAAACCAATACATGAACAATATCTAGATAGAACTATACAATGTCCTTACAAGTATTTGTAGTGATTGTGCACTCAAGAACTATGGATTGCTTCTTACTCATCCAATTGACAAATCCAAGAAAAGTTAACATATAACTACTTATGGAATTTTTTCTCTTCAAATCACCAAACTAATATAAATCAATAAAGCCCTATGTGTCCAACATCTTTCCAAATAATTAGTCACATAAAAATAAAAATATCAATAAGAAGTTCCTTATAAATATATAAACAACCTCTTAATATTGAATTTTATTTTCTCTACTAGGGTCATAAATAAATTTGTTTAAAACCACAAATACCTAGGAATATTTGGTCTAATATACATCATTGCATACATCAAGCTACCTATGAAACTAACAAAGAGAAAACATACATATCCTTTCAGGACATTTAACAAAAGATAACATAGTACAAACGAAAAAAATGAATACTTGCTATCTTACATTCTTGTTTAGTTTTCAACTTTAAAATAATCTCCACATGCTTCCTTTAATTAAGAAATTAAGATTTATATGAGCTTGATCACTCTTATTTTTCATGCCCAAGATATATCTAGAATCCTTACAACCTTTATATTAAGTGGATTAGAAAGATAATCTTTACTACCTAATCATCCCCTTGTTTTCATAAAACATTCCATCAAAATACAATATAAATATTAATAAATGATCACCAATCAATTTTGACTAAACTCAATGATATAGTTCACTCCTTAAGAACCCCAACTACAATATTAAAAATCAAACTTCCAATATATATCTAAGGTGACTACTTCAAATCATACAAGTATTACTTGAGCTTACAAACTATATTTTCTTTTCTTCTCACCACAAAACCATCAACTTATTTCATATAAATCTCCTCTTCAATATCTCCATGTAGAAAAATAGTTAAATTAAATCTAATAATTTTAAATCATATGTAGTAGCTATTGAACATACCAATATACTAGAAGAGGGGGGGTGACTTAAATTCAACTTCTAAAATCTGAAAAATATAATATGCTAATTTTAACTTAATCTTAATTATCCTTGAAATGAAACATAGAAATGAATTGCATAACCTATCCACACAAGAGACACCAAAATTTTTTATACATGGAAAACCCAACAAGGGAAAAACCAAGGAGAGGCTTAACTCTCCAGATAATATAACTAGTCATATAAGGTTACAAAACAGGCTTATTGTCAGAGGGCTCACTGTCGAAGATCTTATTGCTTTGATACAATTGGCTTACTGCTACCAGAAATGTTTACTACCAAAAGAAGTGAACTATGAAAATTGCATCTACACATGCATGAAATTAGTTCTAGTTAAAGCTCTAACAATATACTAACTACTCGCAACATATCCAGTTAAGAACCTCTGCAAAACTCTTCAACTCACTGCAATACATTGACTGTTTGCAGTAGATCCGGTTAAGAACCTCTGCCAAACACTTCACCAACTTACTACACCAATCTGATCATATCAAACCAACAGTTTGCCTCTATCACTTACTACTTATATTCTTCGCTCATGCGCATTTACTTCTTCGCAATATACTTAATCTTATTCTTCCACACATATGTGCATTCCCATATCCTAAAGAAGTCTTATATATACTGCAGACACCTAAAAATGTCTCATTGATCATGTACTAATTATTCCTCTTATTGATTAAATAATCTTTATTATTTAATTAAGTCAATTAAACTTATTCTTCTAAATTCTTTTAATTTCATATTTCTTCATTATCTTACTAATTATTCTATTTCCTATTCTATCATCATTCTAGTCATTTTAACCATTTTCTAAATGTTAATTACATATTTATTATTTAATTAATTATGGTTAATTCCCCAATTTAAATAATCTTTATTATTTAAATAAATTAATTTTCAACTTCTATCTCTAATCATCTAATCATTCAACCCTCTTCTAAATATTAATTAAATATTTGTTATTTAATTAATTATGATTTAATCCTTTAAATTAAATAATCTTTATTATTTAATTAAATTCTATTTCTAAAATAATTAAATAGTTTCTTTAAATTATTTAATTAGCTAATTAATTCTTCCATTTCCAAATCCCCAAATTCTAATTTCATTTAATTTCATATTCTTCTAATTTCTTCCAAATTCAATTACATGTGCATGATTTCAAAAACCAAATTGAAAATCAAAGCTAAGTTCTAAATATATTCAAGTACTAAATTGAATTAATAAATTCAATTATTTGAATAATATCTCATGCAAAGATTAAATTAATAATCTAAATCTAAATGCAAGCACATGCTAAATTAATTAATTCAATCAATTAATTAATTAAATCATTTATCTCTTCAACTTCTATTTGCATCTTTCAGTTAGCTTTTTCTAAATTAAGCTCTCTGTGTCATCTTCTTTATTTCCTCCAATCATCCTTTTTCTTCCTTCATTCAGTTTTTTCTCAATCAGTTGACACGATTAATCTATTCAATCTATTGAGTTTCACTCCTACAATTAGTAGTTCAACTATCAACTTGCATTTGAGCTCACCTCAGTTCACACCTCTTAATCAATATGTTCCACCTTTCAACCAATCTTCTCCAATTTTCTATAAATTGAGCATCCAATCCTCACAATTCCTCTGAATCACGAACTTCGAATCTCTGTGTCACTTGTAGGTTACCAGCCCAATATCTGAGAGCCATCATACAACAAAGAGGAGAAGAGCAATGGAAGCGATATGCCATCTTGGGATAGGGAGTTTTATTGAATGATTTTAATTCCTATTTCTTAATTGCATTATTTCATTGGTTTTATGTTTAAATTGCTTAGATAGTTGAGGATTTCGTGATTGTCCTTATTTTCTTTTTAGCAATGATATCTTTGAGCATAGCACATTTTGGTGAACCCGACATGAACTAACAACAATTTAACCCTTTTTTGTGTTCTATGTGATTTTTGCAGATTATACGGATTGTTCATTTTTTTTGTAGGTTGCATGAATTTCAAGAAAAGATTTTCTATCATGCAATCGATCTTACATAGTCACACAATCGCATAGACAGAATTATGCATTCTACCCTTCAAGGTCATGCATTCTCCCTGATAGGGTCTGTAAAGCGGAAAATCGCGGTCGAACCCTAGTTGTTCTCCCCTCTTCTGACTCCGAGGGGAGAGAAGGGAGGTTCGCTAGGATTCGATGGGTTTTCACTTAGGGGGAAGACTTTACATTAAAAAGAGGGGTTGAAACTCATAAGATTCAATCCCACACAATGTAAGATTGGATGCTAAATGGATTTCAAGGGTTAGGAAAGCAAGGCTACCCTCTTTTGTAAAGAATGTGCATAGAAGAATTAAGATAAGCATGCATAGAAAGTCATAAAGATTCGCTTATAAATTGAGTTTAGGTTATAGGATGAAGCTGCGGACCTGGAATTAGCAGTAAAATGTTGATACGGCGCTGTCCTGCAAATTTGAGCAAAAGTTGTCCGGACGATGGCGCTCGGTGCCACGGTCCTCCGGAAAATCCGTCAAACGAAGGGGGATCGGTTCGTCTCTGCACAAGGATTCCAGATCTTCAATTTCAGCCGCGTACCTGCAACCTACACACAGAAAAGCGAAGACGATTGGGGGGTTAGGGATTAGGGGTTTGCCTTTAGGTCAAACCCCGGTTTTGGAATTAACCAAGAAATGAGCAAGTGCTGTAAATGTAAATGACTGTAATGTAAACAAGTACTAATACCTTGTTCTAAGGATGTTGGTATCCTTATGTGCGAAGGTTTAGATGTTGTATGTTGTAGTATGTAGTATGTTGTATGTAGCATGTAGTAAGTGATCTCCTCTTCAATGGTTGAATCCTTGTCTTGAATGCAACACTTAGCCTTGAATGGAGACTTGAAATGATCAATTGCTTGAATGCTTGAGTATAGTTTCCACGCTTTGTACACATATCCTCCTCATGCCAAATGAGAGAGAAAAATGTAGTTTATATACTTGTCAATTAGGGCTGATAGACTAATTTTCCCGACCTTAGGCCGACCAGGGAAGTATATTTCCAAATTGCAATAAAAAAGACCCGATATCACCTAGGAGACCGGGCCCAAAATAGGACCCAGGGACCAGGGCGCTGGGCGCTCTGGTCCCACCTCCGGGACAGCGGGGTGCAAGGAGGTTCAGGCCAAGGTGCTTGAAAAATGCAGTTTTTGGTGTCGTGAGCAAATTTTGGGGTCTCCATTCAGGTTGCGTGTTGCGTCGCCATCGTGAAGACCGAAATGCAGTCAAAATTGCAAGTGTCGCAATTTTAGGATGCTACATTTAGCCCCCACTTTAGCGGGAGTATGTATGCTCATACTTCCGGTAAAGTACAAGGAAACAACATTAAAAGACTTTCACCACGTCAAGGAGGCAAGACACACCAAGCCCCCAGTGGACTAAGGATCTTACGACTTCGATTGACAAAGTAAAAGGGAAGATCATGAGGGAGAACCATGACTGTCAGTAGTAAGGTTCCCTCACTATGAGTCATGTAAGAGAAATACCGAAAACTTTCAAGGCAAAGCTAAGTTCGCCAAGAAATTTTCAAGTATCGTGAAGGGATAGTCAGGGTGTATGCCCCCCTACGTTAAAGCGATCGCACGCGCCTCAACGGGGGTGATTGTTTTAACGTAGTGATACACATAAGAAATGAGAAAGGAAAGGAGCGCGTTATCGCAAGGATTTATCCCCCAAGTGTGAGATAAACCCAAGGATAATAGACACAAAACACAAAGCACAAGGTGACTTCGCTTTCCTCCGGGTCAGTATGCTGTATGATAAGTCATGTATATATCATATGTATGTATGCATAATTGTTCTTCATTCCCCAATCAAGGAAGGTCACCTAGAAGAAGGGAACACATGTGTCTTTTGAGTCAACATGAGAGAGACCAAAGAGATCTCAATGCTTTGCATCGTCCTCAAGTAGACAACACTAAGGATGACAAATAGAAGAATGAGAATAACATATAGAAGAAGTAACAAAAGGGAGGGGGAGAGAATCTGCCATGCTAATGTAACTAGTCTAGCATGTCATCTACCCCCCGATCTTGCTGATCAATGTTTCGGGAAGGCAGGGAACACGCTAGAGGAGGAACATCCAACACAGCAGATGGAGCTATCACAAGATCCAAACAAGGGCTATGTTCATGTTCCGAGCCACATTGTTCTTGTCTAGGAGCTAGGATAAGTGCTTTTGAAAATTCATTAGATAGATGGTTATCAACATTCATCTATATCATCATCAAGATTTATAAAAATAGGATCTTTAACTCGCACAGGATCAAGACCATCATGCATCTTATGTTTAGGGGATTTAGGCTCAATATCCGGCTGAGGCGAAAATGGAATAATGCTTGTTGAAGGTGTTTTTGGAGATTGTAAATTTTGAGAAGCGGCTGCTTGAGCCCTAAGACGACGTTTTCATCGGCGTTCGCGTGCAGAATGATTACGTCTAGTCTTAGTAGGAAGTGGAGAAGATAGAGGAGGAGGAATGTTCTCATCCTTAGCACTTGGGTGTTTAGGTTGTGGTCTCTTAGGCTGGATAATAGGAGAAGAAGAAGGTCTCTTTTCTCTATAAAAAGAAGGAGGAGGAACTGCTCCATATAAAGGAGGAATTTTTGGTTTAGGGAGAAGACCAAGTCCATCATGACGAGGAGGTATAGATCTACTCTTAGAAGATTTATCAGGCATAGACATAGTCACATCCATGGGGATGGGTTGGGAATCTTCTTAAGGAAAGACATTAGTTTTATCTTTCAAAGGAAGGATTTCCTTCTCAAGAATGATAGGAATGTCAAGTTTAGGTGTTCTAGGTTCACTTAAAGATAGGATCATATCTATTTTCCACTTTTGATAAGATTTGAAAAGATGATCACTTCGCGGGGGAAGATATTGGAATTGTTTAGGCCAAAAGTAATCAATAGGAACACTAGAGGTTCTTTCAGCTGGTTTAAAGAGACTATGATTGACAGTAACAACTTCACCATTATGGGGAAATTTCAAACACTTATGTATAGGAGAAGCAATAGCCTTCATGGAAGATAGCCAAGGATAGCCAAGCTTCACACGAAATTGTTCGGAAGAAGGAATAATAGCAAAGTTCACATCAAGAGATTTATTATGGACCTCAATAGGCAATGTAATAGAACCAATTGCAGGAGAAGAAAATGCATCAAATAGTTTCACAATCACATCTGTTTTGTCATAGATCACTTGATTCAATTGCAAAGTAAAAAGAAATTCTTCAGTAATAACATTAACCATGCACGAAGGATCAATAAGCACTCCACGGCAAGGTGTATTCTTGACTTTTGCAACTATGTATAAAGGACCATCAGGTGCTCTAATGGTTTCACTAGAATCAAATGTGATGGAAGGTTCTTTAGGGATTTCTTGCTGCTCTACAAAGTTAATCACATTCGGAGTCATAGACACAAGACCATCAAATGAGAGAGAGGAATCATTAGCCTCAATCGCATTAGAGGTAGGAGAGGTATGAGAAGGTAATGGATCAGTAAAAATCTGAAGATTTTGGTTAGGAGGAGCTACAGATGTGTTGCCTTTATCATTCACTCCAGAAACAGAAATAGTATTATTATCAATCAAATCCTGAATTTTACCCTTTAAAGAAAAACATTTTTCAGTATCATGACCAGGCTGACGATGAAAATTACAAAAAGCTTTGTGATCAAAATAAGGTGAAGTAATCTTTGCAGGATCAATTTGTCGTACAGGAGGAAGAGTAAGCACATTTTGTCCCAATAACTTATTCATAATATCATGCAATGATTCATTCAAAGGAGTATACTTTCTTTCTTTCCTGAAAAATTTAGAAATAGGAGGCACACCTGATGCTGCATTCACATTGTTGTTGATGATGTTTTCATTGAATTTGATGGAATCTCTGTTCGGTTTAATCTTCCCAAATGGTTGTTGACTGCTATCACCCTTATCACTCAGAGCCATAGGATGTGATTGTTCCATTTGACTCACAGTCAGTTGATAATTGTGAAGAGTGGCACACAACTGTTGGAAAGAAGTAAACTCAGAAAACAGAAGTTTGTCTCGAATATCTTTTTGCAAATTAGAAATAAAGATTCTTTGAATATCATTATCAGGCACTGGAAAAGAAATTTGAGCATACAAATGCTTATATCTACCAATGAAATCAATCACTTTTTCTTTAACACCTTGTTTACAATGCATTAAATCAATCAAAGTAACTTTAGGACTTATATTGTTTGGAAATTGTTGAATGAAAGCATTTGCAAGTTGTTCGAAAGAAGTAATAGAATAAGAAGGCAATGAGCAATACCATTGTAGGGCTTTGTCTCTTAATGTTCTAGTGAATAGTTTTGCAAGCAACCTTTGGTCATAAGCAAAATCGGTACAAATTGTTTGAAAAGTCTTAACATGTGTTAGAGGATCTCCTTTACCATTATAAAGCTCCAAATGCGGGATTTCAACATGTTTAGGGGGAATCGCTTGAACAATATCAAGAGAAAGTGGGCTCGCAACGTCAAATGTGGGCACACTAAACTTAGATTGATTCATAAAGGCAATTTGTTGCTGTAAAGAAGAGACAGTTTGTGCAAGATTGTTAATGGTCGCTTCAGTCGAAGAGTTCATATTAGGTGTGTTAGATTGAGATGGAGGTGTGATGTTATTGAAAGAAGGTAAAGAGTAAGGTGGTGGGACCCTATGATAGTCAACCATAGGGGATGATTGGATAGGAGGAACACTACAAGGAGGAATGGAATGGTTAAATGAATTGCCTCCTTGCATCATGTTCATTTGTGAATATGTAATAGGAACATTCATTGAAGGAATGTACGAAGAAGTTGGATTGAATGAAGAAAGAGGATTAATTGAAGAAGAGGGAGGATTGCCCCCATGACTAGTGATCACAGGAGGAATGTCTTGTATAGAGGTAGCCATGATGTTTGATGTAAAGGTAGGTATACTAGCAATAGGAGTAGTCAAAGGAATAGAATGATTGACTTGTGTAGGAGGTTGTGTATAACCTAAAGATTCAGCACAACTCTTCATAGGCATCATATTCGAATTCACAATGTGTGAAATACCACGCAAAATATCAATTCCATTCTTATCACTTTGAAGCATGCGTTTTAGACCCTCAATTAAAGGAAGAGCTTGACTATCGGGATACTCATGAGACATCCATTGGTGAAAATCGTCAAATTGGTTATCCAATTTGGAAAGTTGTTCAACGGAAACTTCATGGGGAGCTTCTTCATCACTAGGAGGATTAGAGGAATTACCCATATCCTCGTTAAAAAGGCTACTCAAATTAGGTTCCATCTCCTCGGTAGTTAAACCTCGGAAGGACTTAATTCTACGGCTTCGTCTAATGGGAATAGTGTAAGTAGGACTTACTGTTGTAAAACTCATGCACTAGAGAGAGAGAAAAGATTTTGATCTTAGAGGTAGCAATTTTCAGTAAAACCAGCCAATCTTTCAGATTTAAGCTGTTAAATACAATCACAACAGTCTCCTGAAATTTCGGAAAAAATGTCCGGGACCGTGGCGCTCGGAGTGCAACACGGTCCTTGCAACTTTTTTCGAAATTTGCAGGGATGAAAGGTATGATGATTTTAGAGCTAATCTGAAAAAATTGAGGGATTTTACGATCTATAGATAAGCCAAATTAAAGTTGCAATCTCAAAATTGAACCCTATCCAGATTGTCGAAAAATGCAAAATTTGAATTTTTGAAAAAGAGAGGGAAACTGAAATTTTGAATTTTATGATTTTAGAGGGAATGCCAAAAGCAATGCAAATTTTGAAAATTAAAAATTGACTCAATTTCACGCAAAATTCAATTTTGAAAGCGGAAATCAAAGTTGTTGTAATTAAGTACTTAATTTCAAAAGTCATAAATTGCAAGAATTTGGATAAAGCACTGAAATTTCGAATGAATGTAGACACACTTTTCAGATTTATGATAATAAAAATGCAATTTTGACACAAAATTTTAATTTCGATAATTTTTGAATGATTAGGAGCCTTAGACCAAGCAATCGCAAGACCAACTTTGACTGTAATTTTGAAGGTGTTATAATTGATAAAATCAGCCAAAATTCTGGATTTTAGCAGAAAAACACAGTAAGATGTCGCTCCCGAAATTTCGGAAAAAATGTCGGGGACGATGGCGCTCGGAGTGCAACACGGTCCTCGCAACTTTTTTCCAAATTTTCAGGGATGAAGGATAATGTGATTTTATTGCAGAATCCAAAGTTACAGCTAATTTGGAGATGTTTTGATCAGTGAAATTGTCGGACAAAGGTTGAATCAAGAGGGTTTCAAAAATTAGGGTTTTGACTTTTAACCACTTAATTTTCAAAATTAAAGTACAGACATGAATTGATAATTTGTAATAGAAGGGCAGATCTGAAACAAACATTAACAATTAAACATTTCGCAAGTTCAATGTTCAAAAAGAAAATTTAGGGTTTTTATGCAATCACCTCTAAAATTTTGCAAAAGATCAAACATGGAAATGTAATCAACTTTTCAGATCTAAGCATGAAAAATCAGAAAGGATGTTCACGTCAGGTTCACCAAAATGTAAAGCGGAAAATCGCGGTCGAACCCTAGTTGTTCTCCCCTCTTCTGACTCCGAGGGGAGAGAAGGGAGGTTCGCTAGGATTCGATGGGTTTTCACTTAGGGGGAAGACTTTACATTCAAAAGAGGGGTTGAAACTCATAAGATTCAATCCCACACAATGTAAGATTGGATGCTAAATGGATTTCAAGGGTTAGGAAAGCAAGGCTACCCTCTTTTGTAAAGAATGTGCATAGAAGAATTAAGCTAAGCATGCATAGAAAGTCATAAAGATTCGCTTATAAACTGAGTTTAGGTTATCCGATGAAGCTGCGGACCTGGAATTAGCAGTAAAATGTCGATACAGCGCTGTCCTGCAAATTTGAGCAAAAGTTGTTGGGACGACGGCACCCGGCGCCACGGTCCTCCGGAAAATCCGTCAAACGAAGGGGGATCGGTTCGTCTCTGCACAAGGATTCCAAATCTTCAATTTCAGCCGCGTACCTGCAACCTACACACAGAAAAGCGAAGACGATTGGGGGGTTAGGGATTAGGGGTTTGCCTTTAGGTCAAACCCCGGTTTTGGAATTAACCAAGAAATGAGCAAGTGCTGTAAATGTAAATGACTGTAATGTAAACAAGTACTAATACCTTGTTCTAAGGATGTTGGTATCCTTATGTGCGAAGGTTTAGATGTTGTATGTTGTAGTATGTAGTATGTTGTATGTAGCATGTAGTAAGTGATCTCCTCTTCAATGGTTGAATCCTTGTCTTGAATGCAACACTTAGCCTTGAATGGAGACTTGAAATGATCAATTGCTTGAATGCTTGAGTATAGTTTCCACGCTTTGTACACATATCCTCCTCATGCCAAATGAGAGAGAAAAATGTAGTTTATATACTTGTCAATTAGGGCTGATAGACTAATTTTCCCGACCTTAGGCCGACCAGAGAAGTATATTTCCAAATTGCAATCAAAAAGACCCGATATCACCTAGGAGATCGGGCCCAAAATAGGACCCAGGGACCAGGGCGCTGAGCGCCCTGGTCCCACCTCCGGGACAGCGGGGTGCAAGGAGGTTCAGGCCAAGGTGCTTGAAAAATGCAGTTTTTGGTGTCGTGAGCAAATTTTGGGGTCTCCATTCAGGTTGCATGTTGCGTTGCCATCGTGAAGACCGAAATGCAGTCGAAATTGCAAGTGTCACAATTTTAGGACGCTACAGGGTCACACAATCGCCCTGTCCAGATCACGCATTCACCCTTTCTGGGTCACGCATCCGCAGGGTCAATTGTTGTTTTATTTTTCTTCTGTCTGTTATTAATTCTGTATAATTCTATCCTAAATTTGGTTAATCCGAGATCAAAATTTCTTTTTACTTCAAGATTTGATTAACAAAGTTTATGGCAAGAAAAATTCAGTTCAAAATTTCAGCTACAAGAAGGACGAAACAACAAAGGAGGGAAGCTAAATGATATCAAAAATTTCTCCAAGCAGAAAAATTGATACAGGATTTAGAAGAACAATTGGCCTTAGATAGATATAATAGCCTAGTTCTTTCTTATACAGTTAAATATGATCTAATCAATATTGAATGGATGATGAGGGATTTGGCTAGGGCTTCACAATTGGTTTCATAGGTTCCTGATCGGGATTAGTTTTCTTGTATTTTTTTGATTTTTTTGTTGTCTGCATTCTGTCACGCAATCGACCTATTAGTGCTATGCAATTGAGCAGATAAAGTCACGCATTCGCTGTGTCAAATTTACACATTCTCTCTATCAGATTCATGCATTCACTCAGTAAGTATCACACAATCGCTCAGGTAATATTACGCAATCGCCTCTGTCAAGTTCTTAGTTTCTCTTTTCTGTTGGTTTATTTTGCTACTAATCTTCTATTTGTAGCCTATGGCGGATTCACAGAGAGGATTAGATTATTAATTTTGCATGCACATCTCATAACAGTTAAAATTGACATGCATGGATAATCTCACACTTCAATTTTTAGTGCTTAAAGTCAACAACAGTTAAAAAAGGACATGCATGTATAATCTCACACTTAGTTGTTGGTGTTTAAAATAAACATGGGCTAAAATTGACGTGTGTATCTCACACTTGGTTTTTAGTGCTTAAAAATCAAACAAATGGTTAAAATTAACATGTATGCCTTCATTCTTGGATTTGGTGTTTAAAATTGACATGCAAATGCGGTTCTAACACCTAAATTTGGGCTATAAAATGAACGTGAATCAGGCTGCATTAGATTAAATCATTTTCTTTTTTTAAAGGTAAAGAACTTTTCACTGTGTCTGGGGTGGACCTACAGTCGCACTAATTGACTTTGTACCCGCCATCAGGCTCTTGGGAGAAAGAAGGAAGGTGACAATGACATCCAAATTTTCTTTTATTCTATGTAGTGAGGGGTATATTTGACTGGGGATTTCATCACCCCATAGAGGTACTTTGAATTGGGATGCATTGGGGATATCATCTCTCCTAGCGTACTCTCAAGTAGGTTTTTTGAGCCGCTATATAAATATACTGGTCAGGCGGCTAGAGTGTTGAGTGAATTTGATGTATGTGGGGGCCTTCCCTGCACTGATAAGCTCAACTAAAGCCTTAAGTGTCTTGCTCTGAGAATCCATCATTTGATCGGGATCCCTCGAAACCTAATACTAAGAACCACATTAGTTGCCAAAAATCCTACGTTCAGTGGTTCTGGGAATGCAGATCGTACCCCATAGATACCCCTCATGTAACTTACATTATGAGATAGAAATCCCTCGGTGATAAGAACTTTGGATCTTCAGGGTAAGAGAGACTGGCATGCCCGAGAAGTGTGTGCCGTGGAGTGGAGCCAATGCTGCCAGACTCTCTATCTGTCCATCTTGTTTTGGTATTTTGCTGCAGGGGCCTCACTGAATGGTGTCCACTATCCAGCCTAAGATTATATTCCATTCTTTTTTATGTATCGTTGTGATAGACCAGTATTGAGTCAGTCCCTTGGGCTATTTCAAACCCTATCCCACGTATCTCCAAATTTTTTGAGATTGTATGAAAATTGAGTCAGTCAGCTATACATACCTACCAACCATTGTTCTCAGACTTGGAAAACTACAAAACATTGTCCTACATGCGAAGTTACCAAAAAATAAGTCCATTTTGAAACTGATTCTCAAAAAAATGTCCTTACATACTTGTGACTATAGGTAGTCCCATTTACATCCTCATTATCATCCATAGTCTTTTGCATAGTCCCATTTACATCCTCAATATCGTCCAATGTCTTTTGCATAGTCCCATTTACGTCCTCATTTATATTAGTTGCATAGTCCACCATTTATCATATACGTCTTCACCTAGGTCTCATACATGTGTAAGTCCATTATCAGTTATAGGTTCATAGCATGTGCCTTCATGGGTCTCCCAGGTGATAGTTTGCAACCCTTCGAGAAACCTAATCTAGTTCCAAATGACGGTCAATGAGAAATCATTGATGGTCTAGATAACTTAGCTTGGGATTTAAAAAGAAGAGCACCCCGGTATATGGGAGTGATATATGAGATAGATATTGAGTGTAGGATTGCCCGTACGATTGACAGAGAGATTGAGGCCGAACAACTTCGTCAACAAATGGAAAGACTTGCATTAGAGAAAGCTAGAAAGGCTAAAAAGGTCTCACATCAAAATCCTCAATAGAGTGTCTAGTATAGTATTGCATACCTCATATTTAAGTCTACTATCTAGTGTTAGGTCATCATATTGCATAGAACCGTCATCATATAGGAAATTTTAGATGCCCATCACAAGGTCCCAGAAAGCAAAAGGAATAATGGACCCGAACAACATATAGTCTATAAACCCTACTTGGAACATGGACATGTCAATAGGTCAACACACAGGTACATAGACAATGTCCACCATAAACAAATTACAACAACATCTGACAAAGGAAGAAATTGAGTCCACACAACAAGACCTGCATGTCCTCATGATCCTAGATGCACTTATACATAGCGATAGGGACAAGTACCTTTCACTGTTAATACAAAATGGGGCAAAATTACCTGAGGATTTTGATGTCACAAAGATTTTACCACGAGGAAAAACTTTAGGTCAAGATAATAGTCAAACACCACCCTTGATGCAAATACAAGCAACGACCTCCAGTCTTCCTCAAAACATACCTCTCCCAACAAATGTCAAGACAAATGCAAAGTTTCAAACAAGCATGTCATCTTCAATGACCAATGCTAGTATACCATCACAGAGCATACCGATAATGTCAAGTGTCTTAGCACCTATTCAAACGCAATCAACAAGTGTAACCCAACCTCCAGTTTCCTATTCTATGGGATCCACATATGGTTATCAAAATGAAAATCTAGGTATTACCAATACAATAGGAACAATTCAACCAAACATGGGTTCACATATCGCCTATTTCACAGTACCTACTGGAACACACAACACACAAGGTTATAATCTTGCTACCTTTTAGCAACCTCCTAGTTATACAAGCATGAATCCTTTTGTGGGACATACATATACACAAGGTATACCTTTGACATAAACAGATATTCTTACATAGCAAGTACAAAGTTTGCAACAACTGATGATGACCATGGAAACTGGTAACGATAAAAAGAGCTACACAATGCAGGACTTACGTCCTTATCCATTTGATCACACATTATACATGCCACCTTTCCCACAACATTTTGAAACACCCAAATTTGATAGATATCGAGGGAAGGGTGATCCTAGAGATCATATCAGAGAATTTTTTACGGCATGTATAGAAGTTTCCTCGGAAGATACTTACCTAATGAGACTATTCCCTAAAAGTCTGGGAGGTCCCGCTTTAGAGTGGTTTTCACATCTACCACCAACCATCATGTCATGGGGAGAATTAGCTGAACAATTTGAACAATTTATTCCATACTTCTCACACAACATTGACACCCTAGTTACTTTGATGGATTTATGTGCCGCTAAGCAATACGAGAATGAAACATTTGCATCCTTCATACAAAGATGGAGGGCTCTCTATAGGAGATGCAAGACAATTATCCCAAAAATAGAGCAAGTGGATATGTTTACAGAAAATTTGATTCCTAAGATAAAATATCCCATACAAATGCAGTGTCTTACTACATTCAAACAAATCACATAAAAGGCTCTCAAATGTGAGAAAGGCTTGGTAGAACAAGGTCTTATTAAGTATGGCAATACCAACAACAATGACAAATTTAAGTTTTGGTAAAAAAACAAAAATGTAACCAATGATGGTATTGTATACGCCAGAACAATAAATAGAACTCAACCCCTTTTATCACTTGGAATGAGTCAGTCAACAAATCCACATACCGGGAATAACACAACCTCAACCAATGTAAATGTTACACAAAATACACACACAAGATACCCCAGGGTAAACACTCAAGGAAGAAATTACACACCTTTAGGAGAACCTATTGAGTTAGTGCTCAAAAAGTTAATATAGACAAACATGATCACTCTACCTGAAGTAAGAGTATATGAACCAGGTCCTTTCAAACCCACATTGTGGAATGACAATGATTTCTGTGATTATCATAGGACTAAAGGTCACAAAATGACAAGTTGCTACAAGTTGAAAAACTTGGTCCAAGATATGATAGACCAAGGGGATATCACAATTGATATGGATAAGACATCAACAAACACGAATCATACGATTTTTAAAGATCCGTTTGTTAAGCATGACAAGGGAAAAGCTACCACATCAGGTACCCAAGACAACATGACTAACTACATGAAAGTCTCATATGACTACACTATTCATGCCATTAGTTCAGGAGATACAACAAATGATGATTAATAAGAAACACCTGATCAGGAGGACCAATATAAAGACACTCATAAAGATAATGACCAAATTTGCATGATATCTGAAGGACCAAAGTATGACGATGATACGAATCTTTGCCTCCAAGACTGGGGGCAGGATCAACCATCTCACTCAGATTGGTTTGAAGATGAACTCATTGAACATATTATGAGTGTCAAACATAGACATTGGGACTATGAAGAAGGATTTAATATAAATCTAGATAAGATAGCCTATGATACAAATGATACAATTGCTACAATCACATCTACTCCTAGAGACAAAGATTGTGCAGTGGTTACTCTCAGGTCAAAGGTAACCTTGCAAGGGATACCACAAAATCAACCACCATTAGTAGGGACTTACAATGTAGTTGAGAAACTTAAGAAAACTCCCACACATATATCCTTATTCGAACCACTACGTATTTCACCCAATCATAGAGCTATATTCTACAAAGCACCTCAAGATTCAGTAGTGGACAGAGATATAGATGAACGTGCCTTCCAGTCTATGGTAGGAAATCTAACACAAGGTACACATATTTCATTAGTATTTCATATTGCATTTACAGAACAAGATATTCCTAGTGATAAATTGCTTCATAATGACCCACTACATCTAGAAGCTTACATTCACAAGAAAAGAATCAGAAGAGTACTTATATATGGGGGAGCTGGTCTGAACATTTGTACCTTAAAACTGGTCAAAGCACTGGGATATTCTGAACTTCACATTTATTCTTCCAAAATGATAAACATCAAGGCTTATGATGATGAAGAACGTCCATCTAAAGGCATTGTAACATTATCTGTACAAATAGGACCAATAACGATAGAGGTCACTTTTCAAGTCCTGGATAGAGAGTTGGGATATAACATGTTATTGGGCTGCCCATGGATCCATACTATGCAAGCAGTACCATCTACATTTCATCAGTATGTCAAACTCCCATACAATGGTATTGAAATCACCATAAAGAGGGATCCAAATCCATTTCAACATTGTAATTATCTAAAAGATAGTGTTGATAATCAGGTACCTATCACTCAGGTTGCACCTCTCACAATACACTTGGAAGCATTAAAGATCACAGAAACACAAAAAGATATGCCTACGACATCCTCCTTACAAATAAAGGATATGGGTTGTGGAGAGTACTCTATTGCAAATACTTTAAATGGGAAACCATTGTCTCTTTCTCCTAAGTCCTTTGGGAAACCTCACACTACAGTACAAAAGAAAGACAAAGGCAAAGAAATTGTCAGATACTCAGACTCATGCTCTTTCATTAGATGGGGAGACTTAGAGGAAAAATCCTTCAATGAAGATGTTAACCATTGGATATATAGAGAAGAAGATCATATGACAACACCCAGAATACACACAGATCAATATGGCAATGCATTCAAAATACTCCAAAGATATGGATATGATGGTACCATAGGCCTAGGGTTAAAAAAGCAAGGAAGACTAGAACCTGTTGTTCCTAATGATAATCCAGGAAATCAAGGATTGGGATACAAACATGTACAACATATCACACAAGCCAGACAACGTACCCTTGATATACTAAATCAACCAAGCAAACCATTAGATTACATATCACAAAGGAATTGGTCCACACAGGCTCTTCCATCTTCATCTTAAACAAGCAATCAGGTACATACATCACCAAGCGCAGGATCAGATGGGGAAGACATGAGAAAACTCTTGCACCGTGGAGTTAACAAATGATGCAGTTATTGACACAACAGTACAGGCTAATGTGGCAACAGATGCAGGATTACCCGCACCACCTGAATCCCACACATGGTTATTGTCACTACTTCTACCACAAGAGGCAACTCAGGCTCAAACTAACGAAACAGATGAAGAAAGATTACAAAGACTTATACCTAGCTTAGGAAGAGTCACTAATGTACAAAGAAGACCAGTCAATCTACAACGGAATCAGGGACAGGAACAAGAAGAAATAAGTGATGATAGCCCATATGATGAAACATATATTGATAGTGAGACAGATTCACATGACTATGAATTCTTATCACTCCATGATTCTAGCCCACCAGAAAGTGTAATATTAAGGAATCAAATAAGGCTTATATAAGATGAAGATACACAAAGGTAGTCAAACAATCAAGTCTTCACGTTATCCGAGTCTACTAAAAAAGGGAGTAATGATTTACCCCTAGTACATTCACACTTGATTGATTGGGGGAAAGAAGGAAAACCAATGCTGGATTGGTTTGAAAATGATGAAGCAATTTCATAATTTCTAGCAGTTAGAAAGGGATTTCCGCAAGGTGATCATAAAGTAGGGTTTTCTATGGACCTAAATAGAATGACATATTTTGGAGAAGAAAGTACTTCTCAAACAGAAGATAAGGATCCAACTACCCCTAATGACTTGGGGAGTCTTCCTATGGAAAGAGAAAATTCAACATTACTTACAGAGGAAACAGAAGAAGTAAATATAGCAGAAGGTGAAGTTGTACATAACATCCATCTAGCAAAATCACTGAGCAAAGAAGAAAAAGACAGATTCATTCATTTTTTCAAGCAATGACCTATCAACTTTGCTTGGTCATATTCAGACATGTCGGGCTTAGATTCTGAATTAGTGTTGCATCACTTACCATTGATACCAGAAGTTAAACCTTACAAGCAAAAATTAAGAAAGATGCATCCAAGTATTGCATTGTTGGTTAAAATTGAATTACAAAAGTTGCTGAATGTAGGTTTTATTAGACCTATTGACTATGCAGAATGGATATCCAACCCGGTACTTGTGACTAAACCCACGAGAGGCATTAGAATCTATATGGATTTTCAAGATCTAAATGAAGCTTTCCCTAAGGATGACTTCCCGCTACCTAATATCGACATGATAGTTGACATCATAGCTGGAAATGAGATGCTATCCTTAATGGATGGTTTTTCAGGATACAACCAGATTAAAATTCCACCAGAAGATCAACATAAAAAGACCTTTACATGCCCATGGGGAACATACTACTGGAATGTGATGCCATTTGGTCTTAAAAATGCCAGAGCAACACACCAAAGAGCCATGACAACATTATTTCATGACATGATCCATAACATAATGGAAGATTATGTGGATGACATATTGGCTAAATCACAAACTAGAGAAAGTCACCTTGTAGTTCTTACATAGATATTTGATCGATTGGAACAGTATAACGTCAGATTAAATCCAAAGAAATGTGTGTTTGGCGTAACAACAGGTAAACTATTAGGGTTTATAGTATCAAATAGTGGAATTAAAATAGACCTTGCCAAGGTCAAGGCAATCATTGATATGCAACCTCCATCAACACTTAAAAAACTCAGAGGGTTACAAGGAAGATTGCAATCCATAAGGATATTCATAGCACAGTTGGCAGATAAGTGTCACCTATTCTAGCATTTACTCAGGAAAGGAGTTACTTTTAAATGGAAAGAACAATGCCGGGAAGCTTTCCAAGCTCTAAAAGATTATCTTTTGAACACACCAGTGTTAATATCTCCTACTCTAGGACAGCCTCTATTGTTATACATATCAGCAACAAATTCAGCTCTAGGAGCTCTATTGCCACAACATGACAAAAATGGAAAAGAAAGAGCCATTTATTATATAAGTAGGACTCTAATCGGCTATGAGCTTAATTATACCCCCATAGAGAGAGCATGCTTAGCAGTAATCTTTGCATCCCAAAAGCTCAGACACTACATGTTGAGTCATAAGGTACAACTCATTGCACGGTTTGACCCACTCAAATACCTATTGAGCAGAGCAACAATGACCAGGCGATTGGCCAAGTGGGTTATGATCTTGAGCGAGTTTGATATAGAGTACATAGACAGAAAAGCTATCAAAGGACAAATCATAGTTGATCAATTAGCAGAGGCTCCTATACAAGACAATCACCCATTGCTGATAGACTTTCTAGACAAATCCGTGTTTACACTAACTGTCTCAGTAATGTGAAAGTTATACTTTGATGGGTCATATACCAATCATGGATCTGGAGCAGGTATTCTCTTCATTACTCCTCAAGGAGATGTTATACCCAAGTCATTTAGGATCAATTTCCCATGCACCAACAATATGGCAGAATATGAAGCTCTCGTCATAGGGCTTCGTACAATGGTGCAATGGAAAATACAAGAGTTATAGGTCTAAGGTGATTCACAGTTAATTGTAAACCAGGTCAATGATGATTACAATATGAAGGATGAAAAACTCATGCCTTATAAAAAGTTGGTCAAAGATTACAGGGAGCACTTTAGCAAAATTACCTTCAAACAAATCCCCAGAATACAAAACAAGGCAGCAGATGCAATGACAACCATATGATCTCTTTTGAATATGCCTACTAATGAAACTCAATTTGAGTTTATCATAGAAAGTTAATGTTACCTGCATATGAGACTCCCTTTTTAGACTATGTATGCACAATTGTGGGTCCATAATCACCTTGGTACAATGAAATATATACATATTTGCATACCCAATAGATGTCACCAGATCTGTCCAGAAATCAAAAGAAGACCTTTATTCGTTAGGCATCTAGATACACCATTATAGCTGATACTATGTATAGAAAGGGTTTTGATGGTACTCTTCTTCGATGTCTGGATGAGAATGAAGCACACCTTTCTTTAAAAGAAGTCCATGATGGAATCTGTGGGGCTCACCAAAGCGGTCCGCCATTATCAAAGAAACTGCTGAGAATAGGGTATTACTGGCCAACGATGGAAAAAGATGCTTACAAGTATGTACAGAAGTGTAAACAATGCCAAATGCATGGAGACCTTATTCATGCACCAACACAAGATCTGCAACCCATCACATCACCATGGCCATTTTCACAATGGGGATTAGATCTAGTAGGTAAAATCAACCCTACTTTGTCCAACGGGGACAAGTTTGTCTTGACAACCACTAAATACTTTACAAAATGGGTCGAGGTGATTCCTTTAACATACACCACTGGAAAGCAGATAGAAAAATTCATGCTCAACTACATTATATGTAGATACGGAATTCCAATGTGCTTTGTTACAGATAATGGGCGTCCATTTAAAAACTAGGAAGTGAAAGAGTTGTGTGACAAATTCCACATACAACATTTGAAGATTTGCCACACCATATTATCTACAAACTAATGGGCAAGCAGAGGCTACAAATAAAACAGTATTGAAAATTCTTAAGAAAGTAGTCACTGACACAGTACTAGACTGGCATCTCTAGTTGAATCCCGCTCTTTGGGCATACAGAATAGGAGTACGCACACCTACATGATCAACACCATATTCTTTGGTCTATGGTACAGAAGTGATACTCCCCATTGAAATAGAAATACCACCTCTAAGAGTATCCTTACAGAACATTATATCAGAAGAAGACTATAGGGTAGCAAGGTTGCAAGAACTAGAGACCCTTGATGAAAAATGACAAACAACATTCAATCATTTACAAGGATATCAAAATAGACTGAGATGAAGTTATAATAAAAGGGTCCACCCACGAATCTTTCAAGTGGGAGATCTAGTACTTAAAGAGAATCAAAGGAACTTAGCAGAATGAGAAAGGCTAGGGAAATTCAAACCTAATTGGCTAGGTCCTTTCATTATAACAAGGGTCATGGGAAATGATGCCTATCATTTGGCTACCATGAAGGGAAATCCAATATTTGACCCTATGGACAACATGCACCTTAAGCAATATTATACCTAAGGGCTGTGTAGTTTAGGTTTTGCTTTCCACATTGCATATCATATCGTTTAAAACACTGCATAACTTGTAGTTTCCTTTTTAGATGCATTGCATTCTTAAAGTTTTGCATTCTTATATAGAAGCATAAAAAAAACAAGGCAACTGTTTGAGTTTATCATTCGTTGGCATCTAAAGAAAACAAGGGTCATCGCCTTTCTTAGATATTCAGACATGAAGTCTTTGAGGTTCTAAAGTCATTAATGCTCAACATTACCCTGTGACAATGTTTTACTTATCATTGGGTAGTGGTTTCACTATTTGAGACTTTTTAACCTACAATCTATCAATTACTATACCTCAAACACAATAAATCTCTAACTCATTCTAGACACCTAGTTGATCATATGACTAGTGAAAAATTTAAAATTCTACTTCAGCGCTGTTGTAATTGTCACACCCAAGTAAGTTTCATTACTTACAAGTCAAGGAAAGAAAATAAAAATAAAAAGAGCTATTCCAAATATCCATCTAAAGGTAAAAAGAGCAATAATATATAATTGAAATATCATGTATACAAATGCGATAAAAAGCTTTACTATGGGAACATACAAGTAACTCCATCAGGGCTATGAACACCTACTGGCAATGGAGCAATATTTGAGAAATTACAGTCTATAACCTCATCAGAGCTCTCAAGGCTTGCTGGCAACGAGGCTCTATTCGAGATGCTTTTGAAGTTAGAATAATCCATGTAGCTAGTCGTATAGGATGCTAAGGATCTTTACTGAACACAAGAGAGAGAATTAACTCATCTGCACACACATCGGTAAAAGAAGATCAAAGTTTCAAGAACCAATGGGGAAGTTTTCTGCGTCTCCATTTGTAAATCCTAGTCACTAAGTGTGTTGAGATGAAAGTTCTGAAGGGCCTTAGAGATCGATTGACCGCTTATCTATGAAATGTTTTGCACCTCCATTTCAATTGGTGTATTCAAATGTAAAAACAAACAAAGTCAATCTTGTTCGAATGGGAAATGCATCTTCATCCTGCATGTTGCATTCACATAGGTCATGTCTAAAATTCATTTGTCTCCATATGCATTCTATAGATCATCATGTCATACAGGTTTGCACACTGGGGGCATAACTGAAAAAATCCAAAAAAAAAAAAAGAAGATAAACTCCTGAAAAAATACAAAAAATTAGATAAACTCCTGAAAAAATCCTAAAAACCATATAAGTCCTGAAAAAATCCTAAAAAAAGTATAAAGTCCTGAAAAAATATCCAAAAACATTGAAAAACTCAAAATCCAAAATCAACCAAAAAACATTCAAATACGATCCTGAAAAAATACCCAAAACATTCATATAATGTCTTGAAAAGATCAACCAAAAACATCCATATACGATCCTGAAAAAACTTAAAATCCAAAAACATTCAAATATGATCCTGAAAAAAAAATCAACCAAAAACATTCAAATACGATCCTAAAAATCATACAATCAAAAACATTCAAATATCGATCTACATAATCCAAAAACATCAAAAACGCTCTTGGAAAAGAAGTAAAAGTAAAAAATCAATCAAATCAGAAAAACTTGCAATAAAATGTCTTGTGAGAAACAAATACCCTACCAGATATCCAGTAAACACTTCGCACAAAGTTAACAAAGGATACAACCATCCAGTCAAACATCTGCAATCAACTGATCAAATTGTCTTATCAATTGTATCATATTTATATCAACGTGATCATTATCTTGTCTTAAACAGAAGAGGATACACTCGAAATCAGACAGGTTAGTCTTAAACGGGGTCCGCAACTTTCTGAGATCAGACATTATCAACCATCACATCAAACAACTGAGAACAAAGGCACAAGGTCAGTATAGCTGCTGAATTTTGTTTAGGCTAATCTTTATCTTTTTATCATTTGGCAACAGATATTGTTCCTATGCTACTCAAGGATGTCCACAAGTGACTAGAGGAGCTATGATGGGCATTATCTTTTTCTTTGTTTGCTGTTTGTGGTGTGAACTGATGAAATTCTAGAGAAATTGCTCTAGTGGGTGTCTGTGATAAGAGCCTTCACATCAAGGTGAAATCGCCACACATACCTCAACCCCTAACGCAATTCCCAGAATGGAGGGTTCACTCCTTGTCTACTACATGTTTGTTTCTTCAATGAGATATCTTTACATCTTGGTTCCTTATACCTTGATGTGCTAAGCTTCATTGTTCAATAATAAGGCTCAGTGATGAATATATATTGATGCAATTAAATATGTGACATAGGTTCATGATTCATTCAATTTCATTCTTATTTTCATCTCATTTGCTTATTGATAGTTTGTTGGCTTCTGATTGCATTATTTCTAACATTCTTTCTATCATCAATTTTTCTCTCTATCATATGACTAACATTTCTTCAAAGTTTATCTGAGTTAAAATTGGTTCTACCATTATCATACAAAAAAAGATTCATTTGCATTGCATTATAGATTCATTTGCATTGCATTATAGATTCATTTGCATTTATAATAAGATTCATTTGCATTCATAATATATTCATTTGCATTTCATTATAGATTCATTTGCATTCATCTTTCATACACATGTTACCATTACACTTAGAATCATATAAAATTCAAATAGATATGCATCATAGAACTCATAAGCATACATGGAAAGCAAAACAATACATAGATCATTACCAAAACCCACATGCTATATATATAACTCAAAAATGATAATGTGTGTGAATACAATAAATAAGTCCAAAGGCTTAGATAACATGATCATCCAACACTGCCTCTATTAGCAGGTGGATCCTGTCCACTAGATCCTGCCCCAGGATGTCGAGGTGGTCCCATAACACCACCAGTGCTAGTCTGTCATGAAGTAGATCTACTCGATCTCCTCCCCATGTATGCACTAAAGATAGGCTCTCTCTGATCCTAAGGGATGACTCTCTGATATGCCTGCCGATAATAAATAGACTCCTGTGCAGTAGTGAAATACCTATTTGCCTGGTCATGCGCATCTGTACCTGCTCTTAAAAGCTAATCGAAGGCATCCATAGTAATCTGACATCTTCGCATTGCCTCATCTCTCTCCCTCTTGAGACGATCTTGCTCGATATCTCATCTAGCGACCTCTTCCTCCAAATTATGAACCCATTCTCTAAGAGTCTCCAACTCATCATCAACCTGTCCTATCCCACTCTCTACGGCAAGCACATCCTCCAACTTTGGCATATCCTCATCATCATCCCCACCATCGCTGCTCGATGACTCTGAAGAATCATCACTGTCCTCACTACTAATAGACTCGATGTCTCCGCCAATGTCTATGTCCTCTTCTCGTTCTCCTCCCTCACCACCTTGCTCATCTCCACCATGTCCACCAACTCTCTCCCCTGCGTCTATCCTCAACCGCTGTCTTGGATGGCGAATCTGTTGTGCTATAATCAAAACATCATGATCAGTCAAATGCACTGGCCTGTGCCTAGAAAAACACGTATCGTACTCTATTGTCATCCCCGGATATGCTCCACCTCTGCCTCAACCCCAAAGTAATGTCTGCAGAGAATCAAACTCCGCAGAAACAACATGTGGCTGAATGCATACACCCCAATAAGATACCTCTCATGAAACACGAGCAAAATATGCAATAACCACAAGTGTCACTTGTACCTCACCTAACTATCTGAGAACCCTCCTAAGAAGATACATCTCTATGATCTGCTGAGTCTCAAAGGTTCTCCCAATGAGATATCTCTGCTATCAGTAGCAAGACAAGTGCACTACATCATCAGGCCAACTGGGGCAATCTAAGTAAGGTCTCCAAATTAATGTTGCAATATATCAAACTGATGTCTCCAGTACAAGGTGTTCCCCAAACCCCTATGTCTGATACTTGCTATATACCTGAAAGCATAAGGCTCACCCAACTACAAGTCTACATCAATAACATGCCTAGAAATAGAAATGTGTTCCCATGCCCATGTCTGAAGCAAAGTAACACCACAACTGATAGAATGGTATCCTAGATACACAATACCATGCATCTGATAATACAACATGGCAAGTAGACAAAGACCCCAAGCATACAATCAACAATGCACAATCATATCATGAAGCACTCTGCCCCATCCAATGGCAAACCCATGACCTCCTCTGTGAGGTATTAGTAAACCACCGACAATACCGCATAATACAACGGTCGAGTCATCATAATCTATTCGGGCCCAATGGATCTCATAAAGGCCACTGATTTGCAAATCCTAAATCTCACACTCAAAAGTGCACATAGTCCAGCAATACAATCATCATGGTCATATACAACTCTCTCACCATGAATGGGAATACATAATATACGCTATACATCCTCTAAGGTAATGGATGCCTCACTAGTCGGAAGATGAAACAAACAAGTCTCAGAGTGCCACCACTCTATCAAAGCTGTAATCATGGCGCTGTTGGCCATAATCTCTGGCAAATGCAAAACAAGTTATAGACCAAGCTGACGGATATGCTCGATCTCATCATTCGGTAAGGCAGCTCGAAGATCAAGATCACTGGGTCTACTCTGGCGACAGTATAACACTCCAATGTTCTCCTACAACGAGAAAATGATCACAATATCAGATATCAGATCCAGAAAAAACCTAAAAATTTTCAAATGCATGACAAAAAGTTACATATACAACGAATGCGTGATAGTTATGACTTATGCGATATAGAAATCACTCATGCGTGATGATTAAAGCTAATGTGTGACATAATGAGCACATGCATAACAAAAAACACTTACGTGTGAAGCTATAAATGAATGCAGCATGTTAACACTATTGCGTGACACTTACAGTGCATGCGTAGCATTTATAGCAAATGAGGTACACTTAATACTATTACGTAAAAATTGATAAGCGATTGCGTAAGGGAAAGCAAAAAATGATCAAGGATTTTTTTTGAAAAAATAGGTATAAAACAGGCAAAAAAAAGGAAAAAATTGGAAAAGTACCATGCCACTTGTCCCAACAGGTCTCTGATATGAACGTACTCGGTCCGACAAGTGCAATCGAGTTCTATAACCAGCCATGATGATCAAAATACTCAGAAACATGCACAAAAATTACAAAGAAACCAAGGAACTACCAAATCACAAATGAGCAAATGAAAACCTAGAATTCTCTATTTATAGCTCAAAATTTAGGGTTTTACGACACCTTGATGCCCGTGGTCCCCGCCAGCTTCAAAAAACTTGTAGCCTACTCAAACGATCTTAAAATAATAGGAAATTTCACACACTTGCTCTTTAAACTGGTATCGAAAACGTGGTCTCAATTTTTGAATTTTTCGACCACTTTTTCTGAGGGGGCATATTTACACTATACAACAATACCAAGGCATACTGGGGCAGGATTTTTCGTTTTCTTTGAAACAATATTGTTCCGACTTTGTCTCAAAGAGGGGTAAATGTAGACAACCTAAAAATGTCTCATTGATCATGTACTAATTATTCCTCTAATTGATTAAATAATCTTTATTATTTAATTAAGTCAATTAAACTTATTCTTCTAAGTTCTTCTAATTTCATATTTCTTCATTATCTTACTAATTATTCTATTTCCTATTCTATCATCATTCTAGTCATTTAAACCATTTTCTAAATGTTAATGAAATATTTATTATTTAATTAATTATGGTTAATTCCCCAATTTAAATAATCTTTATTATTTAAAGAAATTAATTTTCAATTTCTATCTCTAATCATCTAATCATTCAACCCTCTTCTAAATATTAATTAAATATTTGTTATTTAATTAATTATGATTTTATCCTTTAAATTAAATAATCTTTATTATTTAATTAAATTCTATTTCTAAAATAATTAAATATTTTCTTTAAATTATTTAATTACCTAATTAATTCTTCCATTTCCAAATCCCCAAATTCTAATTTCATTTAATTTCATATTCTTCTAATTTCTTCCAAATTCAATTACATGTGCATGATTTCAAAAACCAAATTGAAAATCAAAGTTAAGTTCTAAATATATTCAAGTATTAAATTGAATTAATAAATTCAATTATTTGAATAATATCTCATGCAAATATTAAATTAATAATCTAAATCTAAATGCAAGCACATGCTAAATTAATTAATTAAATCATTTATCTCTTCAACTTCTATTTTCATCTTTCAGTTAGCTTTTTCTAAATTAAGCTCTCTGTGTCATCTTCTTTATTTCCTCCAATCATTCTTTTTCTTTCTTCAGTCAGCTTTTTCTCAATCAGTTGACTTGATTAATCTATTCAATCTATTGAGTTTCACTCCTACAATCAACAGTTCAACTATCAACTTGCATTTGATCTCACCTCAGTTCACACCTCTTGATCAATATGTTCCACCTTTCAATCAATCTTCTCCAATTTTCTATAAATTGAGCATCCAATCCTCACAATTCCTCTGAATCACGAACTTCAAATCTCTGTGTCACTTGCAGGTTACCAGCACAATATCTGAGAGCCATCATACCACGAAGAGGAGAAGAGAAATGGAAGCGATATGCCATCTTGGGATACGGAGTTTTATTGAATGATTTTAATTCCTATTTCTTAATTGCATTCTTTCATTGGTTTTATGTTTGAATTGCTTAGATAGTTAAGGATTTCGTGATTGTCCTTTTTCCCTTTTTAGCATTGATATCTTTGAGCATAGCACATTTTGGTGAACCCAGCGTGAACTGACAACAATTTAACCTTTTTCTGTGTTCTGTGTGATTTTTGCAGATTGTATGGATTGTTCATTTTTTTTGTAGGTTGCACTAATTTCAAGGAAAGATTTTCCATCATGCAATCACATAGACAAAATTATGCATTTGACCCTTCGGGGTCACACATTCTCCCTAAGAAGGTCACGCAATCGCCTTGTCCAGATCACGCAATCACCTTTTCTGGGTCACGCATCCGTAGGGTTAATTGCTGTTTTATTTTTCTTCTGTCTGTTATTAATTCTATATAATTCTATCCTAAATTTGGTTAATCCGGGATCAAAATTTCTTTTTACTTCAAGATTTGATTAACAAATTTTATGGCAAGAAAATTTTAGTTCAAAATTTCAGGTGCGAGAAGGACGAAACAACAAAGGAGGGAAACTAAACGATATCAAAAATTTCTCCAAGTAGAAAAATTGATACAAGATTCAGAAGACCAACTGGCCTTAGACAGATATAATAGCCTAGTTCTTTCTTATATAGTTAAATATGATCTAATCAATATTGAATGGATGATGAGGGATTTGGCTAGGGCTTCACAATTGGTTTCATAGGCTCCTGATCGGGTTTAGTTTTCTTGTATTTTTTTGATTTTTTTGTTGTTTGCATTCTGTCACGCAATCGACCTGTTAGTGCTATGCAATTGAGCAGATAAAGTCACGCATTTGCTGTGTCAAATTTACACATTCACTCTGTCAGATTCACGCATTCACTCAGTAAGTATCACACAATTGCTCAGGTAATATTACGCAGTCACCTCTATCAAGTTCTTAGTTTCTCTTTTTTGTTGGTTTATTTTGCTACTAATCTTCTGTTTGCAGCCTGTGGCGGATTCACAAAGAGGATTAGATTAGTAATTTTGCATGCACATCTCACAACAGTTAAAATTGACATGCATGGATAATCTCACACTTCAATTTTTAGTGCTTAAAATCAACAACAGTTAAAAAGGACATGCATGGATAATCTCACACTTCGTTGTTGGTGTTTAAAATAAACATGGGCTAAAATTGACATGCATGTATCTCACACTTGGTTTTTAGTGCTTAAAAATCAAACAAATGGTTAAAATTGACATGTATGCCTTCATTCTTGGATTTGGTGTTTAAAATTGACATGTACATGCGGATCTAACACCTAAATTTGGGCTATAAAATGAACGTGAATCAGGCTGCATTAGATTAAATCATTTTCCTTTTTTAAAGGTAAAGAACTTTTCATTGTGTCTAGGGTGGACCTACAGTTGCACTAACTGACTTTCTACCGACCATCGGGCTCCTGGAAGAAAGAAGGAAGGTGACAACAACATCCAAATTTTCTTTTATTCTACATAGTGAGGGGTATCTTTGACTGGGGATTTCATCACCCCATAAAGGTACTTCAAATTGGGATGTGTTGGGGATATCATCTCTCCCAGCGTACTCTCGAGCGGGTTTTTTGAGCCACTATATAAATATATTGGTCAGGCGGCTAGAGTTTTGAGTGAATTCAATGTATGTGGGGGCCTTACCTACACCGATAAGCTCAACTAAAGCCTTAAGTGGCTTGCTTTGAGAATCCGTCGTTGGATCATGACCCCTCGAAACCTAATACGAAGAACCACATTAGTTGCCAAAAATCCTACATTCAGTGGTTCCAGGAGTGCAGATCGTACCCCATAGATACCCCTCATGTAACTTACATTATGAGATAGAAAGCCCTCGGTGATAGGAAGTTTGGATCTTCGAGGTAAGAGAGACTGGCATGCCCTTGAAGTGTGTGCCGTGGAGTGGAGCCAGTACTGCCAAACTCTCTATTTGTCCATCTTGTTTCGGTATTTTGGTGTAGGGGCCTCGCTGAATGGTGTCCACTATCCAGCCTACGATTATATTCCATGCTTTTTTATGTATCATTGTGATAGACCAGTATTGAGTTAGTTCCTTGGGCTATTTCAGGCCCTATCCCACGTATCTCTGAATTTTTTGAGATTGTATGAAAATTGAGTCAGTCAGCTATACATACCTACCAACCATTGTTCTTAGACTTGGAAAACTGCAAAACATTGTCCTACACATGAAGTTACCAAAAACAAAGTCCATTTTGAAACTGATTCTCAAAAAAACATCCTTACATACTTGTGACTATAGGTAGTCCCATTTACGTCCTCATTATCGTCCATAGTCTTTTGCATAGTCCCATTTACGTCCTCATTATCGTCCATAGTCTTCTACATAGCCCCTTTTACGTCCTCATTTATATTAGTTGCATAGTCCACCATTTATCATATACGTCTTCACCTAGGTCTCATACACGTCTAAGTCCATTACTAGTTATAGGTTCATAGCATGTGCCTTCATGGGTCTCCCAGATGATGGTTTGCTCCCCTTTGAGCAACCTAATCTAGTTCCAAATGGCGGTCAATGAGAAATCATTGATGGTCTAGCTAACTTAGCTTGGGATTTAAGAAGAAGCACACCCCAGTATATGGGAGTTATATATGAGATAGATATTGATTCTAGGATTGCCCATACGATTGATAGAGAGATTGAGGCCGAACAACTTCGTCAACAAATGGAAAGACTTGCATTAGAGAAAGTAAGAAAGGCTAAAAAGGTCTTAAATCAAAATCCTCAATAGAGCGTCTAGTGTAGTATTGCATACCTCATATTTACATGTACTGTGTAGTATTAGGTCATCATCTTGTATAGAACCATCATCATATAGGCAATTTTAGATTCCCATCACAAGGTCCCAGAAAGCAAAAGGAATAATGGACCCAAACAACATATAGTCTATAAACCCTACTTGGAATATGGATATGTCAATATGTCAACACTCAGGTACATAGACAATGTCCACCATAAACAAATCACAACAACATCTGACAAAGGAAGAAATTGAGTCCACACAGCAAGACATGCATGTCCTCATGATCCTAGATGCACTTATACATAGCGATAGGGACAAGTACCTTTCGTTATTAATACAAAATGGGGCAAAATTACCTGAGGATTTTGATGTCACAAAGATTTTACCATGAGGAAAAACTTTAGGTCAGGATAATAGTCAAACACCACCCTTGATGCAAATACAAGCAACGACCTCCAGTCTTCCTCAAAACATATCTCTCCCAACAAATGTCAATACAAATGCAAACTTTCAAAGAAGCATGTCATCTTCAATGACCAATGCTAGTATACAATCACAGAGCATACCAATAATTTCAAGTGTCTTAGCACCTATTCAAACGCAATCAACGAGTGTAACCCAACCTCTAGTTTCATATTCTATGAGATCCATATATGGTTATCAAAATGAAAATCTAGGTATTACTAATACAATAGGAACAACTCAACCAAACATGTGTTCACATATCACCTATTTCATAGTACCTACTGGAACACACAACACACAAGGTTATAATCTTGGTACCTTTCCGCAACCTCCTACTTATACAAGCACGAATCCTTTTGTGGGACATACATATACACAAGGTATACCTTTGACATCAACAGATATTCTGACACATCAAGTACAAAGTTGGAAGCATTAAAGATGACATAAATGCAAAAAGATATGCCTACGACATCCTCCTTACGAATAAAGGATATGGGTTGTGGAGAGTACTCTATTGCAAATACTTTAAATGGGAAACAATTGTCTATTTCTCCTAAGTCCTTTGGGAAACCTCACACTATAGTACAACAGAAAGACAAAGGAAAAGAAATTGTTAGATACTCAGACTCATGCTCTTTCATTAGATGAGGAGACTTAGAGGAAGAATCCTTGAATGAAGATGTAAACCATTGGACATATAGAGAAGAAGATCATATGACAACACCCAGAATACACACAGATTAGTATGGAAATGGATTCAAAATACTCCAAAGAGATGTATATGATGGTACCATAGGCCTAGGGTTACAAAAGCAAGGAAGACTAGAACCTATTGTTCCTAATGATAATCCAGGAAATCAAGGATTGGGATACAAACATGTACAACATATCAGACAAGCCAGACAATGTACCCTTGATATACTAAATCAACCAAGCAAACCATCAAATTACATATCACAAAGGAATTGGTCCACACAGGCTCTTCCATCTTCATCTCAAACAAGCAATTAGGTACCTACATCACCATGCACAGAATTAGATGGGGAAGACATGAGACAACTCTTGCAAGAACCCACCACGGAGTTACAAAATGATGCAATTATTGACACAATAGTACAGGCTAATGTGGCAATAGATGCAGGATTACCGCCACCACCTGAATCCCACCCATGGTTATTGTCACTACTTCTACCATGAGAGGCAACTCAGGCTCAACCTAATGAAACAAATGAAGAAAGATTACAAAGACTTATACCTGGCTTAAGAAGAGTCACTAATGTACAAAGAAGACCAGTCAATCTACAACAGAATCAGGGATAGGAACAAGAAGAAATAAGTGATGATAGCCCATATGATGAAACATATATTGATAGTGAGACAGATTCGCATGACTAGGAATTCTTATCACTCCATGATTCTAGCCCACCAGAAAGTGTAATATTAAGGAATCAAATAAGGCTTATACAAGATGAAGATACACAAAGGCAGTCAAACAATCAAGTCTTCATGTTATCTGAGTCTACTAAAAAAGGGAGTAATGATTTACCCCTAGAATATTCACACTTGATTGATTGGGGGCAAGAAGGAAAACCAACGCTAGATTGTTTTGAAAATGACAAAGCAATTTCAGAATTTCTAGGAGTCAGAAAGGGATTTCCTCAAGGTGATCATAAAGAAAGGTTTTCTATAGACCTAAATAGAACAACATACTTTGGAGAAGAAAGTACTTCTCAAACAGAAGATAAGGATCAAACTACCCCTAATGACTTGGGAAGTCTTCCTATGGAAAGAGAAAGTTCAACATTACTTACAGAGGAAACAAAAGAAGTAAATATAACAGAAGGGGAAGTTGTACATAACATCCATCTGGAAAAATCACTGAGCAAAAAAGAAAAAGACAGATTCATTCATTTTTGCAAGCAATGACCTATCAACTTTGCTTGGTCATATTCAGACATGTCGGGCTTAGATTCTAAATTAGTGTTGCATCACTTACCATTGATACAAGGAGTTAAACCTTACAAGCAAGAATTAAGAAATATGCATCCAAGTATTGCATTGTTGGTTAAAATAGAATTACAAAAGTTGTTGGATGTAGGTTTTATTAGACCTATTGACTACGTGGAATGGATATCCAACCTGGTACCTGTGACTAAGCCCACGGGAGGCATCAGAATCTGTACGGATTTTCAAGATCTAAATAAAGCTTTCCCTAAGGATGACATCCCACTACCTAATATTGACATGATAGTTGACCTCACAGTTGGAAATGAGATGCTATCCTTAATGAATGGTTTTTCAGGATACAACCAGATTAAAATTCCACCAGAAGATCAACATAAAATGGCCTTTACATGCCCATGGGGAACATACTGCTGGAATGTGATTCCATTTGGTCGTAAAAATGCCGGAGCAACATACCAAAGAGCCATGACAACATTATTTCATGACATGATCCATAACATAATGGAATATTATGTGGATGACATATTGGCTAAATCACAAACTAGAGAAAGTCACCTTGCAGTTCTTACACAGATATTTGATCAGTTGGAATAGTATAATGTCAAATTAAATCCAAAAAAATGTGTGTTTGGCATAACAACAGGTAAACTATTAGGGTTTATAGTATCAAACAGAGGAATTGAAATAGACCCTGCTAAGGTCAAGGCAATCATTGATATGCAACCTCCATCAACACTTAAACAACTCAGAGGGTTACAAGGAAGATTGCAATCCATAAGGAGATTCATAGCACAATTGGTAGATAAGTGTCACCCATTCCAGCATTTACTCAGGAAAGGAGTTACTTTAACATGGACAAAACAATGCCAGGAAGCTTTCCAAGCTTTAAAAGATTATCTTTTGAACACACCAGTGTTAATATCTCCTACTCCAGGACAACCTCTATTGTTATACATATCAGCAACGAACTCAACTCTAGGAGCTCTATTGCCACAACATGACAAAAATGGAAAAGAAAGAGCCATTTATTATATAAGTAGGACTCTGATTGGCTATGAGCTTAATTATATCCCCATAGAGAGAGCATGCTTAGTAGTAATCTTTGCATACCAAAAGCTCAGACACTACATGTTGAGTCATAAGGTACAGCTCATTGCATGGTTTGACCCACTTGAATACCTATTGAGCAGAGCAACATTGACTGGGCGATTGGCCAAGTGGGTTATGATCTTGAGCGAGTTTGATATAGAATACATAGATAGAAAAGCTATCAAAGGATAAATCATAGTTGATCAATTAGCAGAGGCTCCTATACAAGACAATCACCCATTGCTGATAGACTTTCTAGAAGAATCCGTGTTTACACTAACTGCCTCAGTAATGTGGAAGTTATACTTTGATGGGTCATATACCAATCATGGATCTGAAGCAGGTATTCTCTTCATTACTCCTTAAGGAGATGTTATACCCAAGTCATTTAGGATCAATTTCCCATGCACCAACAATATGGCAGAATGTGAAGCTCTCCTCATAGGGCTTCGTACAATGGTGCAATGGAAAATACAAGAGTGATAGGTTTATGGTGATTCGCAGTTAATTGTAAACCAGGTCAATGATGATTACAATATGAAGGATGACAAAATCATGCCTTATAAAAAGTTGGTCAAAGATTACAAGGAGCACTTTAGCAAAATTACCTTCGAACAAATCCCCAGAATACAAAACAAGGCAGCAGATGCAATGGCAACCATAGGATCTCTTCTGAATATGCCTGCTAATGAAACTCAGTTTGAGTTTATCATAGAATAGTTAATGCTACCTACATATGAGACTCCCTTATCAGACTATGTATGTGCAATTGTGGGTCTAGAATCACCTTGGTACAATGAAATATATACATATTTGCATACCCAATACATGTCACCAGATCTGTCCAAAAATCAAAAGAAGACCCTTATTCGTCAGACATCTAGATACACCATTATAGCTGATACTATGTATAGAAAGGGTTTTGATGGTACTCTTCTTTGATGTCTGGATGAGAATGAAGCACACCTTGCTTTAAAAGAAGTCCATGATGGAATTTGTGGGGCTCACCAAAGCGGTTTGCCATTATCAAAGAAACTACTGAGAATAGGGTATTACTGGCCAACGATGGAAAAAGATGCTTACAAGTATGTACAGAAGTGTAAACAATGCCAAATGCATGAAGACCTTATTCATGCACCAGCACAAGATCTTCAACCCATCACATTACCATGGCCATTTTCACACTGGGGATTAGATCTAGTAGGTAAAATCAACCCTACTTCGTCCAATGGGAACAAGTTTATCTTGACAACCACTGAATACTTTACAAAATGGGTTGAGGTGATTCCTTTAACATACACCACTGCAAAGCAGATAGCAAAATTCATGCTCAACAACATTATATGTAGATACAGAATTCCAATGTGCTTTGTTACATATAACAGGCATCCATTTAAAAACTAGGAAGTGAAAGAGTTGTGTGACAAATTCTACATACAACAGAGATTTGCCATGCCATATTATCCACAAAGTAATAGGCAAGCATAGGCTAGAAATAAAACAATATTGAAAATTCTTAAGAAAGTAGTCACTGACATAGTACTAGACTGGCATCTCCAGTTGTATCCCGCTCTTTGGGCCTACAAAATAGGAGTACGCACAACTATAGGATCAACACCATATTCTTTGGTCTATGGTACAAAAGCGATACTCCCCATTGAAATAGAAATACCATCTCTAAGAGTATCCTTACAGAACATTATATTAGAAGAAGACTACAGGGTAGCAAGGTTGCAAGAACTAGAGACCCTTGATGAAAAATGACAAACATCATTCAATCATTTAAAAGGATATCAAAATAGACTGAGACGAAGTTATAATAAAAGGGTCCGCCCATGAATATTTCAAGTGGGAGATCTAGTACTTAAAGAGAATCAAAGGATCTTAGGATCTTAGCAGAATGAGAAAGGCCAGGGAAATTTGCACCTAATTGGCTAGGTCCTTTCATTATAACAAGGGTCATAGGCAATGGTGCCTATCATTTTGCCACCATGAAGGGAAATCGAATCTCTGACCCTATGAACAACATGCACCTTAAGCAATATTATACCTAAGGGCTGTGTAGTTTAGGTTTTTCTTTCTGCATTGCATATCATATCATTTAAAACACTGCATAACATGTAGTTTCCTTTTTAGATGCATTGCATTCTTAAAGTTTTTCTTTCTTATATAGAACCATCAAATAAAACAAGGTGACTATTTAAGTTTATCATTCTTAGGCATCTAAAGAAAACAACGGTCATCGCCTTTCTTAGATATTTGGACATGAAGTCTTTGAGGTTCTAAAGTCATTCATTCTCAACATTACCCTGTAATGACACTTTACTTATGGTTGGGTAGTGGTTTCACTATTTGAGAATTGTTAACCTACAATCTATCAATTGCTATACCTCAAACACAATAAATCTCTAACTCATTCTAGACACCTAGTTGATCATATGACTAGTGAAAAATCTAAAATTCTACTTTAGCTCCATTGTAATTGTCACACCCATGTAAGTTTCATTACTTACAACTCAAGGCAAGAAAATAAAAATAAAAATAGCTATTCCAAATATCCATCTGAAGGCAAAAAGAGCAATGATATATAACTGAAATATCATGTATACAAATGCGATAAAAAGCTTGACTATGGGAACATACAAGTAACTCCATCAGGGCTATGAATTCCTATTGGCAATGCAACAATATTTGAGAAATTATAGTTTATAACCTCGTCAAAGCTCTCAAGGCTTGCTAGCAGTGAGGCTCTATTCAAGATGCTTTTGAAGTTAGAATAATCCATGCAGCTAGTCATATAGGATGCTAAGGATCTTTAGTGAACACAAGAGTGGGAATTAACTCATCTGCACACACATCAGGAAAAGAAGATCAAAGTTTCAAGAACTAATGGGGAATTTTTTCACGTCTCCATTTGTAAATCCTAGTCACTAAGTGTGTTGAGATGAATGTTTTGAAGGGCCTTAGAGATCTATTGATTGCTTATCTATGAAATGTTTTGCACCTCCATTTCAATTGGTGTATTCAAATGCAAAAACAAGCACAATCAAGCTTTTTCGAATAGGAAATGCATCTTCATCCTGCACGTTGCATTCACATAGGTCATTTCAAAAATTCATTTGTCTCCATATGCATTCTACAGATCATCATGTCATACAGGTCTGCACACTGGGGGCATAACTGAAAACCCCCCCCAAAAAAAATCAGATAAAGTCCTGAAAACATACAAAAATACAGGTATAGTCTTGAAAAAATCCTAAAAACCATATAAAGTCCTGAAAAAATCCTAAAATCTATATAAAGTCCTAAAAAAAATCCAAAAACATTGAAAAACTCAAAATCCAAAATCAACCAAAAAACATTCAAATACGATCCTGAAAAAATACCCAAAACATTCATATAATGTCTTGAAAAGATCAACCAAAAACATCCATATACGATCCTGAAAAAACTTAAAATCCAAAAACATTTAAATACGATCGTGAAAAAAAAAATCAACCAAAAACATTCAAATACGATCTTGAAAATCATACAATCAAAAACATTCAAATATTGATCTACATAATCCAAAAACATCGAAAAAGCTCTTGGAAAAGAAGTAAAAATCGAAAATCAATCAAATCAGAAAAACTTACAATAAAATGTCTTGTGAGAAACAAATACCCTACCAGATATCTAGTAAACACTTCGCACAAAGTTAACAAAGGATACGACTATCCAGTCAAACATCTGCAATCAACTGATCAAATTGTCTTATCAATCGTATCATATCCATATCAACGTGATCATTATCTTGTCTTAAACAGAAGAGGATACACTCGAAATCAGACAGGTTAGTCTTAAATGGGGTCTGGACCTTTCTGAGACCAGACATTATCAACCATCACATCAAACAACTGAGAACAAAGGCACAAGATCAGTATAGCTGCTGAATTTTGTCCGGATCAGTCTTTATCTTTTTATCATTTGGCGATAGATATTGTTCCTATGCTACTCAAGGATGTCCACAAGTGACTAGAGGAGCTATGATGGGCATTATCTTTTTCTTTGTTTGCTGTTTGTGGTGTGAACAGATAAAATTCTAGGGAAATTGCTCTAGTGGGTGTCTGTGATAAGAGCCTTCACATCAAGGTGAAATTGCCACACATACCTCGACCCCTAACGCAATTCCCAGAATGAAGGGTTCACTCCTGGTCTGCTACATGTTTGTTTCTTCAATGAGATATCTTTACATCTTGGTTCCTTATACCCTTATGTGCTAAGCTTCATTGTTCAATAATAAGTCTCAGTGATGAATATATATTGACGCAATAAAATATGTGACATAGGTTCGTGATTCATTCAATTTCATTCTTATTTTCATCTCATTTGCTTATTGATAGTTTGTTGGCTTCTCATTGCATTATTTCCAACATTCTTTCTATCATCAATTTTTCTCTCTATCATATGACTAACATTTCTTCAAAGTTTATCTGAGTTAAAATTGGTTCAACCATTATCATACAAAAAAAGATTCATTTGCATTGCATTATAGATTCATTTCCATTTATAATAAGATTCATTTGCATTCATAATATATTCATTTGCATTTCATTATAGATTCATTTGTATTCATCTTTCATACACATGTTACCATTACACTTAGAATCATATAAAATTCAAATAGATATGCATCATAGAACTCATAAGCATACATGGAAAGCAAAACAATACATAGATCATTACCAAAACCCGCATGCTATATATATAACTCAAAAATGATAATGTGTGTGAATACAATAAATAAGCCCGAAGGCTCAGATAACATGATCATCCAACACTGCCTCTATTAGCAGGTGGATCCTGTCCACTAGATCCTGCCCCAGGATGTCGAGGTGGTCCCATAACACCACCATTGCTAGTCTGTTGTGAAGTAGATGTACTCAATCTCCTCCCCACGTATGTACTAAAGATAGGCTCTCTTTGATCCTAAGGGACGACTCTCTGATATGCCTGCCGATAATAAATAGATTCCTGCGCAGCAGTGAAATACCTATTTGCCTGGTTGTGCACATCTGTACCTGCTCCAAAAAGCTGATCGAAGGCATCCATAGTAATCTGACATCTCCGCACTACCTCATCTCTCTCCCTTTGGAGACAATCTCGCTCGATATCTCATCTAGCGACCTCATCCTCCAAACTCCGAACCCATGCTCTAAGAGTCTCTAGCTCATCATCAACCTGTCCTATCCCACCCTCTGCGGCAGGAACATCCTCCAACTCTGGCATATCCTCATCATCATCCCCATCATCGCTGCTCGATGACTTTGAAGAATCATCACTGTCCTCACTACTAATAGACTTGGTGTCTCCACCAATGTCTATGTCCTCATCTCCCTCTCCTCCCTCACCACCTCCCCTATCTCCACCATGTCCACTGACTCTCTCCCCTAAGTCTATCCTCAACCGCTGTCTAGGATGGCGAATCTGCTATGCTATAATCAGAACAACAGGATCATTTAAAGGCACTGGCCTGTGCCTAGCAAACCATGTATTGTACTCCGCTGTCATCCCTGGATCTGCTCCACCTCTGGCCCAATGCCAAAGTAATGGTTGCAAAGAATCAAACTCTGTAGAAGCAACATGTGGCTAAATGCACACACCCCAATAAGATACCTCTCATGAAACACGAGCAAAATATGTAGTAACCACAGGTGTCACCTGTACCTCATTGAACTATCTAAGAACCCTCTGAGGAAGATACATCTCTATGATCCACTGAGTCTCAAAGGTCCTCCCAATGAGATATCCCTCCTGTTGGCAGAAAGACAAGTGCACTACATCATTAGGCCAACCGGGGCATTCTAAGTAAGGTCTCCAAATGAAATGCTGCAATATATCAAACTGATGTCTCTAGTACAAGGTGTTTCCCGAACCCCTATGTCTGATACCTGCTATATACCTGAAAGCATAAGGCTCACTCGACTGCAAGTCTACATGAATAACAGGCCTAGAAATAGAAATGTGTTCCCATACCCATGTCTGAAGCAAAGTAACACCATAGCTGATAGAATGGTATCCCAGATACACAATACCATGCATCTGATAGTACAACATGGCAAGTAGACAAGGACCCCAAGCATACAATCGACGATGCACAATCATATCATGGAGCACTCTGCCCCATCCAATGGGAAACCCATGACCTCGTCTATCAGTTATCAGTAAACCACTAACAATACCACATAATACAATGGTTGAGTCATCATAATCTAATCGGGCCCAAGGGATCTCATAATGACCACTGATCTGCAAATCCTGAATCTCACACTCAAAAAGTGCACATAGTCCAGCAATACCATCATCATGGTCATATACAACTCTCTCACCATGAATGGGAATACGTAATATATGCCATACATCCTCTAAGGTAATGGATGCCTCACTAGTCAGAAGATGAAACAAACAAGTCTCAGAGTGCCACCGCTCTATCAAAGCTGTAATCATGGCCCTGTTGACCGTAATCTCTAGCAAATGCAAAACATGGTATAGACCAAGCTGATGGATATGCTCGATCTCATCATCTGGTAAGTCAACTCGAAGATTAAGACCACTGGGTCTACTCTGGCGATAGTATAACACTCCAATGTTCTCCTACAACGAGAAAATGATCACAATATGAGATATCAGATCTAGAAAAAACCTAAAAATTTTCAAACACATGACAAAAAGTTACATATACAATGAATGCGTGACAGTTATGACTTATGCGATACAGAAATCACTCTTGCGTGACGATTAAAGCTAATGCGTGACACAATGAGTGCATGCGTAACAAAAAACACTTATGCGTGAAGCTATAAACGAATGCGACATGTTAACACTATTGCGTGACACTTACAACGCATGCGTAGCATTTACAGCAAATGAGGTACACTTAATACTATTGCGTAAAAATCGATAAGCGATTGCGTAATGGAAAGCAAAAAATGATCAAGGATTTTTTTTGAAAAAATAGGCATAAAACAAGCAAAAACCAGGAAAAAATTGGAAAAGTACCATGCCACTAGTCCCAACAGGTTTCTGATATGAACGTACTCGGTCCGACAAGTGCAATCGAGCTCTATAACCAGCCATGATGATCAAAATACTCAGAAACAGGCACAGAAATTGCAAAGAAACCAAGGAACTACCAAATCACAAATGAGCAAATGAAAACCTAGAATTCTCTATTTATAGCTAAAAAATTAGGGTTTTATGACACCCTGACGCCCGTGGTCCCTGCCAGCTTCAAACAACTTGTAGCCTACTCAAACGATCTCAAAATGACAAGAAATTTCACATGCTTGCTCTTTAAACTGGTATTGAAAACATGGTCTCAATTTTTGAATTTTTCGACCACCTTTTCCGAGGGGGCATATTTACACTATACAACAATACCAAGGCATACTAGGGCAGAATTTTTTGTTTTCTTTGAAACAATGTCATTCCAACTTTGTCTCAAAGAGGGGCAAATGTAGACACCTAAAAATGTCTCATTGATCATGTACTAATTATTCCTCTAATTGATTAAATAATCTTTATTATTTAATTAAGTCAATTAAACTTATTCTTCTAAATTCTTCTAATTTCATATTTCTTCATTATCTTACTAATTATTCTATTTCCTATTCTATCATCATTCTAGTCATTTTAACCATTTTCTAAATGTTGATTAAATATTTATTATTTAATTAATTATGGTTAATTCCCCAATTTAAATAATCTTTATTATTTAAATAAATTAATTTTCAATTTCTATCTCTAATCATCTAATTGAATTCAACCCTCTTCTAAATATTAATTAAATATTTGTTATTTAATTAATTATGATTTTATCCTTTAAATTAAATAATCTTTATTATTTAATTAAATTCTATTTCTAAAATAATTAAATAGTTTCTTTAAATTATTTAATTAGCTAATTAATTCTTCCATTTCCAAATCCCCAAATTCTAATTTCATTTAATTTCATATTCTTCTAATTTCTTCCAAATTCAATTACATGTGCATGATTTCAAAAACCAAATTGAAAATCAAAGTTAAGTTCTAAATATATTCAAGTACTAAATTGAATTAATAAATTCAATTATTTGAATAATATCTCATGCAAATATTAAATTAATAATCTAAATCTAAATGCAAGCACATGCTAAATTAATTAATTCAATCAATTAATTAATTAAATCATTTATCTCTTCAACTTCTATTTTCATCTTTTAGTTAGCTTTTTCTAAATTAAGCTCTCTGTGTCATCTTCTTTATTTCCTCCAATCATTCTTTTTCTTCCTTCAGTTAGCTTTTTCTCAATCAGTTGACTCGATTAATCTATTCAATCTATTGTGTTTCACTCCTACAATCAACAGTTCAACTATCAACTTGCATTTGAGCTCACCTCAGTCCACACCTCTTGATCAATATGTTCCACCTTTCAATCAATCTTCTGCAATTTTCTATAACTTGAGCATCCAATCCTCACAATTCCTCTAAATCACGAACTTCGAATCTCTTTGTCACTTGTAGGTTACCAGCGCAATATCTGAGAGCCATCATACCATGAAGAGGAGAAGAGAAATGGAAGCGATATGCCATCTTGGGATAGGGAGTTTTATTGAATGATTTTAATTCTTATTTCTTAATTGCATTATTTCATTGGTTTTATTTTTGAATTGCTTAGATAGTTAAGGATTTCGTGATTGTCCTTATTTCCTTTTTAGCAATAATGTCTTTGAACATAGCACATATATGTGTGTCACTTTTGGAAATGTACATCAAGTCAGGTTTTGAGATGCTTTACAAAATAATATTTTTAGTGATTAGGATACACACTACAATCATGATCCAAGTCAACATCACACAATTCAAGATGTGAAAACCAAACCACCAAATGAAGTTACCAAAAAGTCAAAGAAACTAGAGGAATCCGAAGCACAAGAATCTACTCATCATAGCACATGTGAACATACAACTAAAGCATGACATCCAAGAACATCTTTCGAAGCACAAGACCAAATGACACAACAAACACCAAAAATTCTCACATCCATACACTCATGTCCTCCTGATTCCAGAGCAATAGTAACAACAACAACAACAAGGATTTACAATTTGTAGTATTTATACCTATTTATAACTCAACATATACAACATCAATCTAGACCAATCTGGATCACCAAATTTGACATCAATGACAACTTAGATAAGTAATTCCAACAATCTCCCCCTTTGTCATTGATTGCAAAATACTTATATCAAAACTTGCAATAACTCCCCCTTAGATAATGCTTCCAAGATTCCCAAAAAGAAAAACTCAACATTTCTCCCCGATACACAATATTTCTCCCCTTTGACATCAAGGGCAAAGGGTAACAACAAAAATGGGTCACTGAAACAAAAACTATATTGCAAAAGAAAGAATGCTTCACTTACGCTTCTGAAAGATTATCTTATACTTCTCCTGCAATTTTGGAAGTAAAGTCTTCCAAGACTTTATCGCCAAATCGATACTCAAGCTCAAACTATTATTTTGCATAATTACATCAACAACATCTGATAATGAATAGAGAATAGAGATGTTCTGCTTACACTTCTCAACTTCAAAGAGAATACCAAAAATATGCTCCAATAGAGGCTCAACATTCTCTTTTACTTTCAAAAATATACTCACCACATCTTTTTGTTTCTAATAAAATATAAGATCTGATTGCAAGGAGTTTGTCTTCCTTCTCTGTGCACCATCAAGATCATTGCAAATATCAAACACCTTACCCAAGGAACACAATTTCTATTCAATAGAGTCATTTTTTTGCTTTGAATTGTTCCACAGCTGCGGGCCACTAGTGTAGACACCTAAAATTGTCCTGTCTAATTAAATAAATATTTTTATTTATTTAATTATTTTATCCTAAGTCTTCTATTAATTAAATAAATTATTATTTATTTAATTAATTCATTAATCCTCTTCTAAGCATTTCCTCATTTAAATAAATACTTTTTATTCATTTAAATTGTCCTTTTTCTAAATTAAATAAATATTTTATTTATTTTATTGACCCCACTTCCTCTATTAATTAAATAAATTTTTATTTATTTAATTAATTCATTAGCCTTTTGTGCCCATGACACATGTCACTCATCCATTAATTCTTCTCTTACCTACCTCCTTTATCATTTAATTATTTCCTCTACCTACCCTTTAATCCCAGTCGACCATTTATCTTTACACCTCTTAATCTTATCCCTCCATTTTATAAAGTGTCTTCTATATAAGAGGATACTCTCCTTCATTATCAAACATAATGAGCATATTAATGTTACAATCAAGCCTTTTTGTGATCAAGCTATCAGCCACATTTCGGTTCTTTGTTGAGCTCTTGTGCACACATAAAATCTGAGAGTAAATATATCAAACAAGATTGATGGAGATAGGAAGAGATGAAGATTGAAACCCTACTAGACATGTGAATGGTATATTTGGTTATTTGGTTTATTTGCATGGTCTTAGGTATCTTCATTTTTGTATGGTGGATTGCTTTCATTGTTAGGCTAGGGTTTTGTGGTTGGATCCTTGTTAGTCTTTTAATATTGTTGTTTTTCACTATCCATTTTCACCAATACATTTTGGCACACCCGGTGGGACTCTTGTCCCTTTATCTTGACATCTTGTTTGCAAATTTTGTGTTTTTGAAAGTTGCAGATTCAACATTGCGACGAATCTGCATTTTTTTTGTGTCTGTGACAGATCTGATCGTGTCTGCATTTTGTTTCCGTGTCTGCGACTATTATTTTTGCGTTTATGATTTTTTGCTATTTTTGCAGATTTGTCACCCTGAAATTATGTTTGTGTAGCATATTATCACTTTTTTGTTTTCTTATCATGTCTGTGTTGCATACAGCTATGTTTTTGTTTTTGGCAGGGTTTTTTTGCTCAGTTTGCAGTTTCAGTTCTCTGGAATCGCATCTGTGAACAATATTATCGTTTCTGTGTCTAGATCTTGTGTCTTTGTAGGTTTCTATCATGTCTACATTTTGTTGCTTGCTTTGCAAGTCTTGGATCTAGGAAACTGCATCTCTTTCTCATCTTTTTGCATTTGTGATATGTTCTTGCGCCTGCGTCTGTGTTTTCAGTTTTCCATTTTTGTTTTTGTTTAGGGTTTTCAGATTTGGTTTTTAGGGCTAGCTTTTTTTGATCCAAATAAAGAAGTAGTGTTGCTGTTTAAAAAGAAGAAAAATGTCTTGTCAAAGGCCCCTATTTCACAAAGTCTTTTGGATCTTAAAATGTACCTAACTTGTGTGCTTGCAAGAGGGGTATTATTTCACAACTACTAACAAGTTTGGTGCAAGACCTTTGGCAAATATTTGATTTTGAAATTTCTTACTTTGTCTTCTTTAGTTTAGCAAACACTTCAATTGGTTCTCTAAAATTAACAAGTGTCTTTTATGTCTTGAGCAATAGGCTCTTTGTGTTTTTCCTTTTAGAGGGTCTGCCTCCTGAGTAGCCCATAAGGCCAAGTGAGAGGGAATGACCCAAGTGGTAACGAGATAAGCCAAGATCTTCCAAGCCACTATAAATAAAAGTGTTTGTGACAAAATATGCAAGCAACGAGTGTTACATGTTGCTATAATAATGTTATGACTTCCAATAAACTCTATAGAGTGCAACCTCTATAGGCTGGGAGGCCTTCCATTTAATGGATTGTAACATGCTACTGATTATAGCCACTCGAATGGATGCCCTTACATCAAACCTTTTGTGTTAGAAGCCAAAAACTTTCTAGTTGTTGGCGCAAGAGCTTTGAAGCGACTCACATTCTTACGGTTTTTAGTAGAGATACAAAGTTCACCACAAGGAGTTTTCATGGGGACTGGTGCTTGGCTACCTTGGAGAAGCGAGCACTGAGGGTGGAGCTAGTGGGGTCAAGCATATAAGTATCTACTCTAAATTGCTTAGCCTCGGGGTAACCCTTCAAGTGATATTCAACAACTATTGTCTTGACCAACCATAGGATTTGTGCTTTCATGATCAAAACACTCAAAATATTTTCAAGCAAGACAAAGAAACATTATGTCTACCATGTTTTCCAATGTATGCAAAAATATTTCACATTTGGAAACGTTTTTATCCTTTGGACAAAAAACTTTCAAACATTGAGACTTTATTGTTATTGTGTCCTCTTGCCACAAAAAGAGTCAAAACATTGAGATTTGGTCACATTAAACAACTTCACAACTAGACAAAATTGCACAAAATATCATAATTTTGTTTGTGACTGGTAAAAACAGGTCTGTGTTGGGAAATCATGTATGTGCAGAGCAACATTGCATTTTTTATTTTTAGGATAAAATTGTCATTATCATTAGGAAACCACGTCTGTATTGAGAAACCATGTTTGTGCAGAGTAGCATTGCATTTTTGATTTTTAGATTAAAATTGTCATTATCACCAGAGAACTGCATTTGTGGTTACTAAAACTGCATCTGGGATCAGAAATCATGTCTCTGTTGGTTAAAACTGCGTTTTCATTTAAAGTTGAATGATTATAGAAAATTCTTGAGAACAAAATGAACTTAAGTTTTTAGATTTAAAGAGATTCTAAGGCTACTTCATATAGGGCTTCATTATTCAATCAACCTGTCTTGGTCACACATAGTCAATCATTTTCCTTCACTTGCATTTCCCTCACACATATCTTCTAAATTTTTAGTAAAATGGTTACTTTTCTTGTCCTCATCACACTTTACAAGCAAACTAAAACACAACACTAGGTGATTCCTGCATCAAGATCTATCATCTTAGGGTGTCAGTCTTCTTGAGTCAACGTCAACCTACCTCATCCAAAGATCCATCATCTCTTTGGAAGCCACACCTTACTCTCAAACATACATATCTTAAACTTACACTCTTGGACATTGCAAGTTTACCTTAGATTCATCTACACTTCATACACCTCTTGGTCTTCCATAGTCTTTGCATTTTCATACTACCTTTCATTTTGGTCAAAACTTTAGTCCATGGTTGAAACCCGCTCACAAAGGTCTAGAAGGGAAGCCGAAGAAGCTTTAAGGTCTTTAAACATGAGTACTTATGAGTTTTATGGAGATGAATTTTACAATCCATTTGACACCCACAGTAATATACTAGACAATGACAATAACAATGGAAATGATAGTGACAATGACAATGTATCCGTGGATTTTGCAGAAGTTGAGGAAACTATCATGGATTCCCATTTTAATAAACTGGTTAAAGAAATCATGAAGAGGGATAGAAAATATTTCCTACAAGTTATGGTACAAAGTGGAACAAGATTACTTCGTGATTTTTTATATGTCAAAATTTTTGGAGGATGATACAAACCAAATAAATCAAGTTAAAACAAGACAAAGGAGGCCCAATAGTGGTCGTAATAGGAGAGAGCATCTCATGCTTAAGTCACCTTCCTCCCTATTCCAAAAACCTGAAATTTGAAACATATACACTCATTCTCATGCTAGTTATGATAGAACCTCTCACGAACAACCCCATAGTGAACCTTTCCCATGGAGGAGAAGTACCACCACACATCCTCATGATGATACCCAAGATCATACCAATGCATACAATTACACTCAATCAAACATTCAAAATCATGACACGAGGAGACCCCGTGTCAGATTTGGGGGAAATATCCAAGATCATTCTTATGACACCTCCTATCCTCATGGTCATGATATGTATTGGCCTAGACCTGGTGATCCTCATTATAACACCATACCAAGTGGTCCATATGCAAGCTACAACTATGTCCCTCCTCCATATGAACACATCTATGATCAATACCATCCATACATGCATTATGTCCCTCCTCCTCTACCTGGTGGCTCAAGCGTGGGACTAGCTCAAAGAGAAAAGATACCACCCAAGAATGACTTACAACAATAGATCAAGGATTCACAAAAGCAAATGGTAGACATGAATACACCACAACAACAATATACAATGAAATATATGTCCTTACCCATTAGATAGAAGCATTCAAATGCCTCCATTCCCTCCATATTTTGTGACACTGAAGTTTGATAAGTACAAAAGAAAAGGGGACCCTAAGGCACACATAAGACAATATTTCATAGCTTGCATTGAGGTTGTAGGAGAAGAAATGTATTTGATGAGATTGTTTCCACAAAGCTTAGGCGAACAAGAAATGGAATGGTTCTCTGAACTTCCACCTGGAATTAAGTCATGGGGTGATTTAGCAGAGGATTTTATACATCACTTTTCATACAACATTGAAACAGATGTGTCCGTGGCTACATTATGCAATACTAAACAAAAAAATGGAGAATATTTCTCTTTATTTTTACAGTGATGGAGAGGTCTTGCTAGTCGATACTCTTGTGATATCCGACAAAAACAAATGGTAGAAATGTTCACTCAAAATGTCAACAAGGATATTGGATATGAGCTAAGAAAAGCTTGTTTGTCTACCTTCAAAGAGGTCATTGAGAAAGGAATGGGAACAAAAAAAGTCCTTATCGAACAAGGTGTTATTAATATATTCAAATAGAACAAAGAGGAATCAGATGGGAAAGACAAACCCTGCTTTCAAAAAAAGAATAAGAACACAGTCAATGGTGGGGTAGTAGATGCAAACATTGTGAAACCTAAGATAACTTTCCTTGGTGCAAGATTCTCTAATACAAACAATGAAGTGAACAATCAAAGGCAACCAAACTTAAAAGGAAATACAATCCATTGGGAGAACCGATTGAAACAACATTCAAGAAGTTAGTAGAAAACAAGCTCATAACACTACCAGATAATCCACCATATGAGCCAAAAGTAAAACCAAATTGGTGAAATGATGATGAATATTATAATATGATGAAACTATAAAGATCCGGTCAACTATTGAGAGGGGGGGGTGAATCAGTAAATAGAAAACTAACTAAACTTTCACCAAACTTATTTTCATCTAAGAATCAACTCACAAAGTATACCGGTTTAGATACTTTAACAAGCAGGTGCACTATTAAACCTTACCGGTTGACCTAATACTTCGATGATATAAAGGAACAGATCTCAAACTTAAATATCCTTTGACCAAAACCTTAAACCACTTCACTAATACTAGTAATAACATATTTCAGATCATTTCTAGTCATTTAAATATATCTATGCAGATTTACCAATCATTCATATTAACCATACCAAAAACACATCCACAAAATCATTCACCACTTGACAATGATTTTCACATGGAAACCCAAATGGGAAAAACCATGGTGGGGATGAATACCCACAAATATTTTGAACTCTTTTGAAGTTCGCCCTATTAGGAGCCAAGCCTTGTTAGAAGCTTATACAATAATGTTTTGTTAGGAACAGATCCAATTAAGGACCACCTGGTTAAGGGATTGACTACAAATACCCTGTTAAAGGTAACCTTAGTGGAGGATTTCAAATCCAAGCTAATGGATCACCTGGTTAGAGGATTTCAACAACAAGCCTATTAAAGCTTACCTGGTTAAGGGATTTTACTACTGTAATGGTTAGAGAACAACAGGTTCTTTGACGGGTCTGGAAATAACAATTCCTTTCCAAATCAGATCCTTTACTGCTCCTATCTTTCTTCACATCATTCTGCAGACACACCTCTTGGTTCGGCAACAATCTCTTTCACACTTAATCAAATTTTCCAAAAACTCATTGAATCAAATCATCAACCTTATAAGAAAACACATTAGGTTGGTAACACAACATAAACCCTATAGTTCTCATAGAGATTACAAAAACATCGGTTTAATCTTGACCATTAGAATACATGCAATCAACTTCACATTCTTCTAGGTATCTACAACCGCTCCTAGATTGTCACACTTTGAATCTTGTAACACATCACGCATTTGTCACTTCATACTATGCATTTGATCATTCCCAAGATAAACAATTATCTTTACATGCCAAAACCTTTTCAAAACTCATCACGTGTAACATGCTTACGTGGCATCTTCATCACCGACAATCATTCCGTCATAGATCATCACAACCGATCTCCAAGCTTCATCGGTTAGGGATCTACTTCTCAACTGATTAGGGTTACCAGTTGATCTTAATTGCTTCATTATCGGTTGCTTTATTGCTTCATTACAGGTTGCTTTACTGCTTCATTATCGATTGCTATACTACTTCATTACCGGTTGCTATTGACCTCAATGACAGCACTATACTTCTTCAATGCAATCTTCATGCAATGCCAATAGAATATTGTGAATATCACAAGAGTAAAGGGCATTTAACTAGGAATTGTCACAAATTGAAGAATATCATACATGATCTCATTGATAGAGGCAATATAGAAGTTGATGGTCACACCTCCAATGAAGAACATGCGATGTTTAAGGAGCCATTTTCTAAACATGACAAAGGAAAAGCAAAAACTACAAATAATTAAGCTAATTATACCAAGATGCCTTATGACTATGATTCCACTATAAATCACATTTCGATGGATAATCATGTCTCTACCATTATCATAAAGGAAAAAAATATTGAAGGGTCTACCCAAAGGAGTAAGGTTGTTTTAAAAGGCATTGGACCATCTTCCTCATCTGCTAAAGATGAAACCTCCAAATGTAATGTTACAACTTGTCAAGGTAAAGTTACCTTGCAAGGCATCCCATCCAAGACCACAACCTCTTCATCTACCAAGAATGAGTATGACCTTGTAGATCAGTTAGGGAAAACACCTACCCTCATTTTCATCCTTGAGCTTTTATTTATATCCCTTGCACATAAGGCCATCCTTGATAAGACTTTGAGAGAGACTTCCATACCTACTGATCTGAATGTGGACCAGTTTCAAGCCATGGTGGAATACATTTCTATTCTGCATACCCTGACATTCATAGAAGTTGATGATGCATCTATAACCCAACCTCATAATGCACCTCTACATATTGAAGCCTTTATATATAAAAACTAAATAAAATGAGTCCTGATAGATGGAGGAGTAGGTCTGAACATTTGTACATTGAACACTATTAAACAATTGGGATATTCTGAGAAGGCTGTGAATTCTACACATGCTATCACCATAAAAGCATATGATGATGAAGAACGCTCATCCAAGGGCATGGTCACTTTACCTCTTAGAGTTGGGTTAGTTACAAAGGATGTGGTATGTCAAGTCTTTGATTTAGAGCTCACATACAATATGCTCTTGGGATGCCCATGGATTCATGAAATGAGAGATGTTCCTTCTACATATCATCAGTATATTAAGTTCTCACATAATGGAGTTGAAGTGATCATTAATATTGATCCAAATTTGTTCATATATTGCAACAACATGCAATCAAAGTTGGAAACAATAATACCAATCAACAGAGAGGTAACTCTGTCATCTGCATATATTGATCCCGAATCATTAAAACCTTCAACATCAAAACAAGGCGAGCTTAAAGGGAATTGTCACGATAAGGCATGGGTGAGTACACTCTAAATCAAACTATGTACCTAAGACAACTAATGGATTCTCCAAAAGAATATGGATGACCACATCCTTCTAAAAGGGTATCTATCATTGCACTAAAATGGGATCATACTATATTCCAAAAGTGGGGTGAGATGGAAGAAGAGGACTTATATAAAATGCTTTATAAAGAACCTGAAGAAGATACACAAGATCACTTCAAGATACCATGTGAAAAGTATGGCAAAGGGTTTAAGATCTTACAAAAATTTGGATATGATGGTAAGATCCCTCTTGGCTTAAGAAAAGAAGGTATCACTCAACCTTTGAAACCAAAATTGACATTCAAGAATCAACGCTCCAAAGGACTTGGCTTCATACCTTTTAGGTTAGGTACTTACAAACATCAAGAAGCATTGCAAATCATTGACTCTACTTATCAACGATAAAAATGCTATTCCACCGATTCCAATAAGTGGGAATGGGGTTCAGACAAATCATCTAGTGATTATGAGCTCACCGAAACATTCAGAGAACCATGTGAGCCCATAGAGAAAGAAGAATTCAATAGGAAATTCAGGGTTGGTCAAACTACTTTAAAGTCTACATCACAAAAAGAGGATAATAAAGGAAAAATTCCCGAGGATCCCAAACAATCTTTATTTCTAGATTTTAGGTCAAAATCATGAAGAGTGAGGACTCCCATTGCCGAATGCATCTTTAGTGATGCTAATTCAGATTCATTCATGATTGAGGCAGATGAGGAGAGTGCTAGCGATTACCTCGACAATTACCTTGATATACCTAAAGACAATTATGTCTTAACCCTTACTCCCATTGACTTTGAAAACATTGATGGCCTTCCCATCGTTCATCCATAACTCATTGATTGGGACCACAAAGGACCTTTACAATTAGACACATTTCAAAATGATAATTCTTTCATAGATTACTTGGGCATACGAGATGATCTTCCGCTTGGGGACCATAAAGTGGGGTACACTATAGAACTCAATAACATGGCATTCTTCAGTGAGGGTGTTGGGCCTTCTAGTCGCAAATATATAAAAAATAAAAACAAATCATGGGTCTTATGGTGAAAATCATACTAGGGTGCTATCTGACTCTAAAAAAGTAAAAAGAAAGGATGTATCTGAGGGTGAAAACCTCTCTGAGGCACCCAAAGATGGAAGCCTCGACATCCTCCCAACATCATATGAGGAGAAATCATCCATGTTGGTGGAGGAGACTATCAAAATAAACATTGGTACATAAGAGTCTTCACATAACATATTCTTAACACAATCCCTGACAAAAAAAGAAAGGTCAAAGTTCATAAGTTTCTTCACAGAATGACAAATCAATTTTGTATGGTCATATGTGGATATGCCTGGACTAGATCCTGATCTACTAAGAACCATTTGATAGTTACACCAGGAGAAAAGATAGTGAAATAGAAGTTAAGGAAAATGCATCCACAAGTGGCACTATTAGTAAAGGTATAACTTGAGAAACTGCTGGACATTGGATTCATAAGACCAATTGATTGCTTCGAGTGGATCTCTAACTTAGTACATGTCAACAAGCCTGATTGCAACATCAGAATATGTACAGATTTTAGAGACATCAACAAAGCTTGTTCTAAAGATGACTTTTTGTTGCCGAATATTGACTTAATAGTAGATCTTACAATTGGTCATGTTATGTTATCATTGATGGATGGATTTTCTCGCTACAACCAGATAAAAATCGCACTTGAGGATCAACACAAAACAACATTTACTTGTCCTTGGGGAACGTTTTGCTTGAATGTCATTCCCTGTGGACTAAAGATCATGGGTGCCACATACCAAAGAGCTGTGACTACTATTTTCTATGATGTTATGCATGTTACCATGGAAGATTATGTTGATCATCTCTTGGGCAAATCATTAGAAAGATAAACACATTTGGCCATTCTTTCAGTGGTCTTTGATCGGTTAGAGAAATACAAAGTAAGATTAAATCCTAAAAAGTGTGCCTTTAGAGTAACCTTTGGGAAGCTACTTGAATACATTATCTCAAAGAGAGGAATTGAAGCTGATCCAGCAAAAGTCAGAGCTATATTAGAAATGCCTCCACCAAAGAATATTAGTCAACTTCAATCTGTATAGGGAAGACCATTCTATATGGATATTCATAGCTCAACTTGCAGATAAATGTCATCCTTTTCAAAATTTACTCCAGCAAAACATCAAATTGAAATGGGATGATAAATGTCAGCAGGCTTTTCTGACACTCAAAGATTATCTCCTAAATCCACTAGTTTTGATGCCACCAATTCTAGGAAAACCTCTATTACTATACATATCAGCTACACAAACAACATTGGGGGCACTCTTGGCACATCAAGACAATGAGGGCAAAGAAAGAGCAATACATTACATCAATCACACTTTGGTTGGTTATGAGCTCAACTACACACTGATTGAGCGTGCATGTCTTGCTGTGGTTTTTGCCTTGTAGAAATTATGACATTACATGCTAACTTATAAAACCAAGCTCATTGCAAGGATAGATCCACTAAAATATCTTCTCAATAAGGCAACACTCACTGGAAGATTATCTAAATGGGTTATTGATGCAAGAGAATCCTTGATTCATAGCAATCTTGCATCAACCAAAAACATTTTCCTTTCTATTTTTATTTTTGTTTGCAGTTTCAGTTTTCCTTTTTGCGTGTCTTGGTTTTGGTTCACCAGATCATGTGGAGTTGGATTCTACTTGAAGACTTGACCATCTTTCTTTCCTCCAGACTGCATCACATTTGGATCATTTTTCTGGCAAGCTATCGCTACCAGTTTCCATGACAATTTCCTGTTACTGGTTGATAGTCCTTTGTTACCAATTGCCTGGATCTATTCTGGTGATCTACTGAAACCCCTTTTGAAGCTTGTGGAGCCTTGGGAATTTATTTTGATGTTCCTTGGCATATGACGGACCTTTTCCCATGATCTACGTTTCATCGTTTGGATTTTCTGGAGGAATCTCTTTGCGGAGGCTGACCTTGTTATTTTACATGTTCGGTCTTGTTCTTTGGGTTTTGATCCCTTTTGGGCCGACTGGATATATATATATATATATTTGTAGTTACACATTAGAATATAATGAAGGAGAGAATCAGGTAGCTAAACTGTGTGTAGAAGTTAGATATTAAGATTCAAGGTCCCGATTGTGACCTATTCTACTAGGCTTGTGAGTTGGTATGTTGTAACCTGGTTGTTACCAGTTGGATGTAATCAAATTTCATGCAATAAAATAATCTATTCTACATTACCTCCATTATATCTTCCTATTTCCGTTGTGTTTACTCTTGTTGACCAGTCTAGATTAATCTCTTTGAGGTCCCTCCTCATCGATGACTGCTTCAATTACGATCCTAAGTGAATTCAACATTGAATATGTGGATATAAAAGAAATTAAATGACAAGATATCACAAATCAATTGGCAGATGCACCCATGGTTGATGATACTCCTATAACTTTAGAGTTTCTAGATGAATCCATTCTGATGGTGACACACACAAAGCCTTGGCAATTATACTTTGATGGTTCATACACGCAACATGACATAGGAGCTAGCATCCTCTTTATCACACCTCAAGAGGATTCAATTCCTAAAACATATCGGTTGTCATTTCCTTGCACTAATAACATAGCAGAATATGAGGCATTAACAATAGGTTTATGAATTGTGGTTTAGTGGAAGATCCAAAAAATTCATGTTTTTGGGGACTCTCAACTTGTAATTCGTCAAGCAAATGATGACTACCAAACAAAAGATGAAAAACTATTGCCTTATAAGAAAATGGTAGATGACTTCAAACAAGACTTCACAGAGATAATCTTTGAGTAGATTCCAAGGGAAAACAATCAAGTTGTAGATGCCATGGCTGCTATTGCTTCATTGATTGATCTACCACATAATAAGACCCGCTATGAGTTCTTGGTGGAAAACCTTTTGGTTCCCTCATATGTGATCACTCATGCTGGGATGATATGTGTCGTTGGTCCCGATTCCACTTGATACGGTGCCATTTTTACATACCTTCGCAACAATATCCTTCCTTCTGACTTATCCAACAATTAGCGTCATACTTTCATCGACAATTCTTCTCGCTATGTCATTTTAGCCAATACCCTATGTTGTCAAGGTCTAGATGGCACTCTTCTTAGATGTTTAGAGAGTGATGAAGATCAGATTGCATTACGAGAGGTTCATGAAGGTATATGTGGTGCTCATTCTAGTGATCTGACCTTAGCCAAGAAACTCATCAGGACTAGATACTACTGGCCCAATATGGAAAACAATTCATATCAGTTTTGTTGGCATTGTGTTTTCATTGATGTCAACCGGTATAGAAGGAAAACTGGTATGGGAATAGAGTTGATGTGCAGTCATTGATGTCAACTAGTGCTACAAGTCACCAATATGGAAGAGAATGTCATTCAGAGGAATGATCACTGGATTCACCGGTATACAAGTTAGTCTTTGACTTGTGTGGATGAAATGGATAGGTTACCGATACAGTCTATCCAATGATAAGGAAAGGATATCAACTGGTAAGAGTTGTGTTGACAGTGATTAGCTGCTAATCGACAAGCTTATGACTAGTGTACAAGCAGAGTGGGCAAGATGTTGAGCTGTTGTTTATGATGAAGAGGTAGAATGTTACCTAAATCACATCAACACAGGAGGAGAAGAATGTACATGTCATCGGTATGCTGTGTGGATACAAAATAATAGGACTCCCACTAGATAGAGATGCAGCCACCATGTGAAGAGATGACTGACAGTGAATGTGCCCACACCGGATCACATGTGCCTATTTAAAGATATGCTGGACAAAAAGGGAAGCCACATGAGTGCATTGCAGGATGCAAATGACAAGGATTCACTACCACCGGTAAGTGGAGCTTATCTCCTATTATGCAAACTATGCATCATAGTTCTGTGAGATAAGGAAGAAGTGTTAAAGGCAGCTATTTGAAGGCTCACACCGGATCCACCAGTGAAACACTAAGATGCCTCAAGTGCATGAAATCAGGGATATTAACTAGATTGACATTGAAGGCATGTTGAGCTATGGGAGCAGATGAAGTGTGATGGGTTTGTCACTTTGACAAACCGATTGAGATATGGTTTGGGCTGATGAAGAAGAAGGCAAGGCTAAGTAGCTGTAGACAGAGGAAAATGGTTGGATTGAAGATGGATTCAGTTGAAAGTTGATGACAAGTTGTCATCAAGAATATTTACCGGTATGTATGTCCGCTAGTAATATAGACAAGGTGCAGATGTAGAAGACTCCGATCTGATGAAGATGTGCATAAGGTAGGTTAGCAAGAGTGTTGATCGGTTGAGTGTTCCACCAAAAGAGAAGCAGAGTGCAAGGTTGATGACAAATCAGTTTGAGGGTTTGATCGACAGGGTTAGTAAGCCGATAGATGAACCTAGTAATGGAGTTGGTCGATGATCCAATCCATATCGACACAGATTTTCAAACAAAGGTGGATGATGACATAGTTGCCACATGGAGATGAAGTGGCATGCATGCATAGGTCGGTATGTTGAGTCGGTGAAGTGTCAGGCGGTGAGGTAGATGGTGACAGTTTGATATTTATGTTGACTATGAGATTCATGGTATGCAAATTAGGGGTTTGTGACTCAAGGTCAATGGACAACAGAGATCCAACATAGATTGTTTGAGTAGATTGAGGAAGGTGAAGGAACCGCAAAACCAATCTTGGTGATCAACCAAGAAATCCACTGACAGGTCAAAAGCAGGTTGCCAAATGGTCAGATTGAAGATGGATTCAGTTGAAAGTTGATGACAAGGTGTCATCAAGAGTATTTACCAGTATGTATGTTCGCCAGTAATATAGACAAGGTGCAGATGTAGAAGACTCCCATCTGATGAAGATGTGCATAAGGTAGGTTAGCAAGAGTGCTGACTGGTTGAGTGTTCCACCGAAAGAGAAGTAGAGTGCAAGGTTGATGACAAATCAGTTTGAGGGTTTGATCGACAGGGTTAGTAAGCTGATAGATGAACCTAGTAATGGAGTTGGTCGATGATCCAATCCATACCGACACAGATGTTCAAACAAAGGTGGATGATCCAATCCATTTGTAACAAGGCTATTAACTTGAAAATGATTATGTTTTGTAATCACTGAGTTGGAGCTTGGTGCAGGGGTTGTAATTCCTTGGGTTGGTGCCCTAAAGTCAGGGGTTGGTGCTCCTTAGGTTGGTACCCTAAACATTGTAATCAAAGATCTATTGTGAGGCTAAATTAGAGTAGTAGACTCCAGCAACATTTCTCACCAAGGTTTTTCCCATCTTCGGTTTTCCTTGTATATGCTCATGTTATGAGATGTCCCTTTCTATGTGTGAGTGCATTTGAGTTAGTCTCCCATCTAACTGGTAAGTCTGCATTCTATTGGATCTATTAATTAGTATACTCACATAGGCTAGTTAAAGGGAAATGTTTGAGAACCACCGATTCACCCTCGTCTTAGTGCTTCATTGTGTCTAACAATTGGTATTAGAGCCTAGTCAGACGAGATTTATATAGCTTGGGTAGATTCTGGCTTAAGGACACAATGGTTTGTTTAGTGTCAATCCCAACTCTGATGTTTAATGGGTCTAACTATTCCATTTGGAGTTGTAGAGTGGAAGTTCACTTATCCTCTCTAGGGTATGATGTATGGATGTCTGTTGTAATGGTTGCCCTAGTAAATTCAGTCCTCCCACTGATTCAGATGCAAAAGAAGAAACCAATGCAATGAAGCAACAATGAAGGCTATACTCTGTGGGAAAATGATGTCTCCTCTCAGTCAGACATATGCAAATCAACAAAAAGCTTATGGGAGAGATTGAAGAAGATCTATGGAAATGAGCCAACTACTACAAAACTAGTTTGTGATGATAGGATGAGAAATGCATCTATGTATCTGCAGATGATGAAGGTAGATCTACTAGTAGCTGTAACAATGATGATGAAGAAACCCACCTCTTCATGACTCAAGAATCAGAAGATGAGAGGCAAAAATTTGAGAATGATCATGCAGATCAACCCTACCGGCAAGATGTGTTTGGCAGTGATAGTGAAGGTGAGGAAGAAGAGGAAGCAAAATTTGATCTTGAAGGTGAGCTTGTAAATGCACTTAAAGAACTCAAAAGAGTAAGAAATGAATACAAGCTATTCAAGAATGCTGCTATAGTGGAGCAGAACTAGTTGATAAAATTCCTTGAAGAATCTGAGAAATATATCTCAGAGTTGAAGACTCAAGAAGAAAAGACCAAGACGTGTCAGTGTAAAGATCTAGAATCTAAGCTAGAGGTAAAAGATAAATAATATCAACAGCTGCTTGAAGAAATGGAGGTTCTTTGAAATGACCTTGAGAAGTGTCGGGATGAGCTCAAGGTAAGAATCCGGTTTGATGGCAGCAGTGGTGCCTTGGACAAAATATTGAAAAAGCAAAAGCATGCTAAGGACACTAAAAGTTTAGGAAGTGGTGCTGGTAAATTCTCCACCAGCAAGAATATCCCCCACAATGACATTTTGTTTGTCTCCTCAAATGGAGAAAACAAGGGACATATCTTCACAGTTAGAAATGATCCCTAGAAGAAGGTTGACGTAACCATAAGTAGTGAAGACTTGCAGACAAGAATGAAGACCGGTGCTGCAAGAAGGAGGAACAATGCAGATTCAAAAGGAAAAGGGAAGATGGGAGAATATAGCTTCACCAGTAGCAAGAACATGAGAAGACAACAAAGAAGACCTTCTACCGATAGAAGACAAGGAAGTGATACCGCCCATAAGATAAAACAAGTGTGGGAGAAAAAGAGATCAGATGAAAGAAATGTAAAGAATGAACAATCCAGGATCCATCCTCAAAGAAGGAGAAATGGAGATGCCAGACCGGTAAGATCTCCTCATGCATAGTAGAATAAATTTGTAAATCATATGCCATCCTTTACTGGTTATTACTTTGCATGTAATGATCATGGTCATAGGGCTAAAGAATGTAGAAAGGGATCTAGAAGGAATAATCTAGGATCTCATAGATATCATGCAGATAAGAAAAATGTATCAAGGAGTAGATACATGCATATCCCCTCTCCCGGTTATGCAAATATTATTTGTTATAACTGCAATAGATTTTGCCATAGAAGTTATGAATGTAGGAAGAAGGACCTGCGGTCACATATAGGCCGTTATAGAAACTATGCTCAACAAAGAAATGGATGTAGAGTATATGGAAGTCAGAGACCTGCATGGAACCAAAGGAGAAATGTCTCTGTAGGATCAAAAGGCCCACTGGTTCTAGTTACCTATCAAGACAACATGACTAGAAGAAGATGGTCAAACCGACATGTTAAGAGATTCCCCAATCATGAAGTTGGGATGGATGTTGTGTTCTTCTATAGCACTACTTCCAATTATGATGTTGAATCCGGAAATGAAAGGACCCATCAGTAGAAAAAGGTAAGACCTGCTCCCATGACTAAAAATGGGAAGAAGAATGAGACCAAGCAAGTATGGAGGAAGAAGACAATGGACTGACACTATGCATTCAATGCACATGTGATATCTCCTAAGGCCTAAAGGAGATGCAAGACCTTAGGGGGAGTAACATATTGACTAAGATCATTCACCCCCTCAGTGAAGAAGGGCACTTGGAAGAACAAGATGCAGCCGATATGAAGGATGTATATAAGAAGATAAGTGTGTGTAGTGGCTGCCTTGGCTACACACCTACAGATGAAAGATGGATCACTACTGTTGTGTCAATGGATGGAGATTAACATCTAAAATCAGATGCAAAGTGACAAGAAGGTGCTCCGGTGGTGATGATGAACCTGTACAAGAAATTGATATGTACATGATGTTACTGATATGAATGCTAATAGGTACTTGCAGGTTATGTAAGACAATGAGGTTGGAGATCATTGCATTAGCCTCGGTAACATGGAATGGGGAAGTTATGTCTCAGGTGGTGTTGATGAAGACTTGAAAGACATATGATTGCCTAGTTGTTGACCATGCTGGCATGCATGTTTTTGGGCTAACTAGTTTAACTCTTGGCATGATGATGACATTGTATGGCATTGTGTACATTTAGGGTCATGTCATAGGCTATGGTGAATACAATGGAGCTGAAAGATGATCAAATGATCATAGTTGCATAGCTCAACTAGTATATGGAGATGATTGGTGCCTCGGTATTGGATTTGACCAACATTATGGACCTGAGATGTATGACTTAGGGGGAGTTCAAGTGCTTATGAAGAAGAAATGGCTTGCTTGAACTTGTAAGTGTACTGACTACCTAAACTGTAGATGATGGAAAGTATTGTAGGAATACCCAGGAGAATTTCATGATTAAGGGTATCCATTGTTCATCTAGTTGGCTATATTCATAGTACAATCACACTTGATTCTAAAGAAATTGGGGATCAAACAGGTAGTGATGCAGTTTGATCGACAGGCAAGTAGTATTCACTAACACATCCTTCTGCAATTGAGTGCTTTAACAAATAGTATCAGATTTTCATGCTTAATTGGTGTGAGTTGATGGTTGAGTCCTCCGTCTCAAGAGTTGTGACTTGAGAAGATGTAACAAGTAGTATCAAAAGAGGAGATACATCCAGTAAAGAAAAAGGGGAGAAATTTTTTTGTGAGTGTCTGGTAGATACAAGGAGGAATGATATCTTGATAGTGCCCTTTGCCATTGTTGTTAAAGAGGGAGAAAGACTCATTAGTATACCACATACTACATGTGTGGGAATTCATGGATTATACAAAGGGGGAGAACTAGAAATGGATCACACAAAGGAGTAGAGAGACTATGCAGTATGCCAAATACTACATGTGATGACATCAATGCCAAAGGGGGAGATTGTTGGCATTGTGTTGTCATTGATGTCAACCGGTATAAAAGGACAACCGGTATGGGAATACAGTTGATGTGTAGTCATTGATGTCAACTAGTGTTGTAGGTCACCGGTAAGGAAGATAATTTCATTTAGAGGAATGATCATTGGAGTCACTGATACACAAGTTAGTGTTTGAATTGTGTGGATGAAATGGACAGGTTACCGGTAAAGTCTATCCATCGATAAGGAAAGGATGTCAACTGGTAAGAGTTGTGTTGACAGTGAGTAGATGCCGACTGGCAAGCTTATGACCAGTGTACAAGCAGAGTGGGCAAGATGTTGAGTTGTTGTTTATGATGAAGAGAAATGTTACCTAAATCACATCAACACAGGAGGAGAAGAATATACTAGTCATCGATATTCTGTGTGGATGAAAAATGACATGACTCCCATTGAATAGAGATGCAATCTCCATGTGAAGAGATGAGTGACGATGAATGTTCCCACACTGGATCACATGTGCCCATTTGAAGATATGCTACACAAACAGGGAAGCCACATGAGTGCATTGTGGGATGCAGATGATAGGGATTCACTACCACCGGTAAGTGGAGCTTATCTCCTATTATGAAAAGTTTGTATTATAGTTTTATGAGATAAGGAAGAAGTGTTAAAGGTAGGTTTTTGAAGTCTCACACTAGATCCATTGGTGAAACACTAAGATGCCTCAAGTGCATGAAATCAAGGACATGCACTCGACTGACAGTGAATGCATATTGAGCTACCAGAACATATGAAGTGTGATGGGTTTGTCACTTTGACAAACTGATTGAGATATGGTCTGGACTGATGAAGTAGAAGGCAAGGCTGAGCAGCTGCAGACAGAGAAAAATGGCTAGATTGAAGATGGAGTCAGTTGAAGGTTGATGACATGGTGTCATCAAGAGTGTTTACCGGTATGTATGTCCATCGATGATATGGACAAGGTGTAGATGCATAAGACTCCCATCTAATGAAGATGTGCGTAAGGTAGGTTAGCAAGAGTGCTAACCGATTCAGGTGTTCCATTGGAAGAGAAGGAGAATACAAGGTTGATGACATATTGGTTTGAGGGTTTAACTGACAGGGTTAGGAAGCTAGTATATGAACCCAATAATGGAGTTGGTCCATAATCCAGTCCATACCGACACAAATGTTCAAGTGAATGTGGATGCTGACATAGTTGCCACGTAGAGATGAAGTGGCATGCATGCACAGGTTGGTATGTTGAATCGGTGAAGTGTCAGGTGGCAAGGTAGACGTTGACATGTTGACAATTATGCTGATTGTGAGATTCATGGGATGCAAAGCAGGGGTTTGCAGCTCGAGGTCAACGTATAACAAAGATCTAGCACAAACTATTTGAGAAGATCAAGGAAGTTGAAGGAAACCACAAAACCAATATTGGTGATCGACCAAGAAATTTGTTAATAGGTCAAAAGAAGGTTGCCAAAGATAGAAGGTGTGATCAAGAAGACATGACAATGGTAGGATTGATGATGAGTTACAGTTCATCAATTGAGGTGATCAAATCAAATGAGATCTGATTGGATTTGGTTTGTCTCGAGGTTGATGAGAAAACCCCAACCGCTTGAAATTTGAATTGGCTTTTGGCGGGAAAGCCACATTATAAATATGCAAGCCAAAATCATTAAGTGCTGCCACTGGATGAGGGAGTGTTGCTGCATGCAAGGAGAAATCAATCAAGTTCTTATCAAGAAGAAGAAGAAGAGACTAAGTGTGAGGAAGAACAGGGTTGAAGTGCTCAATGAGTAGTAGTGAGAAAACCAATAGTGACCATACCGACAACGTAGAAGTGCAGAAGACTGTAGAGAAGGTAGGCATAGAACTGACATAAGATAGTACCGATGGAGAGAAACAAAGTAGCTGAGTGGAGAGCAGTACCAAAAGAGTGCTAAACCAATAGGGAGTAGAACTGACAAAGAGGGAACCAATAGTGAACTAGATAGAAGATCCATCAGAGAGATTTGCAGAAGTGTTACAAAATCTATTTGTAAGAAGGTTATTAACTTGAAAATGATTATATTTTGTAATCACTGAGTTGGAGCTCGATGTAGGGGTTGTAGCTCCTTGGGTTGGTACGCTAAAGTCAAGGGTTGGTGTTCCTTGGGTTGGTGCCCTAAATCAATGGTTGGTGCCCTAAACATTGTAATCAGAGTTCTATTATGAGGCTGGATTGGAGCAGTAGACTCAAACAACATTTCTCACTGAGGTTTTTTCCCATCTTGGGTTTTCCTCATATATGTTGGTGTTATGAGATGTCCCTTTTTATGTGTGAGTGAATTTGAGTTAGTCTCCCATCTAACTGGTAAGTCTGCATCCTATTAGACCTGTTAACCGGTATACTCACATAGGCTAGTCAAAGGGAAAAGTTTGAGAACCATTGATTCACCCCCCTCTTAGTGGTGCATTGTGTCTAACAAGTTTGTCAATAAATGTAAGCAATATTATATTCATGGAGACCTTATTCATGCACCAACTCAAGAACTTCAACTGATCATGACTCCTTGGCTCTTTTGTCAATGGGGACTTGATCTCATAGGCAAGATTCACCCTCCTTCTTCCAATGGCCATAAATTCATTATCATTGCCACATAATATTTCATAAAATGGATTAAAGTTGTTCCTCTCACCTAATTTACTAGAAAATAGATTGCTATATTCATCCTTAACTACATCATCTGCCACTATGGTTTCCCTCTTTCTATCAGCACAGATAACAAACGTCCCTTCAAGAACCAGGATGTTCATGAACTTTGTGATCACTTCCATATTAACCACTGGTTCTCCACTCCATACTACCCCTAAGGTAATGGTCAAGCTGAGGCATCTAACAAAACCATTCTCAGAATCCTCAAAAAGACAGTCAATGATGTTGGCCGAAATTGGCACATCAAAATTAACCCTACACTTTGGGCTTATCGTACAAGTGTTCACACACCTACTAGAGCTTCACCTTAATCACTTGTGTATGGTGTAGAAGCTATCTTTCCTATTGAGGCTGAGTTACCATCCTTACGAGTTTCTTTGCATGATATAATCAATGATGAAGACTATAAGGTCTCTTGCTTACATGAACTATAACTATTGGATGAGTGACAAAAAATTGCTTTTAATCATCTTAAGGCTTATCAATAGAGAATGAGTCACAACTATAATCACAAGGTAAAGCCTTACATATTTGAGGTAGGCGACTTAGTATTGAGGGAGAATCTTAAGAATCAACAGGATCGAGAAAAGAAAGGAAAATTTGATCCCAATTGGCTTGGTCCTTACATCATCACAACAATCCATGGATCAAGTGCATATCAACTCTCAACACCATATGGAGAACCTTTGGAGGATCCTATCAATAACATGCACCTTCATAGGTTTTACACATAGCTCTTTAGAATAGCCTAATTCCAAAAAAAAAAAGAAAATATTAAAAATACAAAAAAAAAATCATAGAAATAAAAAAAATCGTTACTTGGTGAAAACTTGGCAAACAGGCACCTTGTGACACAAAAAAATTTGAAAAATAAGAAAAAATAAAATAAAAATCCATCCAATGGTGTAAACCACTTCGATGGCACCTTGGGCAAGTACTGTGGTGAAAACTGGGTTACCGACGCCATGTGTAGAGACATTGCTCCTCCCTCCTTTAGGATTCAATCCCTTTTCCACTTCACTTTGCACACACTCACAACCTATACATCCATAATAAACTTACCCATTCCCATCATGACTTGTATTGATCTACCTAAGATTGGTTAGCCATTCATAATAAACACTTCCCTTTTCACGATTTCATTCCATAATTAGTTAGGTCCAATCTGTAACTGAGGCAAAATCCTAAATCTAGTGATGGAAGTGGTACCCTAAGCATCACATGTTTTGAGGAACATCATCTTTTCATCCCTCCTTTTCAGGCACAATCCACAATAAAAGATCACTTTCATCACCAATCCGCAATAAAGTTTTGTTCTTCTTCGCAATAAAGTATTAGTTTCATGGATTCAGTCAGTTCCAGATGAGACAACAACAACAGTGGGCTTTCAACAAATAATTTTTTTTAGCAGACTTTGGCAACAACATGGTTTTCAACATGATGTATCCTTTATCAGGATAACAACATCGTGACAAAATCAAACATGTTAGCATATGTGGCAAGAAACACAAATAACTTGAGGATTTCATTGTGTGTTGGTGTCAAGTCTTGGTTTTCTTTTGATTTTATCTTTTGGTGACATGTCTTTTAGCTTTACTAGGATGTCTCTGACTAGAGATTTCATCTCCAGGATGTCTTTGACTAGAAAGGCGAGGACCGGGTATGTTCACTTATTATTTTACTGTTTGTGGATTATCTCTTAGTAATGCTATGAATTGTCCAAGGATATGAGGAATTTGTGAGTCTAGTGTGAACTGGGGCACTCCTTGTTTGTGACTATCTAATCTCCATGCAAATGGGTACAATGACTTTCTGGGTTGAACCTATAGCTCGATTGTTATAACATATTTTCCATAGTAAAGCTCAATGATGATAAAGTACAATAATCTTTTTCACTTCCATATCTTCTACCTTCCACCCCTCTTTCGTGATTGACCTCCACTATCCTTCCCTAAGTCCGTGTAGCCTGCTATCACATGACTGAGTATAATGACATGCCAAAAATATCTGCATTTCATGTAGTTTGCACTTGAATCATCACATGCTAGCATATCTCATTTCATACATACATATAGATATCACAATCACATCACATCTTGCATAAATTATTAGTTAGTATCTTCATTCTCATATAAAACATAAAATACCAAAATAATAACACATCATGCCTCTCATCATGTAAATAATCATATCATATCATTACCATATACTCATATATATTTAGTACATCCACATTTGCATATAAACCCCCAAAAAGAACAAGAATATATTGCATTTCATCATGTACAGGTTTGCATCCATAACATAAAATCATCATATAATATCATAAACATCATAACATCATCATAAAATCATCATAAGCATCATAAAATCATTATAGGAACATGCATACATAAACTACATCATCATAAAATATATAGAGCCTCACATAGATACACATGCATATAGCTGCCGCAATGAAGGAGTCATCTCACATATATATCAAAAAATAATAAGTGTCATAATACAATGATGTGAATATCCCATAAGGATATAAAATCACCCAAAGGTGTGTATACCATCATACAAAAAATTGATACAAAATCGATCCTAAAGGGCTATGATGAAGATCCTCCCTTGGAACCAGCTGGCCTCGAAGGAATCCGAGCTCACCTCCTCTGTCTCCTCCTCCTGGTGGTGTGAGTGGATCCATAACTCCACCACTAGATGCATGTTGTCTGTCCCCTCCCCCTTTGGTAGTAGTCTTGGAAGCTCTCATGAAGCTCCTAGCCCTAAACTCTGGAGGCACAACTGCATAGTATAGATCCCTCCAGTAGGCTATCTCCTCTCTTGCTTGTAGGACATATGCATAGCCAACCCTAGTATCCTCAACTACTCTTCTGCCTACCCTGAGTCCCTCCTTGACCTCAGTATATCATTGGATGGCCTGATCCCTCTCCCTCTACATCTCTGCTAACTATCACTTCAATCGAGTCACATCTCTCTGGAGATCCTTGATCTCATCGATCTATCTTGCTGCAATCTCTCACAATGCTAGCAACTCATCCTCCTCCTCATCTCTACCCTGGGCACCCTCCTCCTATCTGGGCTATCTCTATACCTTTTCAGGTACATCTCTCCCTGGTGCCTATCCTTCTACCTATCCACCAACCTTTAACACCTGTCCTCCTCTACCCCTTGGTGGTCTCCCTGCATATGGATCTTGTCTCTCCTCACCCCTCTCTCCAACATCTCTCTATCCACCCCTGCCCCTCACTACCCTCATTTCTTCTCCTCTCCTCCATCTCCTTCGTATCCATCCACCGCTATCATCATCATCCTCATCATTGTCATCCTCCACTGCCACAGACTCATTTGGATCTGTCAACCTGGGTACTGGATGTGCTAGAAAATAAGCATCATACTCTACATCTGTACCTTGGTCAACAACATCTTGTAGTAGATCCTAGGGCATTGACACCATCTTCTCAAACTATGTCATTGCAACATCATAAGATAAAATCGGCCCCCAGTGAGCCTGTTCTCGCACTGCCCATGAAAACTTGCCAAATCTACGAGGCATCCTCTACTACCACTCAAACTGCCTGCATACCCTGTCAATCTAATGCCTATGTAGTATATAGGGCATCTGCCTGATCAAATACCTACTCTTGAAAAACATAAGGTAGCTCTGTGGCATCCTCCTTGCAGTCCTCGCAATCCAGATAGGGTCTCCATATGACACTATCTATGTCATCTATCACCTGTCTCCAATAGTCCACCTTACCAATCCATGGCTGGGAAGTGATCATGCTATACAAATGTACAAATAATTATCCATGTCCTCTCCCTTTGAAGTGCACTGGTCTCATGACTGCAATATGCTCATAAGACCACACCTGCAATAGAATCACCCCGCAACCTAACCCACAACCACCAAGGTACACAAATTGGTGAAGCTCATGATATAAATGGGCAAGTACACATGGGCCTCATGCATATCTATTATGATGTGTGACCAATGTCTCCAGAGTCTGTTCTCAACCAATAGCCATACCTCATGTCACCCTGTTCAGACATAGGTAGCCACTAATCACCCCTCTGACTACTATCGGTAGTTTGATTCTAGTAGCTATCATGACATCTCAACTAACATTACCTGATCTCAACTCCAGCTCTGGGTCTCCAAAGACTCATCTTAGTGCATCCCTATCTCCCTCTCTATCATATGACACTAGCTCATCAAGGATTGGTATCCTCATAATCTTGTAAACATCCACTAGAGTGACTGACATCTCACCGGTCGGCAAATGAAACAAACAGGTCTCAGAGTGCCATCTCTCTGCTAGAGCAATCAATAATCCTCTATTTGCTCGAATCTCAGGCAAATACATGATGTGTCTTAGTCCCATACCCTTGACAACTACCCTCTCCTTAAAGGTCAACTCTGGTCGCAACCTCTGTGTCATAGGGAATCTCTCCCGTGACTCTATCTGGGGCAAGTACTACATCCAACCAAACCGATAATGTCAATCCTATTGGTACTCATGTCTATGACATAGTGCTACTTATATCCTAGTGCTTATGTCTATCACATGGCGCTGCATCCTAGTGTATATGTTCATCACATTGCACTTGATCCTATTTAGAGGCCCTGCTTGAGTGTATCCTCTCAGGAGCTTATCCAATTGGAAATGTATGTTCATCATAGAATTGTCAATTCTAGCCTCTCTCACTTTGTCTTCCTAGGGAACCTTCTTGAGTGTATCCTCTCAGCAGCTTATCTAGTTGTCAGTGCATGTTCATCACAGAACTATCGACTTGTGCCCCCTAAGACACAAACACATTTTCACAATGCAGACGTGGTTTCTATCAAACCAAATGTGCTTTCCTTCCCTAGATGTTCCTAAACAACATAGATGTGCTACTGTCCTACACAAACACATCTTTGTGACAAAGATGTGTTTTCTATACATAGACACAACCCTATTGAACCTGGATGTAATTACATTCATAAATGCACCCAAGCGTGACCTAAACATGATTATCCATCACAAACGTGTTTGACACCAACCTAGACATGTTTTTAGTGCAAACACCAATTTTGTGTTTTTTTTAGCTACTCTAAAATGCATTAATGAAAACAATAAATGCAAAAATGTACAAAGTGGCTTTGAGGTACTTACCGTATCACTCATGTCATTGATGGTATGATGAAAGAATAAGGATCCGATAAACTACTGAGAGGGGGGGGGGGGTGAATCAGTAGATAGAAAAACTGAGAATAACTTTCACCAATCTCAGAATGCAAACATCCAAATACTTTATCGACATAAGTAAATCCTCATTTCAGATTGTTGCCAATTAATCATAACTTATCAAAGTGGATTAAGTAGTTAAGCAATTCAACCATAGTAAACATAACCATAAAAACATTCACCACTTGACACAATTTTTTTGACATGGAAACCCAAATGGGAAAAACCATGGTGAGATGAGACTCGCAAGTTAACTATCTGAACTCTTTTGAAATTCGCCTTGTTAGGAGCCAAGCCTGTTAAAGCTTTACATAAAGTCATGTTAAGAACAAATCCTGTTACGGACCACCCGGTTAAGGGATTAACTATAATTCCCTATTAGAAGCAATACCCTATGAGGAGTAACTTTCGTAGAGGATTTGAAATCCAAGCTAATGGACCACCTGGTTAGACGATTTGAATAACACTAAGCTTGTTAGAGCTTACCCGGCTAGGGGATTTTACTGCTGTAATTGTTAGAAAACAACAGGTGTTTGCTGATCTATTTGAATAGAACTACACTTTATTGTTCAGATCCTTTTCATAGTCCTATTTGCCTTTACACAAACTCCAAATACATCATCCAGTTCAGCAACCACTTACTCAACTAAAACTTTTCCAAATCTGAAACAAAATAACTCATCGACCTTATAAACAAACCACTAGGTCGGTAACACAAAAAAAACCTAATTCTGTCATACAGATTACAAACAAATTAGTTCAATATGACCACTAGATTACATAATAATCTCTACACATCATTCAACATAGCCTCGAGTGCTCCTTGATCACCGCTTCATCGAACTCAGTAACTCATCACGTGATTTGAATTACATGCAATATACTTGCTCATTCCCAAGATAAAAACCATTATCTCAACAATCCAAAAACACTTTGAAACTCTTCTCATACAATATGCATACGTGTCATAATCATTATCGCTCATCATTAGATCATAAACCAATATAACAAATTTTATCGGTTAGGGTTTAACAAATCAACAGGTAGGGTTTATAGGTTCAACTCTCCAATACTTAGAAATACCGGTTCACTCCATAAACTCACCTACTGATTACAGTTCCTTCACTAACTCTTCCTACTGGTTACAAAACAATATTATAACAACATCATTATCGGTTAATTGACATTAATGACAACATACCATTTCATTAATGCAATCTTCATGCAAATGCCAACAATCTCCCCCTTTAGCATTGATGGCAATACAAATATCAATACCATTGATTGCTATGATTGTGAATAGGAATCTTGGTTTACATTTTTACCATGTATTCTTCTTGTCTTCAGCTGGTAGATGGCTATAGATCTTTTCTCTATCAATCATACAATTCTTCTCCCCAATAATCATATAGTTCTTCTCCCCCTTTCACAGCAATAACAAAGTGAAAGTAAAACATGCAATGTCAAACTTCACTGTTCAACATCAACAACCTACAACTTGATGCTCCCCCTGTGGAATAACTCCACTCTACACCAATCCTGTTATAAAATTATGCAAGTAGCTATGGGACTGATGTACTCTATATCATGCTGAATTAACCTCATGAAGGGGTACAACCCCTAGCTAACTTCTAAGATACTCAAAAGTAGTCTTAGGCAGAGGTTTAGTAAAGATATCTGCAAACCACTCCTTGGTAGAAACATGCTCCAATATCACATCTTTACTCTCCACTTTTTCCCTCAAGAAATGACACTTCAATTCAATATGCTTGGTTTGTGCATGCAAAATAGAGTTCTAGGAAATATTTATGGCATTGATATTGTCACATAAGATCTTTATAGGTTCTATAAACTTCATCTTGAAACCTTCCAGAATGTGCCTCATTCAGATAGCTTGGGTATAATTCACATAAGCTGCAACATACTCAACTGTAGCAATAGATTGTCATATACAACTCTGCTTCTTGCTACTGCATGAAACAAGTCTTCCTCAAAGAAAGAATTCTCCACCGGTTGTGCTTTTCCTATCATCAACATTACCCACCCAATCTACATCTGTATACACCTTCAAGTCAAAGTTACCTTCATATGGATACCATAATCCATAGTCAATAGTACCTTTCAAATATATGAATATCCTCTTGGTTGCTATCAAATGTGTTTCCTTTGGATTCTTCTGAAATCTAGCAACTAGACCAACTGCATGAGTTATATCTGGTCTATTATGAACAACATAGTGCAATTTCCCAATCATTGACCTATACTCCTTTTCATCAACAGATGTGGCTTCATCTTCCTTAGGCAATTTACATCTTGTAACCATTGGTGTCCCATCTAGTTTACAATCACTCATACCAAATGTATTTAATACCTCTTTCACATACTTAGACTGTGTGATGAAAATGCCACTCTTCATTTGTTGAATTTGCAAGCCTATGAATTTTTTTATCTCTCCAACTAGAGACATTTCGAACTCACTTTTCATTTCATTTGCAAAGTCATTGCTCATGTCATCATTGCCTTCAAATATGATATCATCTACAAACACTTCACTAACCAGTATCATATCTCCTTTAGATTTGAGATATATATTGCTATCTTCATTGGTTCTCTAAAAACCTATCTTCATCAGGTGTGAATGAATCCTTTCATACCATGCTCTCGGTGCTTGATTCAATCCATATAGTGCCTTGTGCAACTTACATTTTCATCAGTCAAAGCATAACCATCTGGCTTCTCAATGTATACTTCTTCTTCTAGTATTCCATTAAAAAATGTTGACTTCACATCCATTTGATATACTTTGAATCCCTTATGTGCTACAAATGCAAGTAAAGTTCTGATACCTTCCAGTCTACCAAATGGTGCAAAAGTCTCACCATAATATTCTCCTTCTTCCTATGCATAACCTTTGCAAACCAATCTAGCTTTGTTTTAGATTACTATACCATCTTCATTCAGTTTGTTTCTGAATACCCACTTAGCACCTATCACATTTTTATTCACCGGTCTGGATAATAGGGTCCATGTGTTCTTTTCAATTTGATCAAGCTCCTCCTCCATAGCTTTAATCCAATGATCATCTCCAAATGTTTCCTTAGCAGTTCTTGGCTCAATAGTGGAGATCATGCAAGAATTCTCTCTAATTCTTCTTTTGGTTAACACTCTAGCATCCTTATCTCCAATGATCTGGCCAGGAGTGTGATTGAGTCTCACATACCTTGGAATAACATGATCATTATCTTTAGGTTCTTTTTCTTCATTATCATCTTCTTCTTTTGAATCTACCTATTCTGGTTGAATTGGTACAACAACATTCTCTTTACCAGTTTCAGGTTTCACAGGTTTTGGTTCCAAAATAAAAATGCAAGAATCTTCATCCTTTTTCTCCATACTGGTTTCCCCTGAGACTTTAGGATACTCATCCACTTTAACATCAACACTCTCAATGATTCTCTGTGTCCGGTTGTTGTAACATTTATAGGCCTTACTCTTGGTGGAATAACCAAGAAATATAGCTTCATCATTTTTAGCTTCAAACTTGCTAACATAGTCACCTCTCTTAATAAAACATTTGCTACCAAATATCTTAAAATGACTAACATTGGGAGATCTACCATACCAATATTCATAAGGAGTCTTATCCTTACCTCTTTTTACCAAAATCCGGTTCATACTGTAGACAACTTCTCTCCAAAAAATTTTCACTACACCTCCTTGTATCCACATCATCCTAGCAGCTTCAACAACTGACCAGTTGTTCCTCTCTATAATACCATTTTGTTGTGGTGTCCTTGGTGCAAAAATCTGCCGTTTGATACCAATTTCTTCACAATATCTAGTAAATTCCTCAGAAGTAAATTCACCACCTTGATTAGTCCTTAGACACTTTATCTTCTTGCCACTCTCCTTTTCAGCTAAGGCCCTGAATGCCTTGAACTTACTAAATACTTCTATTTTATCCTTCAAGAATGTGACCCACATCATTCTTGAGAAATCATTAGTGAAAATGATAAAACATCTGTCACCTTGAATACTTTTGGTCCTTATTGGTCCACAAAGGTCTGTATGAACCAAATCTAACAGATGTTCCACTGAAAAATATTTTCTCTTAAAAGTTGAGGATGTCATCTTTCCCAACTAACATTCTTTACATAGAGCATTAACCAGTTTGTCCAACTGAGGCAAACCTCTCACTCTCTTGGACTTACTCACTTTAACAATATTATCAAAATTTATATGACAAAATCTCCTATGCCAAAACCAACTATCATCTACTTTAGCAATTAAATAGTTGTTGACTTTAGGATTCAGGTGAAATAGTTTACTTTTAGTCTGCTTGCTAGTTGCAATCAATTCACCTTTACTCCCATATATTTTGCACATATGATTTTTAAACTCCAATGGGTATCCTCTTTTATTGAGTTGAGCAACACTCAAAAGATTGTGCTTTAGTCCTTCAACCTAGTAGACATCATTTGCACTGCTCTTTCCATTAAGCGAAATAGTTCCCTTACCTTTAATCATGCAGGGTGATTCATTACCAAATCTCACAAATCCTCCATCAAATTCCTTCAAAGAAAGATATTTTCTCCAGTCACCGGTCATGTGATGTGAACAACCACTATCAATGATCCAGATGTATCCTCTTTAATGACTACAAAAAAACAATGTCTTCATTAGCACCACCCTCTAATTCCTCATCAGTGATACCACCATCAACTACAATAAGACAATCTCTTTTGCCTTTTCCCTTGTACTTCTTGAAATTCTCTCGCTTGTGCTCATTATCACCATTAGGACAATTAGCTGCAATGTGTCCAATCTTGTTGCATGCAAAACATTTCAAAGGTAATTTACCTCTGTATTTACTGGTACCTCTAGGCAACCACTTGGCCAACAATGCTTCAAGCTCAACCAAATTGTCTTCATCATCTTCTCTATTGGATCTAGATTCATAACTGTGACTGAAATCTCTATTTTTTCTCATAGATGGGTTAGAAACCGAATCTCTAAATGAAGATTTAGATTTCTGAACACTACCATCATAACCATTTAATTCTAAAGCGGTAAGTTTACCAATGATGGAGTCAAGGTTTACCTTAGTTCTGTCAATTGACTTTAGCTTCTGAATGGCTGTAACTTGGATAGTGTAGACCAGTAGTAGGGTTCTCAACACCTTACTAATCACTGTGGCATCTTCCACTTTGCCACCTGCACTCTTGATCTCACCAACTATCTCTTTTATCCTCTGACCATACTGTTGGATATTCTCACTATATACACCTAAAAATTGGCTATGAGCAATTAAATAAATATTTAATATTTATTCTTCTATTAAATAGTTAATTCGAAAAGATTAATTAATTTAATTCATTTTCATATCTTTCTATTAATTAATTCATTATCCTATTCTTCCGGGTTAATTAAATATCTAATATTTAATTATCTTATTCCTCTAATTAATTAAATATCTAATATTTAATTATTCCTCTAACCAAGTTAATTAAATATCTAATATTAATTATCTTATTCCTCTAATTAATTAAATGTCTAATATTTAAATATTCCTCTAACCAAGTTAATTAAATATCTAATATTTAATTATCTTTTTCCTCTAATTAAGTTAATTAAATATCTAATATTTAATTATCTCTTCCAAGTTAATTAAATATCTAATATTTAATTATCTCTTCCAAGTTAATTAAATATCTAATATTTAATTATCTTCTGCAAACAATTAAATATCTAATATTTAATAGTTATTTCCTATCTTATAGTCTCAAATATTAAATAATTCCTAAATTATTTAATCCCTTTTTCCAACTCACTCTCCATCGCCACTTCATCTTCCCTTTGCCAACTCATCAAACATGTGGCTAAAGAAATTAATATTCCTTAAATATTAATTCATGATTTATCTTCAACCTCCAAAATTAATGAAATTGTGTACGTACACACATTTCATAACCATTTCCTATATTCTCTCCAACACCCCCTACATCTTGGGAAGGACTTGAGTCCACTTGTCCTACCATGCCTAAATTTCCTCCAGCCATCCCATGATAAAATTTTTTAGGGTTCCTATTTTCTCGGAGAATGGTAAAACCCTAATACGGCTATCTTTGGAAGTTGCCCTAAAAAGGAAAGCGTATAAGCTTTTTTTTTTAGGGTCACAGACTGTGATACGAAACGAGGGTATTATTGGTATAATAACATGCTACTGGATTTTGTCTTGAAGTGTCGATTGTCTCCTGAAAGAACTTGCATTGCAAGTGTGTTGTAACCGTTGTGTTGAAGATAATACATTGTGCAGGTTTTGGAGTGCTGGGGTTTTTTACCGAAAGGTTTTCCCCAGGGTAAATCATTGTGTCATTCTCTATTTTCTGTATGCATGGTATATGGCTGCAATATCTTTGTTAAAGTAGTTAACGAATCTGAAATTGTAAGGATTTAAAAAGAATTTGCACAATACTTTCCTCTAGAGATTAGTGTAGGAAGCTGTTTCCGCACCTGAGTTTCCTTACATATTGCATTAGCTCCCCAGTCACCGAGATATGCAGAATCCTGTAGACATCCTCTAGGGTAACACTAATCTCACCCGTCGGTAGGTGGAAAGTGTTATGCTCACTATGCCATCTCTCGGCTAATGCAGTCAACAAACCTCTATTATGCGTAATCTCTGGCATAAACAATAAATGACGTAAACCACAGGCATCTATGTGTCTAATTTCAGCCTGGGACAACTCTGGAACTAAATGACATATGATCGGTAATTTCTCCGGACACTGGAGAACATCAAGTTTCTCTCATTTTTCCAGAGAAAACAATCAATCAAATCAAACTGACTCAATCATCAATCAATCAATCAAATCAAGCTATCAACCAATCAAATCAATCAATCAAATCAAATTGAAGCAACTTAAGCTATCAAATCATTTTAAACCTATCAACCATGGTTTATTATCAATCATTGAGTTTGATCAAAAACTCTGCTAAGCTCTTGCATTAGAAACTAAATCGATTTCTTAGATCTACTCAATCAAGCTAAACAAAGCTATTCAATCATCAAATCTATCATTCAAGCTAAACAAAGCTAATCAATCATCAAATCTATCAATTAAGCTAATCACAGCTACTCAATAATCCAATTTATCACTCAAGCTAATCAGAGCTACTTTATTAATCAAGCTACTCAAAGCTACTCAATTAAGCAATCAAAACTATCTATCAATCATGCAATCACGCAATCAAGACTCTATTTCATCCACAATGCATATTACACATTTTAAATCTAATCATCAAAAGTGATTTTAAACCTTCGCACTTATCAAAAATTCCAACTTTGAACAAAAAAGCTATCCTATCAAGCATATGCGCTAAACAACAATGCATATGCACTATTATAAGCAAAAGCGCTATCTTTTCAAGTATATGTGCTAAACAACAATGTATATGCGCTATTCTATGGAAAAGCGCTACCATTTCATGCTTTTGCGCTAACAAATCAAACAAACGCGCTAAAACACACAAAAGCACTAACAATCTATGCATTTGTGCTAACATACAAAGCAAAAGCTCTAAATCAAGCATTTGTGCTAACCAAAATTGCAAATGCGCTAATCTAAAAATAAAAAAAATCAAAATTTTCAAAAAGTCAAAAAAGAGCGCCTAAAACATGAAATTTTGAATGAAAACTTGAAAACAAAGCTCGGGATAAGATACATACCGGATACCTATACTCGGCTGGCCGCTGATATCGTCGAACTCACTCGAATCGATGACACTCCACTGGAATCACCATTTTGGCCACCTCAGCAAGAATATTCTCTCCAAAAGCTGACAAGGATAACAATGAAGTTAAAATTAGCCTTGGTTAATTTTATATTTACTATTTCAAGAGTAATTAATTTCAACAATGGGGCAATTTAATTTGTTTTTTACAAATAAATTTAATTGACTATAATTTTTAATCACATTATCATGAGATTAATCATTCACACTAAAATTTTTCGATAATTTTATGATCAATCTCCTGAGGGGGCACACAATCTGGATTTTCAATTTCTATCAGGCATTATCGAGACTTGATTTAATCTTTGAAACAATGTTGTCTCGACATCATTTCAAAGAGGGGCAAAATGTATACACCTAAAAATTGGCTATGAGCAATTAAATAAATATTTTATATTTATTTAATACTTATTCTTCTATTAAATAGTTAATTCGAAAAGATTAATTAATTAAATTGATTTTCATATCTTTCTATTAATTAATATTTTATTAATTAATTCATCATCCTATTCTTCCGAGTTAATTAAATATCTAATATTTAATTATCTTATTCCTCTAATTAATTAAATATCTAATATTTAATTATTACTCTAACCAAGTTAATTAAATATCTAATATTTAATTATCTTATTCCTCTAATTAATTAAATGTCTAATATTTAATTATTCCTCTAACCAAGTTAATTAAATATCTAATATTTAATTATCTTATTCCTCTAATTAATTAAATATTAGATATTTCATTATTCCTCTAATCAAGTTAATTAAATATCTAATATTTAATTATCTCCTCCAAGTTAATTAAATATCTAATATTTAATTATCTTCTCCAAACAATTAAATATCTAATATTTAATAGTTATTCTCCTATCCTATAGTCTCAAATATTAAATAATTCCTAAATTATTTAATCCCTTTTTCCAACTCACCCTCCATCGCCACTTCATCTTCCCTTTGCCAACTCATCAAACATGTGGCTAAAGAAATTAATATTCCTTAAATATTAATTCATGATTTATCTTCAACCTCCAAAATTAATGAAATTGTGTACGTACACACATTTCATAACCATTTCCTATATTCTCTCCAACACCCCCTACATCTTGGGAAGGACTTGAGTCCACTTGTCCTACCATGCCTAAATTTCCTCCAGCCATCCCTAGATTCCCTCAGTCAGCAAACTAGTCAAGGTGAGATGAGTGACACTTGTCTTCTCCTTCCTCCTTTCTCTCAACCTTCACCTTTGCTCACAACCATTCAAATCTGCAGATCTGATCATGACCCTTGATCTGAGCCACATCATCTTATCCTCTCAAAGTATATAAAACCAAGAGCTTCAATTGAGAGGAAAAGAGTCTTCAAAAAAATAGTTTTCAAGCCAATCTTATGCATCTGTGAGTTTTTGAAGCAATTAGCAATTAGCAAATATCATTTTAGCAATATTATCATATAGTATCATTTAGCATAATCATGTAGCTTTGCATATCATACTATCAATTAACTACAAGTTATCAGTCCATTCTTCATATGCCATCTTGGGAGCCAATAGTGCATTGTCTGAGAGCACACCATCTGCAACAAGGAAAAGTGGAGTTAGGACACAATGAGACATAAGCCATGAAGGTAAAATAATGATTTATTTTGGTATATATTTCATGTAGTTTCATTGGTAGATTTTTGATTTCCTGTATGCATTTCCATTGTATTTTGTGAAACTAACTTATTATAGGTAACATTCTAAGGATGAAATTAAAGCTCACACACTCACCTTCAGCCATTCGCATGTCATCAAAGTTTCTCCTTAGACTCTCTTCCTTGGCAATCTTCACATGTTCATCACCATTATAAATCTCTTCAAGTTTCTTCCATAGCTCATATGCAGTCTCCAGACCATGGACATCTACATACTCTGCATCAGACAAAGAACTGATAATAGCCTCCAATGCTTGATTTTTTTCTTGTTGCTCTTTCTTTTGATCATCCGTCATAATCCCACTAGGTGCAACATATTGAGTACCAACATGTTCCTAGTATTGACTTACTAGACTCTTGATATAAATTTTTATTCTATCACTCTATATTCTATAGTTCTCTCTATTAAACTTTGAACCTTCCTTCTTCATCATTTTCTACAAGATCTTTACCTCAAGCTGTTAGGCTTAGACCTTAGAGGACTTGAGAAGCTCTGATACCAATTGATGGTATGATGAAAGAATAAGGATCTGGTCAACTACTGAGAGGGGTGGGGGGGGTAAATCAATAGATAGAAAAATTGATAATAACTTTCACCAATCTTAGAATCAACCTCTCAAAGCAAACTATAAACTGAAAAGTTAAACCACTGAACTATAAATGCAATATAACTGTCAAGTTTAACTGGTTGACTGTTACAACAGATTAACTGAAACTCACAAACATCCAAATACTTTACTGACATAAGTAAAAAATCATTTCAGATTGCTACCAGTTAATCATAACTTATCAAAGTTGATTAAGTAGTTAAGCAATTCAACCATAGTAAACATAACCACAAAAACATTCACCACTTGAAACAATATTTTTGACACAGAAACCCAAATGGGGAAAACCACGGTGAGATGAGACTCACAAGTTAACTATCTGAACAGATCCTTTTAAGGACTACATGGTTAAGGGATTGACTATAATGCCCTATTAGAAGCAATACCTTGTGAGGAGTAACCTTGATAGAGGATTTGAAATCCAAGCTAATGGACCACTTGGTCAGAGGATTTGAATAACACTAAGCTTCTTAGAACTTACCCGGTTAGGGGATTTTACTGCTTTAATTGTTAGAAAACAATAGGGGTTTGCTAATATATTTGAATAGCACTACACTTGCTTGTTCAGATCTTTTTCATGCTCCTATCTGCCTTTACCCAAACTACAGATACATCATCCGGTTTGGCAACGACACACGCAACTAAAACTTTATCAATTCTGAAACAAAACAACTCATCGACCTTATAAACAAATCACTAGGTCGGTAACACAACAAAACCTAATTCTCTCATAAAGATTACAAACAAATCAGTTCAAGTATGATCGTTGGATTACATAACAATCTCTGCACATCATTCAAGATAGCCTTGACCACTCCTTGATCATCACTTGATCGAACTCAGTAACTCATCATGCGGTTTGCATTACATGCAATATACTTGTTCATTCCCAAGATAAAAATCATTATCTCAACATGCAAAAAACACTTTGAAACTCTTCTCATACAATATGCGTATGTGTCATAATCATTACCGCTCATCATCAAATCATAAACCAATATAACAAACTTCATCGGTTAGGGTTTATCAAATTAACAGGTAGGGTTTACCGGTTCAACTCTCCAATACTTAGCAATACCGGTTCACTCCACAAACTCACCTAGCGGTTACAGTTCCCTTCACTTACTCTTTCTACCGGTTATAAAACAATATTATTACAACATCATTATCGGTTAATTGACATCAATGACAACATAACATTTCATTAATGCAATCTTCATGGAAATGGCAACAGTCATTTGGTCTCTAATATTGTTAGACTTGATCAAATCTGTGAACTCTATCCATCATCGCTAACTGCTCTAAGCTCTTTCTCTGCACTCTGATCTCTTAGCTGTGTGGATGAAAATGAGGATGTTTTCCTTGTGGCCTTATCTTATAGGCTACTTAACCCTACTCTCCCGTGTTAGTCTTTTTCCTGCGTGACCTTATCACTCTATCTTGTCAGTCCTTTCTAGATTTCTTTCTTATCGAGAGATTGTTTGCAACCCCTTTGACTCTTTCTATCCAATCTTGAGGGGGCATATCATTCTCGTCATGGGGAAACTTTGTATCAGTTTATCTTATCTTCTTTGAGCCAACATGACAAGCTGCATTGTCTCAAAGAAGGGCAAAATGTAGACACCTAAAATTGTCTTGTCTAATTAAATAAATATTTTTATTTATTTAATTATTTTATCCTTAGTCTTCTATTAATTAAATAAATTTTTATTTATTTAATTAATTCATTAATCCTCTTCTAAGTCTTTCCTCATTTAAATAAATACTTTTATTTATCTAAATTGTCCTTTTCCTAAATTAAATAAATATTTTATTTATGTAATTGATCCCACTTCCTCTATTAATTAAATAAATCTTTATTTATTTAATTAATTCATTAGCCTTTTCTACCCATGACACATGTCACTCATCTCTTAATTCTTCTCTTACCTACCCCCTTTATCATTTAATTATTTCCTCTACCTACCCTTTAATCCTAGCCGACCATTTATCTTTACACCTCTTAATCTTATCCTTCCATTTTCTAAAGTGTCTTCTATATAAGAGGACACTCTCCTTCATTATCAACCCTAGTGAGCATACTAATGTTACAATCAAGCCTTCTAGCGATCAAGCTATCAACCCCATTTCCCTTTTTTTCTGAACTCTTGTGCACACATAAAATCTGAGAGAAAATATATCAAACAAGATCAATGGAGACAGGAAGAGATGAAGATTGAAACCCTACGAGACATGTGAATGGTATATTTGGTTATTTGGTTTAGTTTCATGATATTAGGTATCTTCATTTGTGTATGGTGGATTGCTTTCATTGTTAGGCTAGGGTTTCATGGTTGGATCCTTGTTAGTCTTTCAATATTGTTGTTTTTCACTATCCAATTTTCACCATATACAACAAGAAACAATATTTATATACTTTTCTTGCTTTGGCCACACAAATTCTGATATTCCTTATGTCTTCAGATAAGCTATTCTAAGCATATAGACACTTCTCCTCCATGTCATCCTAAATATCTTCTTCAACAATCGGTGCCTTAACATACTACTTCATTTGACCTCTAAGCATTTCACACAGGATATCTAATAAGATGTTTGCAATACTATCTAGAGAAATACAATTCTAGACTAGAAAAGCTATTAGAATATTCTCAATTTAACCTTTGATCATAGGAGGGATTCTCAAGCCATAATTTACTATAATGGTGAAAAATTAGGGTTTCCACTATAGAAGGAAGAAACCACTAATTTTATGACTTTAATTCCATTACATTCAAAAGAGGGTCCTAATCCAATATATCTGATCACAAACTAGCAAGGATTAGGATTGAAAATTCTAATTGGATTGGGGGGGTTGATGTGAATTGATAAACCCTCTTTTGTAAGTCGAATTGCTAAAATTAGGGTAAAAGTAGTCGAAATTGAAGTAGACATGCATAGATAGTAAGCTACAATTGTGAGATTGAGTTATGAACCTTGATCTAAGTAATGCAATCAGATTCAAATCTATTCCTAGAAAGAACTCCTAAAATGTCGGGACCATGGTGGTGGTCACCTTGGTCCTCTAAATGTTTCATACTCCAACGAGGTATTAATTTGTCATTGTATATAATAATTATTCTAAAGATCACAACTCTATACCTATTTCCTGTACATAGAAAAAAGGAGAAATAGGTTGGGATTAGGGGTTTGCCTAAGTCAAACCCTGATTTTTGAATTAACCATGAAATAGAAATGAAAGATAATTGAATTTCTATAATGGAAGTATTCTCCTTTTGAGGGAGATGTTGAGTAATGACTCAAAAAACAAATGATATACCACCTTGTGAAGTTTTGTTTATCTCCACATGAAATTAGGGTTTTATGAAGTCTTCAACAACATAGAACATAAATGCTAACTCCAATGCTTAAAGGAAGACTAATTTATTTCTCACTTGACTTGAATGCTTGATTTCTTGATCTTGAATTGAATTTCATGTGTGTGTCCTCTTCAAATGATAGGGGAAAGCCTCCTTTTGTACTTGCCAATCAAAATATATATTAATTTTTCAACATGAGCCAACATGGGGCTAGATTTCCTGCTCAATTTTTGTAATGACCAAGGGGCCCAAAGCAAGATCCTAATTGTGAGGACCAAGACATGGTGCCTTGGTCCTATTGCAGACCAAGGCACCATGCCCTAGTCTTACCTAATTTAAGGGCCAAGACAAAGGGTTTAAACGATGCATAAGGTCAATATGAAGTCAAAATTTGCATGACATGAGAAAAATCAAGTCCTCATCAGGCCTAGGGGTGCAAACGCTAAGGTGAGGACCCAAAAATGGTCAAAATTGTAAGGGAGTACAATTTAGGATGCTACATTCACCAACCTTTTTCAATCCAAATTTTTCCTTTAGCTAACTTTGAATATTATCAACACTACACAGATCATCTATTAAAACAACCAGTGGACAACTGAGAGGGGGGGGGGGGTGAATTAGTTGTCAACAGATTATATTAATCAAACCACTTTATAACCTTTAACCAAGCACACAAACATTGAATATCGGAATAGCAAAAACAGACACCGGTAAGCAATAAAACTTAAGAATCAAACAAAAAATTAACACAATGCAACCATACCACATAACACCATGATTTGTAGGAGACCTATTAATAAAGTAGCAAGTAGTGGTAACAACTTCAACCCAAAATTTTTGTTCTATACTAGCACCACTTAGCATACTCCTAGCCATCTCCATAAGTGTCTTGTTCATTCTTTTTGCAACTCCATTCTGTTGTGGAGAATAAAAAGTTGTCTTCTATATTTTAATGCCATAGTCTTTACATAATCTATCAAAATCATTAGAGCAAAATTTACTGCCATTATCAGTCCTTAAATATTTATTTTTCTTTCCAGTTTGAACCTCAACCATTGCTTTAAATTCTTTAAAATGACTGAAAACTTCATATTTACTCTTTATAAAGTATACCCATTTCCTTCTACTAAAATAATCAATAAATGAAACATAATATATGGATTTTCCAATGGAAGGAATATCTACTAGACCAAACAGATGATAATGATTAAGATCCAAAACACCACAATATTTATGAGAACTGAAGTAAAACTAAATGCAATTTTGTTTTCCATAAACACAATGCTCACAAAAATCAAAGTCAAGATTGCAATCATTATAAACCTTCAACAAGGTTTTTATTTTTCAAGGTCCTTAGACCCTTTTCCCCAATGTGGCCAAGCCTTTGGTGCTATAACATAGTATTTGTTGTAGGAAGATTTTCTTCAAAAGGTTGAGCACCCTTAGGTACCCAAAAGCCATGTCCATCTATTGAAGTTAAAACTGTCAATTTTTTTGACGATGTATCCACATATTTACTTTTTACAAAAGTGCTATTATACTCAATGGTGTATACCTCTAGCTTATACAAAGTTCCAAACCTGACACCTCTAGAAATCACCATAGCACCCTTAATCATCTTAGTATTGGATATTGTTGAGAATTTTGCTAGAATGTGTTGTTGTCATTGATGTTAACATATTCCTCTTTGTGTCCCAGTGTTGCAGTTAGATTAAGGAAGTTGGTTTGGCTAGTGTGTTGCAGATGAGTTGTTATGGATTAAGGGTTTTGAGATAAGTATCTCTAGTTGATTCATCTAAAATTTCAGTGGTTCACATGGAGATTTGATCAAGTTATGAGATCCAGTATTGTAGTTGGCTTCTCAGTTGTTCAATGTTGATCAGTGTTCTAGATTTTGCTTCATGTTGCAATATCTTGGTTTGTGGATTTGGCTGAGTGTTTGGGACATTCTAGTGTGTCCTCAATTTAGACGGTTAATGATTTGGAGATCTGCAAGTGATTCTTTCATTTTGATAGTCAGTTCCGTTAATGTTATTGAAGTTTGGTATAATAATGATGAATATTCTAGTAAGTAGTGTTGTTCTAGATGATGCGGTGATAATTCATGATGCTTGTGGATGTTTCTAGATTGTGTCACATTTGTGCTGATGGTCTACATTGATCATTGTATGCTTTTGATGATTTTCCTTGATCTGGTGGTGTTCTTCATGTTCTTGGTCGACATGATGATTGTAGCATGTTGCATATGTTCAAGGCATAATTCTGGGAGGTGTTTCATGTTCGAGGCGGTGATTTAGGTCCATTCTATGTCTTAGTCGAAAGTGTTTTGGTCCATATGTAATATTGTAGCATGTATGGTTATTTGTGATGTGTGTTGAGTCGACCTTGAAATATAGGTTGATGATATGTATAAATTAATGTAGTATCATGTTGTGGATGTGTGAGATGTGCGAATAATGTATTGATCTTTCAGAAGCAATGAAATAATGCGAAGAAGTGTGAAGAAGTGCGAAGGAACAAAATATGTGTTATGTGCTTAACTGAAACTATAACCAAGAACGAGGAGATGCTATTCTATTATTTCATGATCTTCTAGATGTAATATGAATGTTCTTGTAAGACAATGAATCTTCCCTAGGCTTCTAGCCCATATTGTTGTTATTTTTGAGTAGTTAGCTCTAGGTAGTGTTCTTGAATGCATGTGCATTCCCCATTGTAATTTTTCATATACTTCTAATAGGGCATCATCATATTGTGGGTAGGTTCCCACCATGGTTTTTCCTTTGACTAGGTTTTACTCACACTCTTCTATGCCTATTTTAGTGCCTGTTGATTTGCCTGTTTCTATGTGTGTGATTGAGAAGGCACCATCTTCTCCTGAATTTGTCACTGCCCCTCTTCTAGAGGCTAGAAGTCTTGTCCTTGTTTCATATTCTTCGAGTGAGTCACCTACTTCTTCTATGAAGGATTTCATGTTTGACTCCTTGGAGGATATCCCTTCCTTGTCCATGATCTTCACGCAATCGTTGAACCTTACCTCTTTGGAGCCTATTAAAAACAATTTAAATGAAGAAGGCAAGGTTGTGATAAATAAAGTAAGATTGGTTTGCAAAGGCTATGCACAAGAAGAAGGAGAATATTATGGGTAAACCTTTGCACCTATGGCAAGATTGGAAGGAGTAAGAATGCTACTTTCTTATGCTGCATTTAAAGGATTTAAAGTCTATCAGATGGATGTTAAATCAAATTTTATTAATTGCATCTGTGAAGAAGAAGTATACATAGAAAAATCGGATGGATTTGCTTTGTCTGAAGACAAAGATATGGTTTGCAAACTACATAAGGCACGATATGGATTGAAGCAAGCATCAAGAGCATGGTTTGAAAGATTGCATGCACACCTGATCAAGATAGGATTCCAGTGTACCAATGAGGATAGTGACATATATCTAAAGACTGATGGAGATAAAGTATTAATAGCTGAAGTATTTGTGGATGACATAATTTTTGGTGGTAATGATGATTTATGTATGGATTTTGCTAAGGAGATGAAGAAGGAATTTGAGATGTCTCTTATTGGTGAAATTAAATTTTTCATTGGGTTGCAGGTCCAACAATTGGATGGTGGAATTTTTATTTGTCCGAGTAAGCATGTCAAAGAGGTGTTGAAAACATTTGACATGGAGGATTGTAACCCAGTTGGTACTCTGATGGTGATAGGCTGCAAGTTGTCTAAACAAGATGATTCACCATCTATTGATGAGAAAGAATACACTATAATTGGTAAATTGCATTATGTCATTCATAGTAGACTAGATATTGCACATGCTGTTGGATTGGTTCTATATTTCAAAAGGATCCCAAGGAGACTCACTTGGTAGCAGTGAAAAGGATATTCCGGTACCTGAAAGGCACAATAGATTATGGTTTATGGTATATTAATAAAGGAATTTTTTCTTTAAATGTGTTTACTGATGCAGATTGGGCAGGCAATGTTGATGACCAAAAAAGCTAGTCCGATGGAGCTTTTCTTCTTGGAGGTAGACTGGTTGCTTGGACAAGTAAGATGAAAACTTATGTTTCATAGTCAATGGCAGAGGCAGAGTATGTTGCAACATCAATGAATTGCACGCAGGCAATCTGGATGAGACACTTGCTTGAAGGATTTAGATTTGATATGTTTGAACCAGTAACTATTTACTATGATAATACTATTACAATTAATATTTCAAAAAACCTTTTGTTACATGCAAGAAAAAAGAACATATAATTGAAATATCATTTTCTAAGGGTAAGAGTACAAGAAACATAAGTCAGAATGAAGTGTATGACAAGAAAAGAGTAGCTAGCAAACATTTTCACAAAACCATTTCTGAAGACAACCTTTCAATATCTCAGAGATAAATTAGGGGTCAGACCCCTACTCAAAAAGGAATAGAATGCAAGGGATGCATCAATCCAGTGGGATTTTTGACTATTTTTCACTTTGGATTGATGAGATGTAGGCTACTCCGTAGGGGGAGCAACTTAGATGAGTTTGTAGACATGTTGAAGACAACAACAATAGATTTGATGATTTGTGATGCTTATGCACCTTTGGCATTGCTGTCAAAGGGGGAGAAGAAATATGAATAGTCATGGGAGAAGAAATATGATTAGGAGGAGAAGATGTGTAATTGAAGATAAAGTGTAATCGATAGATGAGGTGCAACAAAGAAGAGAAGAGTTGCAGAGAAGTTCCAAAACAAAGTGGAACAATATGAGTTGAGTATGTTTATGTTTAGTGTTGCCATCAATGCCAAAGGGGGAGATTGTTGGCATGTTTGGCATAGCTGATATAGATGGAGAATGATGGCTGAATTGGTACAAGACTGTTTGAGATGACATTGTGATGAAGAGATTGAGATTGCATGATGGATGACTTTGAACAGTTATTTGTGGTCATTGATGGAAACTGATGCTTATTCATGTATAATGATGTTTACTTATGTTGTATTGTGTCATCTAAATATTTTGGTCTACTAGAGAGATCTTACCGGTAAAGAATCAAGAAATTGAGAATTAGGAACTTAACCGGTAAATGAGGAAATATTTTGATTATATCTAGCGATTGGTGATGATTGAGGTTTTGTGGTTTTGAATGTAAGTTTTTATCATTGTAACATGTATCTGACTGGAACCGCATCATGTTGTGACACCCAGAAGTTATGTTTATAATTGTTGTTGAGTTTTTTCCATGGTCTAAGAAGGGTTTAAGGACCGGTAAATAATTCTCTTGACCAGTAACGATTTTTGGTTTGGCGGTGATCTACATCAAGTTCATATGTTGATGATAACGTGACAAAAACTGCATGAAGTGTTTGAAATATGTTTTGGCACGTTTGGAGAGCGAATTTCTTGGGAATGTGCAAAGTGCTTAGCAGAATGAGCTAAGGGTTAGACTTTGTACTAGATCAACTTGCTGTTACGACTTATGATCATTCAACGGTTGATATTGATTTGTAATTGATTGTAATGATCTATATGATGATTTGTAATGAGTTGTAAAGATCTATGATGATCTATGTAGTAAGTCTTAGGGTTTTGATGTCGACCTAGTTGTAAAGGTTATTTATGTCAGTAAGATTGATGTTTTGAAGTGTCGGTGATTTTGAGAAGTGTGCAAAGATGAACCAGGGTGTGTGAGGAGATCTACTAGAGTGATGCATACTTAGAAATTAATTGGATCTGATCAAGAAAGTAGTTGAGTGCTATACACATATCATTCACTATTATTCTCTAACAATTACAATAGATAAATCTGCTTAATTGGGTAGGTCCTAACACGCCTCACATTGTAAAATCCCCTAACAGGGTGACTCAATATCTGAGTTCTAAATCTTCTTGCGAGGTTGATCCTAATAGATCAAAGCTCCTAATAGGGTTGAGGTAAATCCCTTAACTAAGTGACTCCTAACAGGGTCTGGTCTTAACAGGGCATCATTGTAAGCTTCTAACTGGGCTTGACTCCTAACAGGGTGCATTTCAAAATAGTGAAAAATATTTGTGGTTACCAATTTCCACCATGGTTTTTCCCTATTTGGGTTTCCACGTAAAAATCATGGTGTTCATATGGTGAATGTTTTTTATGTGATGTTATGTTTTACTTTTAGTTTATGCATGATTAATGAACACTTAATGTACAACATTGATATAACAGTTTAGAAGATGTTTATTAGTAGATACCGGTACTAGTAAATGACTCTAGTGTTGGTCTATATTTGATTTGGTGAAATTTTTATGAGTCTAAGTTTCTGATTTCAAATTATTGTTAATACTGTTTCACCCCCCCTCTCAGTATTAACCGGATCCTCTAAGATTAATAGTTTGTTCCATCCCACAGGACCTAATTTTCTCTGTAGGTGCTTGGATATGGGAGGTTGACTGTCTTTAGCCATTGTGCTCTCTTGGAGGACCCAACTTACTTTGTAGGTGCTCAGATGCAAGAGATTTTTTATCATATATCTTCTTCTATTTGTCTCTCTACTTCTTCTATCTATTGTATCTTGCTTTTTGATATTTAGGGATGATGCAAAGTGTTGGGGGCATCTTTAGCCTTCTTCCATGTTGACCCAAATTTTTGTTTTATCTTTGTCTTCATGTGATCTTCTTCAGATCCGATAACTCTAGTGCTATGAAAATATACCCATCTCACAATTCTCTTAGATGTCTTTTGTCACTGCTATGGGTTTTGATGCTAGACTATCGAATGCCCCCATCATCTTGCATTTCATTATTGATTTTGTGGACATTTATGTGGTAGCACCTACTGGTGACATTCTACAAAAATATCTCTTTATGTTGATGTACCACAACTACTGTTCTCCTGAGAATAACATCGATTTCATTCTAAGAGGGGTCCATCCTATCTATATTTCTGCATGATCTTTATGATCTTTATTTGTCATTTAGCTTCTCACATTTCTATTTCTTGTCATTCACTTTTTCATGTTTTGCCTAGGTGGGGCCCAAACCATTTGATCTTCACTTTTTCATGTTTTGCGTAGGTGGGGGACAAACCACATGATCTTTTCCTTATCATGTTTTCCTAGGTGGGGGCCAACCCTCTTGATCTTCTTTTCCTCGATGGGGGCCAAACCGTCTGACTTATCTCTTTTGCTTGCGTTGGTAGGGGCCAATCTACTACTTACCAAATTTATCTTCAACCACCCAATTGCATGGCTATCTAGTGTATTGCTACCCATCCCGACAAATCTATCTATGATAGTCCTATCATATGGTTATCCCTATTGGCACATCTTATCACCCTCTTGTAGGGTCATCCATAGTGGCATACATGGTTGCCCTATTGTATGGCTATCTAGCATAATGCACTTTTCTATCCATACCAGTGCATCTTATATCACGGTAGTCGTTTATCTTGTATCTTTTTGTAACTAGGGGATTTCCTCCAAAGAAAGGTTTGCTTTTGTTACACTATCTTATCTATTACCAATTTTTAAATCCATCATTTATCTTGCCATCTGATATATTAGACTTCAACTAGCATATTGGTGATGTATCAATTATAAATATCTATTCTAAATCTCATCTACTTCTCGCTGGGGGTAACCTCATCTGATAAAAAAAAAATTGCCTCCCTATTGCAAGTCTCTATCTTCCTCTACTTTAGCTTCTCATCTCTTTGCAAAGACATGGTCACTAAAGTGGGGGAAAAATGTAGTGTCAAAAATCTCTCCCTTCATGATTCAATGCGACAAATGGTGCCTTCCTCCATGTCATCGAAGGTTGGGCATCACCACCTTTGTCCTTTTCTCCACTTGGGATTGTCTCATCAGCTCGAAATTGGTTTCTACCAACTCTACCAACCTGTCACCTTCAGGTACTAGGGCATGGTGTAGAGACATTCATGTGACATGCTAGCATCCTACAAATCTGACATTTTGGAGGTGGCCATTTGAGCATTATGCCTACACCCAGAAGGAATCATAATGCTCCTGCATGTGCCCACTGACATCGGTTTGCCTTCTAGGGCCTATATCTCTCCCATTTGAAAGCATTTTGAGGATATTTTGGTATTTCAAGTATACTCATTGTAGGTTAGAGTTGTTGGCAATCTCTTTGGATGATATTCACAGTCTTTATTGCAAAGTCTATCATTGTTGTAGCTTCACTAATATCTCATGACATCATTTTCATAAGCATCCTAGAAAGGAGAGTTTACTTATCCTTTTCTCCTTTCATTTTACATATTATCATCCTTTGTCTCGCACTATTTTCCAATTCTCTATCATTTATTTTCCTTGTGTCTTTTTCCTGGGTTGTTTGTGGAGGTGTAAACACCAAAAATGGGGGTTTGACTTAGGCAGACCAAAAAACACTACCCCCAACATTTTCTTTCTTTCTTGTGTGTAGGTGGATAATCATAGGAAGATAGTAACCTTGCAGGAGGCTTCAATCATGGACTAGCAGTGAGTCTCTTTCTCTCCTTCTACTTTATCCTAGTTATCTCGTATTCCACATCTATTAGTTTAGTTTACTTGTTTTCCATGTTTTACTGCATTATATTTGCAATTAGAGCTTTATGTATGGGTTTTGTACCTTGTCTATACAAGACAATGCACCATGTTGGTGTCCCATACCTACGCACTCATCATCATGACAGAGGCTTGACAAAGCCTTCTAAGAGTCTCAAGTTGTGGGTAGTTGCTCTAGTTTATCATTTTTATCCCCTAGATCATCTTAGCACCAGTTCAAGTGAGGTTTTAGAGGATCTTTTTGTTCTCTTGGATTTATCATCCTTTGAGGTAGAAAATATCCTCCGTTACATTTTGGTGAACTCGACATGAAATAAACTTTCATCTTGCACTGCATATTCATCATTTAGATCATTGCATTAATCTAATTAAAGGCTCTAAAAAAACACATAAACTCCTCCATATCACATAGTTTACACATTTTGTATTAGAGTTTGTGTCCTCCATCTCTGACATAAACTTTATTAGAAAATAGAATACCTCATGTCCTTGTAGTGTAGTCTTAGCATTGGGAGGCTTGCCTATGAGCTTTATGACCCAAACTACAATAGGAGACATAGTCAGGTGGACTTCTAGGCAGAGTTTCCCTCTTGATAATTATAGTCCTCCTCTACCTAGCACAATTAACAAGGAGACTCTTCCTGATCTGAATGAGTTTCTTACCTTCCATACTCTTCGTATACCTTTCATGGGGGGTTCCTAAGTTGCCAGTTCTCAGAACAATTCCTCGACGAAATCTCCACCACCTTTTCCTCCTACTATTGAGCATGATTTTGTTGTCACTATTTATTTTAACCAAATTCAGTCTTTAGAGGAGAATCTAAGAGACTTCAAAGGGTTTCTTAATTGGTAGAATGTCCTCCCCTAGGTGAAAAATGTAGTTAACACCTGGCTCATCTTGGATAGGAGAGCTCTAGAGATGCTAACAACATTGTCCATGATAGTGAAGTCATGCACCTCTAGTAGATGCCTCTCCTCAGGATGGCTAGTTTGATGTTTGTGGTTCTTATTTGAGTGTCAACGTACTTGGTTTGACAATGCATATTGTTGACCTTGAGCCTACCATCTATGGAAGCAATGCTTCTACCACTCCCTTGGAGTATACAGGCATGTCTAGTAGTTTGACCTCTTCCTCTATTGTGACTTAGGTCTTTATGGTTAGTGCTAGTACTACCTCTACCAATGGAACTAGTTCTTTCAAAGGTTTTGGTGGAGGTGGTGGTGGATTTGGCCCACCTCCACCTCCTCTGCCTAGCAATTCGGTCTTGAACACCATCTCACAAAACATGGGATAGTTGCAGTTGCAACTCATGAACCTAGCTTCTGCCTTTGGTCAGTCATCTGTGCCCACATATTATAGAAAGAGTCCCCTCGACATCAGCATCCTGAATAATATATTTCCTACCATGGTAGAGTCATTGGAATTTGATAGGTTCAATGGTGATGGGGACCCTAATGTGCACATCGATTCTTTCATGACCATGTGCAATGATTATCATAGTTTGGATTTTGTGTTGCTTAAACTATTCTCAGGGTCCCTTAAGGGTACCATGTTAGAATGGTATAACTCTTTGCCGGATCATTCTATCCACACCTTTGATCATCTTATGGACCTTTTCCTTAGATGATTTTAGGCTAACATTGGTAGCAGGGTCACTATCGTTGACCTTGTTCATTGCAAGCAAATACTTAATGAGAAGGTCATAGATTTCATTTCAAGATATCAATCGATTTCTACCAAAATCCCCTTTGCCATGCCAGATAGAAATCTATAGAGGATATTTGTCAACAATTTGCAGTCAAAATTAAGGGAAAAGTTATCTCTCAACTGATATCAGAATTTTGCCTAAATGTGTTTGGCACTTACGGACTACCATGAAACCATTTCATAGTTTGGAGATTCTACTTTGAACCCTTATGGTGGGTCCTTTCCAGGCACATCCAGGGAAGGGTCTAGAAAGAATAAGGCAGTAGCTAATTTTGTGACTATCCCTCTAATAGCTATCAAATAAGGCTCTTAAAAAAATAGGGTCTTCATGAAATTGAATCTCTTATTTGAGAATAATGTAGTGATCATTGAAAGACAATATAATCACCCTTCCTAAAATTAAACGGTTGTCTGGTAGTAGACCCTACCCACAATGGTATGATGGGTCAAAGTTTTGCCCTTACCATCATGTGCCTGGTCATGAAACTGAGTGGTGCTATCATCTTTAGTATATCATCTAGGACCACATCGATAGTGGTACAATCAAAGTGGATGCACAAAAACATAAGCAAACAAGTTCGTTCAAGGACTTTTCCTTCGCATTTGGCAAATTTCATCTCTACATCAGATCCTTCTTTGGATGGTTGTCGATTCATGAAAATAGTCACCACTAATCCTATTTTCTCCTTCTCTAGAGCCACCCCTCATCACTTCTCTATCGAGCATGCCTCCATTGTCTTGACCTATTAATATGTTGCATACATAGGTGGTGTCTAGCACAACTCATTCTGCTCCCCCAATCTCACAACCGTTCCAACATCAGATATTTCCTGACATCCTTTAGCTTGCTATGGTTGATAGGAGACCTGCTTCTCCTATCTGACCTAAATGCAAGCTTGAGTAGGGCCCTGTTCTAGAATTTTGATGATGAAAATCCTCGCAGGTATGCTTTTCACCCTCTTCTATGCCCGTTTCAGTGCCTGTCAGTTTGCCTATTTTTGTGTGTGTGATTGAGAAGGAACCATATACTCTTGAATTTTTCATTGCCCCTATTTTGGAGGCCAACAGTCCTATCCTTGTTTTTGTTATCACAAAGAATTGTGCTTGAAAATGCTAAGTGTGAAACCTAAAAATCTTGTGAAACATGGCAATACTTTCAGGCCTGTGGATTGCCTATATTGAAAGTAGACTTCCGGAGACCAGGTCGGCTTCTTGTCTTAATGAATCTCCTCCAACTAATTTTTTATCAGAAAAGGGTTAAAATTCTTGCATGTGAAATAAACCTATCCTAATGGAGGTGATACACCAAGATTATGGAGTTTTTAACTACTGCACTAAGACTATGACAACTGCAATAAGGAGTGAAAACACTTCACAAATCAACTAGATAACCTAATTCATAAATATTTCATGAAAAGGTTCGAAGTTATCCAACTTTTGCATGTAGGAAAAGTGATTTTTCACAACATGCAAAGAATTGGAAACCAAGTGAGCACAACCCACAACCTAAATTCACTATGAAATTATCTTACTTCTACAAACAAAAAAATGAGATTGAGGAAAGGATTTGTAAAAATCACAATAACGCTATCAAATCACTCACCTGACAATGAAAAAGCAAGAAATATTGATAAGGAAATAACTCTGTATTGTAAAAAATGAATAAAATATAACTTTATTACAATAACCAAAAAACTACTAAGTATTGAGATACAATGCTTTTTCTTCTATTTGTATAGCAGAAAAGAAAGAACAGGGGGAAAAAAAGAGGAGAAAAGAATATATAGAAGACTCTCCAAAAACCCTAATAAGAAAATCTGCATGAGAAAAATCCTTGGGCGAATTTGCCCAAAAAAGCATTAAAAACTCATGCGTAACCCTACCAAATACAGTCTCTCTTGCCAAAAATAGGTCTACCACTGATACTGCATGAACAAGATACCCTATGCATTATATAGAACTGCCACTCTACTTGAAATAGTCCCCAAAAAGAACTCCTTTGTTGGAAAATGCGTAACCAAAATATCAAATTATAATTTTAATATATTATTATTATGGTTTTTATAAAATAAACCCTAATAATAATATGTTAAAATTATATTACAATGTTAATCAAGAAAAGCATAAAACTTTTCCTTTTATATGTGGGCATTACCAATAATCCCTAGGGTAGTCATGACCCCAGGATATCCATTACATGCATAAGTTGATTGTTTATTAGAAAAAATAAAAGAGAAGCCCTTTGATTTAGGGCATGTGGCAGTTCTATATAGCCAAGCTACCTAAGATAGTCCCCAAAAGCACCTTGATCTTTGTGGGTTGGAAATATTCATTGAATTGTAGCTTGAATTTCAAGCTTAGTGATCACTACTCAATGATTTGTGTTTACCTGAGATTTTGATTGCGAACTATTACTTTATTATACCTTTGATACCATGATTACTATTAGCAAATAACTCTGTCTTCTTTGTAAGCTGACTGGTACTATTTTTCTTTAACCCACAATATGCTCCTCAAGAAGCTCTCTTATTGTAATGATGTCTGATATTTATTCACTACAAAAAATACTTTTCATTATTAGGGTTGAGAGAAACCTCTAATGACCGCTGAAGTGTATTTGAACCCTTCACAAGCTTGATGTTTTTTGCAAGACGGTATATCTGTTGTCCTATGATGGTCGTTACTAGGGTTTGATTTGGTGAACAAGGTAAACAAGGCTTTTATTCATGATGCTCATGGCAACATATTCTGGATGATTTGGTCTACTCTAAGGACTGCATATTGTATGATTACTCATTGTATTTCATGTTTTTTTATAGTCTTGCTACTCATAAGTCTATTTTTAGATTTCTCACCATCATGCCTTATTGTATTTATGATTCAGCCCAAAGACACTATCCATCCTCACTATGACTGTAACCATTTTTCTTTTATAATCAAGCTTGAAGGTTGCTTTTAGTAAATTTTCCCTTTTAGTGTATTGAAATTGCCTTATGCAAAGCTCATAATTATATAACTATGACTGTGCTTCTTTGTATTTGGATTGATATGTCACCCATGCTATTGACTATACATGCATTATCTACAATAATGAGTTTTAATGACTTTGTAATACTGCCCTATGTAAATTGTGCCCTTCTCATGGGCTGGGACAAAATTATTCCTTGAAGCTCTTAGTGATTGTATATTGGTTATTTTGAGATACTTTACTCATATTTGGTTGTGTATGACCCTTGTAAGTTGACTGTACCTTGTGCTACTCTTGAAGGGCTGAATCTTAGGACAATATTCTGTGATGAAGACTATGACTTTGTGGATACCTTTGTACATTGTATTTGGATTTCTCATTATCCATGAGACTATACAATAGCCTTTTATTTTTCTTTTGGAAGGCTGGTCTTCTTTGAAACTTAGAGGCAAATCATAGACTTTTTCTTGATGTATTACTGATAGTGATATGATCACTATATTATTTAGAAACCCTTCTCAATTTTAGGGGCCGTGAGGTTATTCTTCAAATTTGGGTTGCATTTGCCTTTTGCATGAGATGAATACATATACGGACTATCATATACACTATTGTTAGTATCATTATGATTCTTTTAGCATCCTTGTCTTACTCTTTGACTGTTGGACTGAAAATGTTACCGTTCTTGTTTGATTTTTTATAGTCATTGTGTTGTTTGTGAGATCAATGTCATCAATCTTTCTATTCTCCTCGACTATCATCATTTTTTGTAGAGCTCCGAGCTGCTATATTATGTGAATGAGGTATGTTTATTAATTAGTAATGTTGCTAATAATTTTCTCATTCTTGATTATGAACCCTGCACTAGATTTATACCTTGGATATTCTATTCTTTATATCACTAGACAAGACTACTATTGGGTTGCACTTTGCTCTTCCTGATGAGAATATGACAAGACTGCTCCATGCTCTTCCTGAGTCTCAAAAATATGTTTTGAGCCTTCATGTGGATAAGGATTTCCCTTTGACTGGTATATTGAACTTGTTCTTTTTGGGCATGACTGTGAAATCTGTGCCTTGAATGCTGCTTATGCCCTTTGACTGGTATTTTCACTTATATGCTATCATATCACTATTGTAATATCCCCATTGTGTTATTGAACTTTGAAACTGATTGCTATTAACCTTTAGACTATATCAGATTTTTATGGCTGCACTTTAGGTGATCCAAGTGTTGGGAATGCATAAGGGAACAAGCTTATGCTAAAAATTCTTTAAATCTATATTTTTGGTATTGGGTGCCTTTTGAGGGCTGGTCCACTTTGATACTGTGAAATGACTATGATCACTTTATAGACTGCTCACTATGAAGGTACCCATTATGCATAATAGTTTTTTTTAAGATCTTTATTAATGCTCCATCATAATTTGTAGTTGAACATTGGCTCCTTATACCACTATTCTTTGGCTATACTCTCAAATATTTTTGGATTTAATGCATGGTACCGATAAAACAACCTTTTTCTTACTTGTTTACTGCCCTTGCAATATTTTGACATCATAGCAAGATTTTTGAATTAATTTTAAAATGTGATCAATATGAACCTCCTTCATGGAGGATGAGTTCGTAAGCACCAAATATTTGCTCTATTAATCCCCCTTGTGCACTGTGATTGTCATTCTTTTGAGGCATCTTGAAGGCCACCCTTGGGTTGTCTTTTTCCTAATGAATATAACTCTTATGTATTGTATTTCAGCTCTTGGATTATGTGATTTTCATGAAGGCTTTACCTGCAACAAACCTTATCATTTTTTTGCTCTATAACTGTATTTGAATTTTAGAAGACTTATTATGCTCTTGGTAATGTAACCTTATCATTTTAATCATTATCCTTGAAGCTATGAGGTTATTGTTTTATCATTGGTTAATATTAATTTTCCTTGTTATGTGAGACTTGAATACTGCTTTTAATACATTTAGCTATGTGTAAACACTTCATGTTGATTTCTAATTTCCTTGTTACATGATTGTGGTTGTCATTGTAAACTCTATGACTGTTATAGCATTAATCTAACTATCTTTTCTTGTATGGAAGTGATATTTTAAATAGTGAATTGTAGATGCTAATGATCTCATGACTGAGTTTGACCTTTTTGGAGTGGCTATTGTTTCTTTTATATTCTGAAGTTGATTACTGCTATGATATTTTGATTTGATTATCTTTGCACTAGATGTTATATGTGCTTGATGGCCCTGTGTACTATTGACGTTGATGGCTTCCTTCATGTTACTCATTGTCCATTTTAGAACTTAGGTACTGCTAAGATTTAATATACTTGTAGCATTCCTTTTCTTCTAGACTTAAACAATCATATGTTTCCAAGGACTGTGATCTTCTAGGCATCTGACTATGATGGAACCTTTTTGTATGCTAACTTCATGGATTCTATTCTTGATTGTGAACCGTGCATTGGTCTGATGTGAAACCTTGAGGGACTACATTGATTAATAAACTCCTTGTCATATCAAAATGAAAAACTCTTTGAATGTATTATTACTGTCATAAGCTTTTCTTGGTTAACACTATCCTTTTGTCTTTTGCTCTGATGCTCAATGATGTTCATGAATGCTTTTGCTGTCAACTATCCTTAGAACTATCCTATGAATCAAATTGACATAATCACTATTCTTTCTTCTTAACTTGATAATACTCTACATGATTATGCTTACTTCACTATCACTATACTTATTGTTGCTCATGAATATTATTTTTATTCACATGATGGCTCTAGTTAGTTGTTTGTCATTGAGTGCAACCATTTTCATTGTTGTATATGCTGCCACTGGATAGCAGTTTATATTGTCATTGAGTGATAGTGTATGGGACTATGGATGTGATTGTACCCCATGTTTGACAACTGTTTAGTGTCACCTTGTGAGTGATGACTAGTATGCTAAGCTTAACCCTCATTGGAGCCCATTTGAACCCACATACTCGATATTTATGAAATCTATATCTGCACATGAAACAAACAAGTTAGATAAAATGTGATACTTGCTGCTATCTCAAGGCACTTTATCTACATTGATTCCTTTCTTCATAATCTTAGTCTGATGTAGCACTGTAGGAAGATTGGGAACAACATTATGTATGTAGGAGTGAGATAAGTAATCAAAAGCTCTAACAAAATATTTTCTCTCTCTCTTTTCAGGTCATCTCTAGGAGTGGACAATAGAGCACTTGGACCAATTAGACTATTCAGAAGAATCCAAAGAGAACTTATCAAGCTATCCATGCAATTATGGGTTCTCTCTCTCTCTCATATATTCTTCTAATTTCTTATGTGTTTACCGTAGTATGATTAGAAAGATATCTCTTGGCTATTCCCATGGCTTGTGTGAGATTTCATGAATAGTTTGATCTTTATAAATAAAAAATGTGTTACATGCAAATGTTTTATTCATATATATCTCTTTTGATTCAAACAATTCCATATTCAAAATAAGATACTTGTATGGCATGCATGTTTATTTATAAAGATAGCAAACTTGAAAAAAAAAAATGTACCTTTCTTCAGAATGAAATGTATAAAGCCTGTAACAGGTCACCAAATTTATCTCTAGAAAAATTTGGTAACATTTTTGGTGACCTCTCAAGAGTGTTGCCTGCTAAACAAATAGAAACCAATAGCCTAGCATATCCATTAGGTATTGAGTCAAATTTGCCCTCTTCAAAAATTGGAACTGCAACTCAGCACTTCAAACAAAACTGAAACAACTGAAAACCTAACTACCTTGGCTCTGCCTACAACTAAGCCTGTAAACCGTGTAATAACACTTATTGAAAAAACATAACTGAACTGAAATACTTGACTGGAATTAAAAACTAAAACTGCAATGTGCCAGGAGCACTTATGGAAAACTGCAAACTGCAAACTAAACTGCAACTACTCTACCCTACTCTAACCAAGAATGAAATTTGGTTGTACAAAACTATTCACTGGTTTTGAGAAAGAATGTCCTTTTCTTCCAAGCTTAGGATTTTGGAAAAGCTTATGAACAACTGAGAAGAAATGAAGTATGGAGATATAATCTACCAGTGGCTTCTATATATCTTTAACAATGAAAACAATGCCTCCTACCTCGTTGAATTAATTGGGTATTCTATTTACTTGGAGTGGGTGGGTGAGTGAAGCAATTTTCACTTGGGCTGCAACTTTCTCTACTAGAGAAACTTCTTCATGCTTAGCGTCTATGTTGGCTAGATGCCTAATTGGATAGCCTCTTGAGATGTTGAACTTTGGAACCTGATTGTTGGTTTCTTGTCTATCAACCATCTCCTTAACCATAATATCTGCTTCTTCTACCTGAGTATTCTGATATTTATCCTTTCTTTCCAAAGGTATCAATTCACTATTGAGGTTAGAGAAAAAATCCCCAATCAATTCGTTATCAAGGTTAGAGCAAAAATCTTCAATAATACTTCAGAATATAGCTATATTATGATCAATGTCATCATGCAAAGTGTTTCCCAATACACTTTCTTGATTGCCCTTAGTATTTATACTTTGGAAATCTAAACTTTGCAAATTGTTTTGCTCTACCTGAAACACAAAATTATCTATACCAACCTGTAACTCTTTTACAACCCTGCTGTCTTCATTTGCTTTCTCATAGATCTACCCTTTATCCTGATGATTATCAATTGGCAACTGCTCATAACTAGATAATGATGTTAGTATAGTCATGAATTCAATCTCATCATTAATTAATAAGGGAAGTTCTTCAAATAAATCAGTTGAAATTTGAACTTCAACTCCCTTTTCTATCTCTACAACCTGCTGTTGTATCTAGTTAGGCTCAAACACTTTCGTTAACAAATTTGATTTGTTATTTTCTATATCTTGCACAAACATAGTAGTAATTGAAAAATCTACTTTTGCCTCTTCAAATATATCCTCTTGTTGTTCTATAACCTGATGTTCTTGGGAAATCACAACAGCAGTGGGCTCCTCTAAGGATGGATTAATCGTATTGGGACAAGGAGGTTGTTTAAGAATATATTATTGAGGTTCTTGAGGTTTTCTAAAACTCGGGAATCCAAACATGTGAGGCTCTTCTTTAATAGGCTGATTTTGGATGGGCTCTTCTTGAATGATTTCTTTACAAGGGTGTACTTGTTCAAGAACAGGTTCTTGAAATGAATGAGGATTCCAGAAACTGGGAATTTACAATTTAGGAGATTTAGGAGACTCACCTTGTTTAAAGTTTGGTATTTTTATCTCAAAAGAATCTTTCTTGGCAAGGAATATCTTCATCTCCATCTCCTTTAGAGTGATCTGTTGCCCCAAATTATCTTCAAATAGTCTTTCTTGCATTATTGAAACAACAGGCTCTTCTTGAGATGGTTTAACCTAATTGTGAACTTTCTATTATTCTTTGGGTGTTGTAGGCTGTCCTCTTGGCAAAATTTATACTTTTTAAATAGTAGGGGGTCCATTAGCAGCTGGTTGACTTGAGAAAACCTTCTTTTTTGAGTTATCTTACTGTTGTTTCCCCTTATCAGTCTGCTGCTAATTAGTTGCAACACTATCTATGATTTATAACTTGTTGTTGGTAGTTTGCAACAGACTATTCTATGTCCATTGCATGCTCTTTTGATCTTTTGTTAGCTGCAACAAGTGAATAAGGTCTATTCTGCACTTGTGGATGATTAACTCCAAAAAATTCCTCAACTTTCCAATTAATTAGAGCAACTTTGAGACCTTCTGGTTCCTCAATAATACCTGTATCCTGAAAAGACAATGAGTTATTTTTCACCATTAAATCCTGTGACTGTGCATGCATTGCATTCAATAAGGATGCTTGATTATGTGGTTGTTGGCACAGAAAGAAATACTCTTGAGTCATATCGTTATGAGCAGGTATAATATCTCTGGTATTACTAGTGGTATTTGGATTGTACCGCTGGTTGGGCTTTCTATTGTAATTCCTCCTCTGATTCTAAGGGTCATTCTAGTAATTAGCCCTATTGGGCTGATAAGGCACTTGGTAAGGGGTTTGATACCTCTGATTTTGGCCTTGATTCTTCTTAAGGCTTACCAATTCATTACTAACACTTGGTAGTAATTTTTTCATCCTTTCTTGGCTACCCTTAAGTTCTTGTAGCTCTAAATTTACTATAACAACACTATTTGGAGCAAAATTATGAAAACCTAGTGTTGCAACAATGGGTAATGCAATTATAGGAGGTACTTGCAAAGGCATTAAAGGCTGAATATCAGGAAAAATAGTGTAATGCCCTGCCAGGAAACCCCTAAGGGTTTAAGTTTAAAACACTCAAATAGAGTGTAAATTTTTTTTTTTAAAATATAATTAAGTGCGTTAATGAAACGTTACAACGTTAAGATAGTTTGAAGTTGTCTCAGTTCATAATTAGACACAACATTAAGATACATTGGAGTTATCTGTCAACTTAGTTATCACAGCGGAAGGCTCAAACAATCCTAAGGAGTTCCTAACGCGATTACACAACCTTACACCTAACTCAACTTGCGTCTTTAGACCCATTAATCTGGATATCTTAATTACGAGATAAAGCATAGATCTTAATTACATATGTGTTCAAAGATATGACGTCTTAAAATTTTAGGAGGCGTTCATTTACTTTAGTGGTTAGGAGGCCATCGAGGAGTTTTTTTTATTCAATGCACTTAATTTCATAATTACATTAAAAGGCCCCCAAAAGGGTTCATGTGTTTAATATGATGAAGTTCATTCCTTGGTTTTGTGGTATCCATTCACAGTTGATTTCATCCTTTACTGTTTTAAAAAAATATGCTTAATGAGATTCATACATTTAAGGTTAGACTACGATTAGTAGAGCGTGGTTTCCTTCACTTGATTTTAAGATATTCACCCACATTTGATATCTTTCTTAAATATTAAAAAGTATGGTTCATGGGAAGAATTCGTTCCTTAGGGATTAACTTCAACAATCAGAGTGAGATCCCTTCATCTGGTTCCATGCGTAGCCAACTGATGGGTTGAAAATTCTTATGATAGGTATAGTGTGAGTAGCCATGGGAATTCGCTTGAAGTTTAAAAATAACACTACTAGATGGCTAGAATCATTACATGAAAAATGTATTTGAGCCACAAGAGTTCATCCTTTAACTTTAAGATATAGTTAGGAAGATAATATTTAACACATTCAAGATTAAAGTAATAAGATCATAATGACGTTCTTCTATTCGGATTAAAATACAATTATCTTTTTGCATATCCCTTGTTTTGTTCTCTTCTTGTTAAATGATCTTAAAATGAGAGAGATACTTTTACTAGGATTTAATGTATAAACAACAAATCAATTACTTTTCCATTTTAGTTTAATTTTAGCAATCATGAGGGATTCCTTTTATAAGGGATTAAAAATATGGATATCCAATTGAGTTCACCCAATTATAAATGTGATCTGGTGAGGATTATTGATTATAATTACTACATGGATTGTTAAGTATATCCATCCAATATACAACATGGATGCCTAGTTGAGTTCTCACGAATTATCAAATTAATCTGATGAGGATTATTGTTAAGATTTAAACGTGAGATAACTTATCAAATTCATTCAATGGAATGAAACATAATTAACATGGCGTGATTCATTTACTAAGGTCAACAGATAGATATTTATATGATGTTCATTCTTTAGTTTTAAATCTAGGGATTATGACATAAGTTTTAACTTTGTTTCCTTTTTACATTCATTCCATTTATATACTTAATATCAAGTTAATCCAATAAAGTAATTCTAATTAAATTTCTTCCACTATTACATTTTAAATTAACATTACCAATTTACTTTTTTTTTTTTTTTCACACTTGAATTTTCAATATTTAAACACCATGCCATATGCATAATTCACAACGTTTTATGAACTTGAATAACTACGTTTATCCATATGAAAAATGTTATACATTTAAATTTGAATTCATTTAATTTACACTTTACACTTTGCAAGAATACAACCATTCAAGATAATTTAAAACATAAAACAAAGTACGCTATAAACATCGCATAACATAGATATGATCTCGGAGTTCACCCCGGATGGGCTACATCTCCGGGTCTGCTCAACTGCAAGACCCCTTTGGTATTATGTTGTTAGGAATACATGATTTATGAGTCTTTTACATCTTGCCACTTAGGCGAATCAAATCAATATACAACAGACACCTCGAACATTAATTACATAAAGATCCCTTTTAGAAGCGGGTCAAATTGAGACATAACAACCAAAGGAAACAAACAATCCTGGATACTCTTGTTTGACGATTTCCTAATTAGGGGCTTGACCAACTTATGACCAAACACTATCCTAGCAAGTTCTACCATTACATAACCAAATTCGATAGTAGAAATTTAATTCAGCATAGGCATTGTCCGGTCGAGGTATTCGTTTACCGTAATGCTCTAACTAGTAATGTCAATCCATTGGTAGACTTGCTAAATCAACTTTTATTTAAAAATTCATATTAATACACCATTACTATTTAGTCTATGTTAATAACAAGTATAACCCGAGTATGATGTAATCAAAATGATATTAATAGCTTGAATTATAGTGAGGATTTTCTAAATGCTAAATCTCTAAATTTCCAAATCTATGATTTAGCAATCTGAGGTTAAGTAACATAAAAGAAACTGAATCTAAGTAATATAAAAAAAAAACTAAGTTTAATTCCCTTATACAAAATTTAAAATTTACTTATCAATCTGACTCTTCTCATTTTTATTTTTTTTACAAATTGAACACATACATTCCTTTTTTTTTTACCTTAAAATAATCATATAAATTAATAAAATTATATAAAATATTAAAAACAAATAAAATAGAATAATTTATATTTTTTTTTTGTTTTAACTTTTCAAAAAAAACAAGTGGGAAGGCACCCACGTGGACAACCACGTGGGCCCCCCCCCTTTCTGCAGACCCTGCTACCATTGGTAGCGCAGCCTACCATTGGTAGCGCTGCTACCAAATGGTAGCAGGCTGCTACCTCTGGTAGCACTGCTACCATTTGGTAGCAGATCGCTACCAATGGTAGCGCTGCCTACCATTTGGTAGCAGAAGCCACCTGTAGCATGAGGGAAGGTAATATAGTTTTCTTTTTTTGTGTGTTTGGTTTTATTTTATTTTATTTTATTAATTACTTTTTTTTTTGCTGTTTAAACTTGCAACAATCACAGTCCCAGCTGCCATTAAAAGTGCAGTCCAGTTTCTTCATTTTTTTGAATCTGTGTATATTTTTTTTTTTACTAATTAGAATGTGCAATCAATACAAAAGGAATATATGATTATCTCGCCCAACACAGTCTGAAACCACAAGACTTATAGTGTTTTCCAGCAACCCCATTTTTGAAAAAAAAAACAAAACACACTCACAGCCATTCCTCCCCTTTTTTTTTTCTTTTCTCTCTTTTTCATTCTCAGAATATTATGGATTTCAAAGGAGGGCAAAATAGAAGAGTCTTTGAAGAATAACCATGCCATCAACCAACTGAAAACTAAATCTTAATAAACACTCATGGGTAGCCATCCTCTCTATTTTTCTAGCATTTCATGGAGGGCATAACAATAAACAAAAGGGTAGGTTAAAATTTCTTACCTCCAAACGCTTTCCAGGAAGAGATTTTGATGAAGATGAGCTCCCAAATCAGCTGCTCTCATTCCTCATCCCTCTCCAAAATCTCCAATCTCCCTTGCAAGAACCATGTTTTTCCAAAAAAAAGACCCAAAAGCCAAGAAGCCCCCAAAATTCTTACAAAACAAGATTAAAAAGAAAACCCTAATTTTTGCCCTAATTTCAATTTCGAAATTAGGTATTTATTTTTAAAATAAAATGCTTGAAAGTCCCAAATGGAAGTCATTCATTACCATTATTTATTAATCTTATATGTTTTCCCCTATTGAAATTAAAATGCTTCTTTTTCTTATTGAGTTTTAAATTTTAATTTCTTAATATCGATTTAGGCCTACATTTATATTTTGGGACTACTTACCGGGTAAGGCGTTTCGATTAAATTTTAATTTTCTAAAAATCAATCTTTTTATACTATATCAACTATACAAGTAAAAAGGAAATAATTTCGTTTAAATAATAAAAGTTTATCCCTTTTCTTCCAAAATGCGAAAATGAGTAATTTATTACTATCTCCCAAACGACTTAAAAAATTTTCCTTTCTAAAATGCATGATTTATTGAAATCGTAGTTATTAAAATTAACTATTAAATTAACTCGCTATAACTTAATAAAGCGACATTTTTAAATAAATGACTAATCTAATGCAAGAGTCTTGTTTATTCAAATTTCTCAACTACAAATACGTAAAAGTTATGAATGCGTAAATGAGCACACTAACCCCAGTTAAACACCTTAAGCTTGTTACAATAACAATTTAAAGCAATCTCTTAAATTAGTGATTAATCATATAAAAGAAACTACCTATTTAAATTTCTAAATTTCTAATGTGCTCGTCTACTCATAAATTTAAATTTAATACTTAGGATCACAAACCTCACCTACCTCGTGCATGGCACGCAAATCGAGGGAGTCCTTCAAATCTCTCGACACGCATCCCAATGAAAAGCAAGCCCCACGAATCCACACACAATGCTCACCTAACCATGGCTAAGGCAAGACGAGAGTTATATGACCACTAAATCCGAATTCAAAAGATGAACGAGCATACTCAACCTTGCAAATTCCAAAGGAGATGAACCTTGCCCTAAGCGATGTTGTACCTGCAAATCTCCTGCACCCATGAATTCATACAAGCATGCATATACAAATACATATTCAATGAAGACGTTAGCTCAAGATTTATCACAAGGGTTAGGAACAAGTACATTTACATGAAAATCGATGCAAAAGCACAATAATAAGTATGCACAATTTATTTATTTTATCTAAACTACACATTGCATATCGGTTAATCTACCATTCAAGAATGCCACAAAGGAAGTCAATCAAGGTTAAACGGGTTTTAAAAGTCCGACTAGGGTATGGGCATTACAAATAGGCATAGGAGGCCTAGGGGAAATTTTACCAGCCTGTATAAGACTATTTTATGCTCTAATAGCTATATCATAAGCTGCTAGCAATGTAACCCCACCCATAGACTGAATCATAACAACAATATCAATGTTTAAAGCTCTCAAATGATATAAAAATGCATGTTTAGGAGAGGGTTTTACCATTGTAGGAATTCTATTCCATGTTCACTCAAAACGGTAGTTAAAATCTATCATCTGCTCTTGCGGAGCCCTCTTGATAGTGGTCATCTTCTCAACCAATGACATGTGATTTGACTTATCTGCAAATTGCTTTGTCAACTTATCACTCAAATCATCCCATGAATTAACTGAATTTATAGGCAAACCTTTGAACCATTAGAACACTTTTCCCTTGAATGATGCTGCTAAAAGCCTTATCACCATATTCTCCTATGTTACATGATGAATGTTACACAGAGATGAAACATCTCTAATATGTTCTATTCGTGTAGTTTGATCCTCACCAGTGAAGATATGTAGACATTTAAGAGCTACTACTGGTATAGGATCATGTTGACTCAAATTTAATGGGTTGGCCCCATCAAATGGTACAAAAGCATGTGCTCTTACAACCATTGAATGTACTGGGAATTTTCCTCATATGCTGTTAAGACCTGTTCTACACAAAAAAACTAGAAAAAATAGAGTTGCTAGGTACTTGAAAAGAAACCTCAAAAGGCTATAATATTGTTGTCAATACCAAAATAGTAGCAAAAATGGAGCTTTTTTGAGCTGTAACAGCTGAAACATGTCCCACTAGGCATGCCAAAAACTATTGTCATGAAGGATTGTGCCTGAAAATGCTAAGTGTGAAACCTTGCAATCTTATGAAACATGGGAATAGTTTCAGGCCTGTGGGATGCCTATACTGAAAGTAGACCTCTGGAGACCAGGTCCGCTTCCTATCTTGATGAATCTCCTACAACTAATTTTTTGTGAGAAAAGGGTTAAAAGGCTTGCATGTTAAATAAACCTATCCTAATGGAGGTGATACACTGAGATTATGGAGTTTTTAACTACTGCACTTAAACTATGACAGTTGCAATAGGGAGTGAAAATGCTTCACAAATCAACTAGATCACCTAATTCATAAATATTTTATGAAAAGGTTCAAAGTTATCCAACTTCTGGATGTAGGAAAAGTGATTTTTTATAACATGCAAAGAATTGGAAACTAGGTGAACACAACCCACAACCTGAATTCACTGTGAAATTATCTTACTTCTGCAAAGTAAAAACTGAGACGGAGCAAAGGATTTATAAAAATCATAATAAATCTATCAAATCCCTCACTTGAGAATGAAAAAGCAAGGAATACTGATAAGGAAATAACTCTGTATCGCAAAAACGGAATAAAATATCTCTATTACAATAACTGAAAAACTACTAAGTGCTGCGATATAATGCTTTTTCTGCTATGTGTGTAGCAAAAAACAAAGATCAAGGGGGAAAAGGAGGAGAAAAGAATATATAGAAGACTCTCCTTCAAAAACCCTAATAAGAAAATCTGCATGAGAAACAACCTTGGACAAATTTGCCCAAAAAAGCATAAAAAAACTCATGCGTAACCCTGCCAAAAATAGTCTCTCCTACCAAAACTAGGTGTGCCATTGATTCTGCATGAAAAAGTTACCCTCTGCCTGATATAGAACTGCCACTCTGCCTAAAATAGTCCCCAAAAATCACTCCTCTGTTGAAAAATCTAATGCATAAAACCCTGAGCTAAAAATAGATTGCCAAAAAGAAAACCCCCCTCCACATAAACTGCATGGCACAAGATGCTAAATATAGCTCTCAAAGAAAGAAAAATATCCCCTCTTTGTTGAAGATTTGCATGTCATATGTGCTGCTAAAAATAGCTAATCCGAAAAAGCAACCTGTTCCAAAAATCTGCATGTCCTACAGTACCAAATATACAACTGAAAAAAACTCCCCTTTGCTGAAATTCGCATGACTTCTCCCTTACTTTTATCTCTCAAAAATAAATAACTTTATTTTAATATTTAAAATAAAACAATTTGTTCTATTTTAGATATTTAAAATAAATTATTTATTATACCTTATCCCAAAATTATAATTCAATATAAATTTTATTAAGATTTGTATTATTTTATCTTAATAAAATTATATTTGAATTATAAAATAATAAAATATCAAATTATAATTTTAATATATTATTATTGGGGTTTTTATAAAATAAACCCTAATAATAATATGTTAAAATTATATTACAATGTTAATAAAGAAAAGCAAAAATCTTTTCCTTTTATATGTCGGCATTAACAAAAATCCCTAGGGTAGTCATGACACCGGGATATCCATTACGTGCATAAGTTGATTGTTTTTTAGAAAAAATAAAAGAGAAGCCCTTTGCTTTAGGGCATGTGGATGAAAAAAATTCAAACCCTAAAAATCTTCATCTTTTACATTTTGTTTCCCTCTGGGAAGAGCTCTGCCGCTATGCATGGTATTTTGTGTTGGAGCTCGTAGTGGGTCTTGAAACGAGGGTTTGGACTGGATCATAGAGGATTTGTATGAGAACAAATCCCTTAGAATATAGTATGTTTACTTTCCTTTTCTGTTGTTTCTCTGTATGCAGATGGACTGTAGATGTTATACTTTTGTTTTTTTTCCATGTTTTGCATGAAGAGAAATTTAAACCAAAAAGCCCTAATAACTATTTGCACCTTGATCTTTGTGGGTCGGAAATATTCATTGATTTGTAGCTTGTCTTTCAAGCTTAGTGATCATTTCTCAATGATTTTTGTTTACCTAAGTTTTTGACTGCGAACTGTTACTTTATTATGCCTTTGAAACCATAATTGCTATCAGAAAATATCTGTCTTCTTTGTAAGCTGACTGGAACTATTTTTCTTTAACCCACAATATGCTCCTCAAGAATCTCTCTTATTGTAATGATGTCTGATCTTTATTCACTGCAAACACTACTTTTCATTATTAGGGTTGAGAGAAACCTCTAATGACCTCAAGTGTATTTGAACCCTTCACAAGCTTGATCATTTTTGCAAGACTGTATATTTGTTTTCCTATGATGGCCGTTACTAGGGTTTGATTTGGTGAAAAAGGTAAACAAGGCTTTTATTCATGACTGTTATCATGTTCTTCATGATGCTCATGGCAACATATTCTAGATGAATTGGTCTACTCTAAGGACTGCATATTGTATGATTACTTACCATATTTCCTATTTTTTGATTGTCCTGCTACTCATAAGTGTATTTTTAGACTACTCACCATTATGCCTTATTGTATTTATGATTCAGCCCAAAGAAATTATCCATGCTCACTATGACTATGACCATTTTTATTTTATGGTCAAGCTTGAAGGTTGCTTTTAGCAAATTTTCTCTTTCAGTGTATTGAAATTGCCTTATGCAAAGCTCATAATTCTATAACTATGACTATGCCTTTTTGTATTTGGATTGATATGTCACCCATGCTATTGACTGTACATGTAGTGTCTACAATAATATGTTTTAATGACTTAGTAATACTACCCTATATAAATTGTGTCCTTCTCATGAGTTGGGACAAAATTATTCCTTGAAGCTCTTAGTGACTATATATTGGTTGTTTTGAGATACTTTACTCATATTTGGTTATGTATGACCCTTGTAAGGTGACTGTACCTTGTGCTACTCATGAAGGGTTGAATCTTAGGACAATATTCTATGATGAAGACTATGACTTTGTGGATGATGGACTTGAAAAGCACTGAGAGGGGGGGGGGGTGAATCAGCGACACCAAAAATAAAACTACTTCAAACACTAACCAGTACATGAACTTAACAAAGATTTTAAACACAATGCATGCAATCCAAAATGATATAACAACATCCACAAAAAGTAAAGCATCCACCATAGCACAAGTGTTTGTATGTGGAAAAACCAAATAGGTAAAAACCACGGTGAGATGGAAATCACAAGTTAACTATCTATAGTAATAGATAACTGACAGGTTAAGGTCTACAAATTGCTCTGCTAGGAGTGAATCTTGTTAGAGATTCCAAAGATTGATTAGAAGCTTATCCCTGTTAAAGGCAGTACCCTGTTAGGAGTAACCTTGGTGGAGGATTTATGAATCCAAACTAATGGATCACCCTGTTAAAGGATTTATACATTGAAGCTTGTTAGAGCTTACCCAGTTAGGGCTTTTGATTTTGATGTAATGGTTAGAAAACAACAAGAATGGTTTGATCTATTCTGAGTAAAATAATACTTACTTAATCACATCCTTCTAAGCATATTCAACACCGCTATTCAACACACTCTTTATCTTAACACTTATCACTCTTCAACAAAAACTTTCGCTCTTCATGCATACATCATTAGTGAAAGATTTACTGAGATGTCGATATATAGACCTTCAGATTTCATGTTAGCCTTAAGAAATCATAACACAATTTCCTAGGTGCAGTGTATCTGGACAAGTGATCATAACTCATCATAAAAATTACCGCCGAGCAATCGGTGCAAGTAACTCATCATGAAATGTGGTAACTCATCACAAAAGTACCAAATATCGGTTGGAACAATCAAATACCGGTTTGAATAAAACATATGAACCATTGTTCTTGAAATCTCCACTTGATCTCCATCTTGATCTTCATCTTGATGCCAAGTTAGTATAATCACAGATTGTCTCTTATGCACATACTAGTTGACACAAAGTACCGGTTAGAGATAAATCTCTTGGTATAACCTCTAACATAGCAGTTGACAGAGTAAACAATTGAAGTTACACTGGTAGTCAATATAATCATGTGTGTGTGAGAGTGTTTCATCAATGACAATAAATGATGAATACATTAAAATCATCATCAAGCCAACAATCTCCCCCTTTGGCATTGATGGCAACATTAGGAAATTTTACAGCAATACTGCTAAGTGTGCATACGCAACAAAATTTACACATATACTCATGCTCCCCCTTAATGCATACATTCTACAAAATTTTCAAAAACACACATATATATTTCTACTCCCCCTTGGACAACAATGCCAAATTGAAAAAGTAATATATATATATATATATATATATAAAATTTGTATCAATTTTTTCAACATATACAACAATAACTTAGAAGTTCATGCATTAGCTAATCTCATAAAAATAACATTGTAGCTCTTCTTCATCTGTGACAAAGCATTTTCCCATGATTCCAATATGGTCTTAGTATACTCAAATGTAGACAAAACTTGTAATGAAATTCTTCCATTGAGTCCAGTGTGCAGGTTTCAGGTGTTGCAAGAATAGCTTCTTCATTGGAGTGGGTTCTTTGAAGTATGTCTACCTGTGATGTGAGCTGACTTTTGAGTTCTTTAAGAGATCAGTGTCTCTTTTCCTTCTCATTATCATAGATTTCCAATCTCATGTTATGCAAATCATCTACAAATTTTCTAAAGGCATGTATGGAGTCCTAGAGTGGGACAAATTCCTTGCATATTCTTTTCATTTCTTGCTTTGTTTCAATTTGACTTTTTGAAATGTCAGAATAAAAGAAAGTAGCATTGGAGGTAGAAGCAAGATACTTTCCTCCTATTTCAATAGCTTTACTCAACAAACTTTTATTGTGTGATAGAGCCATTTTGCCACTATCAATATCTTTTGCCAATTTTTCTCCATATTTCTTCTTGTGACTCTTTTCAGCATACAGTTGAGCAACATCTTCCAGTGACTTGATTTGATCAGATGCATCTACAACTAACTGACCAAGTTTTCTAATGGGTGTAGATAGATGTGTTGTATATGGTTCTGGTAGCAGACCAGATAAAATATCTACTGCACTCTGAATTGTTTCAGCCTCAACCCTTTTCTCTTTCAATCTCTTCTTATGTGCTCTAGATTGCATGACATTTGCAATCTTCATCATTTCTGATGCACTCAAATTGTTCATATTGATAGGTCCTGAGATACTTAGAGAATCATCATCATCTTCTTCAAGTTGTTTCTTCTTTGCTAGTTCAGGGGATACAACCTTAATGATTGCTTTCTCTGCATTCTTCTTCATTTCCTTTTTAGAGAGCTATGTGACAACAGTTTTAGTAGTCTCCTTATGAATAGCTTGAATGACCGGTGGAGATTGGGGTTTCTCCAGTTGTTCTATTGCTAGTGGATTGTCCACTTTTGGTTGAGTTGCCAATTTTTCAACTAAGGTAACCTGCACATCAACATTTGCAGGAGGCTCCATATATGGTGTTGTGTTATCTCTAGATAGGTCAATTGTGTCCTAAACATCAACAACAACATGAATGATGGAGTCATCCTTTTTCTTGAGAGGATAGACCTCATCAGGTTGAATAATATCCTCTTCATCCATTTTTGGTCTATTAACATCATCAGCAACATTATCCTGATTCATAGAGGATTGGATGAGTTCTTCCATTCTTCTGATTTCACAGGTTGTTTGATGGGTCTCAGTTTCAACAATTGCCTTCTTTCCACTGAGTAACTTTAGTCTTCTTGTTTTGAATGTAAACTAAGATTTGTATCGAGCAACTAAGGCACTAATATCATTTTTAGAAAATTCAGAGAAATATTGTACAAATACCTCATCAGTGATTTCTTTTTCTATTTTAATAGCTTCTTTCCATTTATTCAAAAGAATAGTATACAATGATGGTATGATGAAAGAATAAGTATCTGGTAGAATACTGAGAGCGGGGGGGGTTGAATCAGTGTATTGAAAAACTGATACATAGTTCCCAAGCTCAAACTCAATCAAACAAAGTAAACATATCTCAGTCAAGATCAACATTCTTAGGAATATTTGACATTAACCGGTTTAACTGTTATGACAACTTTTAACAATAAACACCTTCAATCTTGTAAACATCAACAATTCTTAATCTTAAATTAACATATTCATCTCTCAATGCTTCTACTTAACATGCCTTATTAGAAGTTAACCAAATCAACAAATAAAATCATAGCCACAAAAACATTCACCACTTGACACAAATAGTTATACGTGGAAAACCCAAATAGGTAAAAACCATGGTGAGATGGGACTCACAAGGATAACTATCTGAATTGTTTCAAAGTTTGCCCTGTTAGGAGCAAAATCGTATTAGAGCTTTACAATATGTCTTGTTAAGAACTAATTTCAGTTAGGAATCATCCGGTTAAGGGATTTACAAATATGCCTTGTTAGAAGCACAATACTCTGTTAGGAGTAACCTCACTGGAGGATTTAAGAATCCAAGCTAATGGACCACCTTGTTAGAGGATTTAATGAGTAACCAAGCTTGTTAGAGCTTACCCAGTTAAGGGATTTTACTTCTGCTATAATTGTTAGAAAACAACAGGTTTTCTTGATCTGTCTGAGTAGCATTACATTTGCTTGATCATATCCTTCTAAGCTTCAATCTGCCTTCACTCAAAGTGCAGATCCATTCACTAGTTGGGGAACCACACACTAGACAGGTTTTCTACCAATCTTGCCAACAACCTTTACAAACAAATTCATCGACCTTAAATACAAATCAATTAGGTCGGTAACACAACAAAAACCTAATTCTCATTATTGAGATTATAAACAAGTCGGTTCAATCTTGACTGTTAGAAATCATGACAATCTCTTCACATTCTTCAAGACAATTCCAACCGCTCCATGATCATCGCTCCATTGGACTTTGTAACTCATCACATGTTGTGCATTAAATGCAATCCACTTTGCTTCTTCCCTAAACAATAAGAAAATTTGCCAAACCAATTGGAATTTATGCTCATACAATGATCACATGTGTCTCCATCATTACTGCTCATCAGATAAGAAACCAACAAACTTGATCGGTTAGGGTTTAACAACTGATAGGGTTTACCTGTTAAATTACATAGAAAGGTTTGACCCTTTACACCGGTTCACCGAATCAACTCACAAACTTTACATACTGGTTACAACATCTTCTACAACTCTCTTCTTACTAGTTACTAGCCAATATAAAAAATACTAATATAAAAAATAACATGAATACCATTTATCGGTTCAATTGATATCAATGACACCATATCATTAATGCAATCTCTATGCAAAATGCCAATAAACTCAAAATGCCAACATATAAAGAATTTGAGATATCCTTTTCTAGTTCATATGGATGTCTATTGTAATAACACAAATGAGTGATTACCTATTGAATCACTTGCTCTTTCTCATTTTTAGTGAAGGAATCAAAATGCTCTTTTACATTGTCAATTTTGTTCCCCCTTAGTGTCTTCATTGTTCTCTCAAAAAGGGTTTCTGGTTTGAAGGATTCTATATCAATAGGTACAGTTGCCTTTGGCACTTCATTAACCTTCTTGGATGTTTTTCCAGTTGCTTTTGCCTTCTTTGGTTCTTCATCAGAATTCATTCCCTCAGACTCTGGTTGTAAATTAATTTTCTACCTCTCTTCTTTGTCTCCTTCTTAGTATATACTCTGGGTTCCATTTCCTTTTTGGTTAGGACACTCCAAGTAACCCTAGTACTCTTTTTTTCTGGAGATGCTTCACCATATTTTTTATTCTTTCCTTTTACACTCTTAACAAGTGTAGTACTGGTTTGTGTAGGTTCATCTTGGATTGTCACAATGTCCAATTTTGCCTTGTTCTTGTCTTTAGGTGATGTTAATAGAGTATTAGCATAACTAACTAGTATGTCATAGTTTACCTCATAGCTCATGTCATCCATTTCTTCCTCTCTTGGCTCAATTGCTTGCATCAGGCAAAAATCAGTGGTAACGGTGAAGATTATATCCTTTTCAAAGTGCTTTACCACTTCTTCTGGTAGTCTCATTCTCATACTCATTTTCTTTTGGAACTCATTCAAATATTTGTTCATGGCAGCAGGGAAAGTATTCTTTACAGCCTTGATGTTGTTCTTAATTTGTGCCGAGACCAGTGAGTCCTTTGACCACTCAATGTCTCCAATTCCTGGTAGAAAGTTCTGGAAATAGAAGAATAATCCAACCAATAGTTGACCATACTTGAATTTCTGATTGTTATCCTTTTTAATTGATTGCAAATTCTGAAATAACTATCTTCTGATGGCTTCACAGAGATCATAATTTAAATTATCAACAATCATTCTGTGAGTAGTATGAATTGCTTCAGATGGAACACTATTAAGTCTTTTAGAGTAAAATACTCGGTAGCCTATTACCATTGCTGCTAGTTTCACTGTAGGGTCTCTAATATTGTTGATAGAAAAGACACGCTTATCAAAAGTAGAACCTGTTAAAGAAAATACCGTGTCTTTTGAAATTAATCTGAGAATAGGTACTTCATCGGTTGAGAAATAACCAGTTACATCCTGAATGACTTCCTTAGTTATTGTGTGAGTTCTCTCTAAATACATATTCTCTCCATGAACTCTACTCAAAATAATTCTGATATGCTCATCCTCAAAATCTTCAAGAAAGTAAGCGACATTATGAAAACCCTTTTCGAAAACCCTAGCATACTTTGTTCCAATCTTTCTGTTCTTACCACAAAGTGATTTGAACTATGTATACATGTATAGAGATCCTAAATCTTCTATTTTGCAGTCAATGTAACTAGACAAATCACCTTTAATCACAACTCCACTCAGAACTTGTGACAATGCATTATAAGACACAATTTGTTCTGCCTCTACAACTTCCATAGGCTCAGAAGTAATCATTAACCTCTCTACAGACTTTGAAGTTGATGCCAATCTAGATGAAGTAGTATGTTCAAAGAAATACCTTGTTTCACACACGTTGCCCTGTTTACCGGTTGAAATGACCAAGTTCACACTAGTTTGACCTTTTGCAACCTTCAATTCAGCTTAATTTCACAAATCATGAAGTAATTCGATAATTTATAGCAAAACAATCTTTCTTAGCTCTGCAAATGCTTCAAATTTCTTTCTTGAATGCGTTAGGTTAAAAATAACAAAGTAAAACTCACTTTTATCCTTTTTACCTATTGCATTAAATGCTCGCCCGTTTAGGGTTACAAACCCTAATTTCACCGCTCAAGAGGAAAACCAGTTGATAACATATTGACAAAAAGTTATCAAAATTTCATTTTTCAAAATTCTTTTACCACTCATTTTTCACAAGGGGTTCAGAGGTATTTTAATCATTAAGCTCCCCTTAGCCATATTAAAAAGGCTTAAGTCACCAGTGCAAGGTTCTCTTCACTAGGTGAAGGAACAATTTCTTCTCTAGGTGAGTCATCACTTTTCTTCTTCCAAATCTGATTCATTTCCTCTTTGGTTTCTTCAACATTGACTTTCTTCTTTCCTTTCTGATCCTTAGAAGAGTTGATTGGTTTGTTGTTTCTTGATCTACAAAAATTTGCTAAGTGCCTTGGTTTGTTATAGTGATAGCAGACCATACCAAATGATCTCCAAGGTCCTGCATTTCCTCTTCCTATTCTTCTTCTATAGTTCATAGCCACATGACCAAAGTTATTACAGATGGTGCAAATAACATTTTTTACCTTTTCCATCTCATATGGACTAAACCATTTTCCGTAGGGTCTTTGCCAGTTCAGGTTTACCTGGTTGTCAAAATTCTTGATTCGGTCACCATTTGGTCTTGGATGCATGTGTGGTATAGGATTGTTTTCTCCATAACCGCACTCAACAGATCTATGTCCATACATTCCACATGTGAAGCAATGACCTTCAAATTTCCTGGACACATACCTAGCATTAGTACTGTCACTTGCATTTCTGTTAGGTTTGTCTCTACAAACATTTGCAGTGTGACCAGGTTTATGGCAAATAAAGCAAATAGGTTTAAAGATCTTCTTACCAGTAGGATTGTTGATCTTAGGAGCATATTTATTCTTAGGATTGTTGCTCTTTGTACTAGAGGATTCACCTTTTTCATTTGTGTGAAAACCAAGTCCAGAGATATCACCCTTCATTCTTTGTGGTTGAATTTGTTCTTCCAGCATGGTAGAACTTCTGCTGAACTTCTCCAATTTCTCATTGGCTTCAATAAGCTGTTTAATGAGATCTTCATTATGCTTTGACAAGTTTTCTTTCAGGGAAGATGCCAGTTCAAGATCTAGCTGCAGGTTCTCCTTTTCTTTTCTTTCAGCAATCAAATGCTCATGCATAGTGGCACTTTCCCATTTGATCTTTGTGATCTCTTGATCTCTTTCCTTGATAAGATCTTCAACAACTCTTCTATCTTTCAATTCCTGACTCATGCGGATAGTGAGACCTGGCTCTCTCCTCAGATTCAGTTTCTCACCATTTAACTTTTCAACTTCCTTTGCTAAAGCATCAATATTGGTTTCATCTGAAGAACTATTATTAGATATCTCTAATATTTGTTCAGTTAGCTCTCTCCTTTTGACTTGTGAGGCTTTCAGTTTGACCCTAAGGGTTTCAAGTTCATTTCTACTAGCTTCTAGCTCTCTAGCCATCTCGAAGTAGCTCATGTCCCCCATGGTGGTTTCAAGGCTCCCTTCTAAGTGATAAGGCTTCAAAGAAGTTGGGATCTGATACTAGTTGATGGACTTGAAAAGCACTGAGGGGGGGGGGGGGGTGAATCAGTGACACCAAAAATAAAACTACTTCAAACACTAATCGGTAGATGAACTTAACAAATCTTTTAAACACAATGCATGCAATCCAAAATGATATAACAACATCCACAAAAAGTAAAGCATCCACCATAACACAAGTGTTTGTACATGGAAAACCCGAATAGGTAAAAACCACAGTGAGATGGAACTCACAAGTTAACTATCTACAATAATAGATGAATGACTGGTTAAGGTTTACAAAGTGCTATGCTAGGAGAGAATCTTGTTAGAGATTCCAAAGCTTGATTATAAGCTTATATCCTGTTAAAGGCAGTACCTTGTTAAGAGTAACCTCAGTGGAGGATTTCTGAATCCAAACTAATGGATCACCTTGTTAAAGGATTTATACATTGAAGCTTGTTAGAGCTTACCCAGTTAGGGCTTTTGATTCTGATGTAATGGTTAGAAAACAACAAGAATGGTTTGATCTATTATGAGTAGCACAATACTTGCTTGATTAGATCCTTCTAAGAATATTCAATAGTGCTATTCAACACACTCTTTATCTTATCACTTATCACTCTTCAAAAAAAACTTTCGCTCTTCATGCATACATCATTAGTGAAATATTTACTGAGATATCGATATATAGACATTCCGATTTCATGTCAGCCTTAAGAAATCATAACATAATTTCCTAAGTGCAGTGTATCTGGACAAGTGATCATAACTCATCACAAAAATTACCGCCGAGTAGTCGGTGCAAGTAACTCATCACAAAATTACCAAATACCGGTTGGAACAATCAAATACCGGTTTGAATAAAACATATGAACCATTGTCCTTTAAATCTCCACTTGATCTCCATCTTGATCTTCATCTTGATGCCAAGTTAGTATAATCACAAATTGTCTCTTATGCACATATCGGTTGACACAAAGTACCGGTTAGAGATAAATCTCTTGGTATAACCTCTAACATAGCGGTTGACAAAGTAAACAATTGAAGTTACATCGGTAGTCAATATAATCATATGTGTGTGTGAGAGTGTTTCATCAATGACAACAAATGATGAATACATTACAATCATCATCAAGCCAACAATGGATACCTTTGTGCATTGTATTTGGATTGCTCATTGTCCATGAGACTATACAATAGCCTTTTACTGTTCTTTTGGAACGTTTCTCTTCTTTGAAACTTAGAGGGAAATCGTAGACTACTCCTTGATGTATTACTGATAGTAATATGATCACTATATTATTTAGAAACCCTACTCACTTTTATGGGCCATGAGGTTATTTTTCAAATTTGGGTTGCATTTGCCTTTTGCATGAGATGAATACATCTATGGACTGTCATATACACTGTTGTTAGTATCATTATGATTCTTTTAGCATCCTTGTCTTACCCTTTGACTGTTGGATTGAAAATGTTACTGTTCTTATCTGATTTTTGACAGTCATTGTGTTGTTTGTGAGATCAATGTCATCAATCTTTCTATTCTCCTTGATTGTCATCATTTTTTGCAGATCTTTGAGCTGATGTATTATATGAATGAGGTATGTTTATTAATTAGTAATGTTGCTAATAATTTTCTCATTCATGTTCATTAACCATGTACTAGATCTATACCTTGGATATTCTATTCTTTATATCACTGGACAAGACTGCTATTGGGTTGCACTTTGCACTTCCTGATGAGAATATGAAAGGACTGCTTGATGCTCTTCCCGAGTCTCAAAACTATGTTTTGAACCTTCATGTGAATAAGGATTGCCCTTTGACTGGTATACTGAAGTTGCTCTTTTTGGGCATGACTGTGAAATATGTGCCTTGAATGTTGCTTATGCCTTCACACACTGTCTACTATTTCATTGGATTGAATTTTCATTATGGTCACTATGAATGCTATCTTTGTTCATGTCCTTGTCATGTTGAAGTAATCTGCTACATGATATATTTTCACTTATATGCTCTCATATCACTATTGTAACATCCCCTTTGTGTTATTGAACTTTGAAACTAATTGCTATTAACCCTTAGACTATATCAGATTTCTATGATGCACTTTAGGTGATCCAAGTGTTGGGTATGTATAAGGGAACAAGATTATGCTAAGACTTCTTAAAATCTATATTTTTGGTTTTGGCTTCCTTTTGAGGGCTGCTCCACATTAATATTGTGTAATGACTATGATCACTTCATAGTCTTCTCACTATGAAGATACCCATTACACATAATAGTTCTGTTTAAGATCTTTATTAATGCTCCATCATAATTTGTAGTTGAACATTGGCTCCTTGTACCACTATTCTTTCTTTGTATTCTCAAATGTTTCTGGATTTAATGCATGGTATAGATAAAACAACCTTTTTCTTACCTTTTTACTACCCTTGAAAATATTTGATGCTATAGCAATATTTTTGAATTGATTTTAAAATGTGATCAATATGAACCTCCATGGACGATAAGGTCCTAAGCACTGAATATTTTCTTTATTAATCCCCCTTGTGCACTGTGATTGTCATTCTTTTGAGGAATCTTGAAGGCTGCCCTTGGGCTGTCTTTTGGCTAATGAATATAACTCTTTTGTATTGTCTTTTGAATCTTGGATTCTATGACTTTCATGAGGGCTTTACCTACAATAGACCTTATCATTTTTCTTCTTTATAATTGTATTTGAATCTTTGAAGACTTATTATGCTCTTGGTAATGTAACCTTGTCCTTTATTAATCATTGTCCTTGAAGCTATGAGGTTATTGTCTTCTCATTGGTTAATATATTCTTTTCCTTGTTATGCGAGACTTGAAGACTGCTTTTAATACATTTAGGTATGTCTAAACACTTCATGCTGATTTCTAATTGCCCTGTTACATGATTGTGGTTGTCATTGCAAACTCTACGAGTGTTATATCATTAATTTGTCTGTCTTTTCTTGTATGGAAGTGACCTTTTTTGGAGTAGCCATTATTTCTTTTATCTTCTGAAGTTGATTACTGCTATCATATTTTGATCTAATTATCTTTGCATTAGATGTTATATGTGCTTGATGGCCTTGTGAACTATTAATGTTGATGGCTTCCTTCATGTTACTTGTATACACATAAAAATGGCTATGAGCGAATAAATAAATATTTTATATTTATTTAATAATTATTCTTCTATTAAATAATTAATTTGAAAAGATTAATTTATTGAATTCATTTCATGTCTTTCTATTAATTAATTTTGATATATTTTATCAATTAATTCATTTATCCTTTTTTCAAATCAATTAATTAAATATCTAATATTTAATTATTCTTCAAATCAATTAATTAAATATCTTATATTTAATTATTTCTCAAATCAATCAATTAAATATCTAATATTTAATGGTTATTCCTCTATCCTATAGTCTCAAATATTAAATTATGTCTAGATTATTTAATTTCATTTTCCAACTCATCTCCCATCTCCACTTCATCTTTCTTTTGCCAACTCATCCATCACGTGGCTAAATTAATTCAACAAAATTAAATAAATAAACAATTTATTAGCCACTTATCTTCAACTTCCAAAATAAATGAAATATTGTATACATACACATATTTCTTAACCTTCTTCTATATTCTCTCTAACATCCCTATATCTTAGGAGGACTTGAGTCCACTTGTCCTCTCATGCCTAAATCTTCTCCAACCATCCCTAGATTCCTTGAGTTAGCAACTCAGTCAAGGTGAGATGAGTGACACTTGTCTTCTCCTTCCCCCTTTCTCTCAACCTTCACCTTTTCTCATAGCCATCCAAATCTGTAGATCTGATCATGACTATTGATCTAGGCCACATCATCTTATCCTCTCAAAGTCTATAAATGTGGGAGTTTGAGTTGAGAAAGAGTTAGTCTTCAAGTGAGTTTTCAAGTTAACAATTTGAGAAAACTTATGCATTCGTGAGTTTTTATCTTGAAGCAATTAATAATTTAGCTTTAAATCATTTGCATTGCATATCATAGTATCAGTTAACTATCAGTTATTAGTCCATTCTTCATATGTCATCTTAGAAGCTATCAATGCTTGTTTGAGAGCAAATCATCTGCAACCAAGAATAGTGGAGTTGGGACACAATGAGACTTAAATCATGAAGGTAAAAATAATGTTTTTATTTTAATATTCATTTCATGTAGTTTCATTGGTTGAGTTTGGATTTCCTTTAGCATTTCCTTTGTATTTTTCCAAACTAAAATGTTGCAAGTAGTATTCTGATGATGAAATTCAGGTCGACAGATTTTGGCACCCACTGTGGGGCTGGATCCTCGCATATATCTTTCCAATATCTTGTCTAGTTCTTGCAAAAATAAGTTTAACACATTTGTAATCCAGATTCACACCTGTGTGAGTTCTTACAACACTTTTATTTAATAGGTTAGCACTTTTGTCTTGCAGGTTAGCACATTTGGCATTTAGGGTAGCACTTTTGTCTGCAAATCAACACATTTAATCCTTAGAATAATTCTTTTATCTCACATGTTAACGCATGTGTCATTTTGGTTAGCGCTTTTGTCAGTGATTTCCCACTTCCTAGTCCATAGAGCAGCAGTTTCATATCATAGATTTATGCTTTTGTCCTATAGGTTAGCGGTTTTGAGGTGAAAGACATCGCATTTGTTAGGATAGCGCTTTTATTTGCAACTAACAAACTTTTCCTGCAGGTCCAAAATGTCCAAGAACTAAAATTTTCAAACTACTAACATATCTATGTGTAGGATTGTTTTTAAGCAAATTTTCATGCATTTCCTCACATAGTTAATTAAGAGTTTTATTTTGGAAAGTAACACATCATATCTTGCTCGTTTAGCTTAACTAAGGAGGTAAATTGACAGCATGCAATTTGCATTTTGAGTGACTTCCTTAAAGTAGTTGCACATAGATTTTAGAAGGCTAAAATAAACTTGTGTTTTTCGTGCTTGATGAAGTAGTAGGTAAGTATGCTCTCACCCTCATACGGTGATCAGAAAACTAGACCTACTCTCTTTTATGTGTGACCTTTAGAGGGCTTGCCTTCCTGAGCTTCCTTGAGGGGGCCAGTGAGAGGGGAACGACCCAAAGTGGAAATGAGCTAATACTGAGTCCTTCTAATCCACTCTAAATAAATCATGTTTGTGATGAAAATAATGTTGGCATTTTGTGAACCGATATGTGGACATAATGACATTGTATGTTGTCATTGATGTAAATATGTTGAAGAGGTGTGAATCGGCATATGTGAGAATGGATGTGCTTGTTCAAGGTGGACCAACATATGGTTATGAGAATTGGCACATGGAAGCGTTGTATGACTACCGGTTGGTAGTCTCAACTTTAGGGTTTCTGGTTGATGTGCTTCAAGCCTATATGGCTCAACCGGTGACATTGTGTGATGAGTTAACATTGTAATGAAGAACATATCATGTTGCCATGTCAGCCTTGTGCACATGAAGGATCTTGCATGAAGGATATTGTTCCTATCTACCTCGAGAATGTGCAAAGTCTATAAAATGGTGATAATGTGTGATGGGTTATCAGCTGCCATGAAATCGGTGAAAATGGATAACGGAGAATGTCTTGAGATTGGATCAAAATGGTTGCAATTAATGGAGTGTTCTCAACGGTCAGGATTGAACCATTTGAATTCCTTAACCTAACAGGTTTAGGGTTTAGGGTTTATGCTACCGACCTATCTATTTTCCTATAAGGTCGATGTTGTGTCTCTTTTTGAGGTTGTTGGAAAAAGTTGTGTGTGTGTATTCAAGAGAAGGGATACGTAATTCTTGCCAAACCAAAAGGAGAGAAGTGATACCTGTAGAGTGTAAGTGCAGAAGGTGAAGAGGAGCTTAAGAAGATCTACATTGGCATTGAGTACTGTTACTAGATCATTGTAATACCTATTAATCTCTAACCACCTCAACAGTTGGAAAATCCCTTAACAGGGTAGCCTTAATCGGCTTGCTGAAAATCCTTTAACAGGGTAATTCAAAGCTACTGAGTTCGGAATCCTTTAGCTATTGAGTTCTTGAAATCCTCTAACAAGGTAACCTTTAATAGGGTTTAACCCTTAATAGGGTATTGTAGCCATCCCTTAATCAGGTGATCTTTAACAGGATTGGTTCCTAGCAGAACCTATTGTAATGTAGCTAACTAGACAAGGCTCCTAACAGAGCGAACTTCTAAAGAGTTCAAAAACAACTTGTGGGTATTCATCCCCACCGTGGTTTTTCCCAGTTGGGTTTCCATGTGAAAAATATGTGTGTCATGTGTGATGCTTTTATCTTGTGATGCTTTGCTATTATCTATCAAGCATATGATGGTTCTGTGTTGTATGCCTATCGATAAACCATGTTGAAGTTGCTGTTATTATGATTTGATGATAGATTACCTATTTATGCATAAGAGTGAAATGGTAGTGCAGTCTTGAGTTGAGTGAAAAGCTAAGTGAGTAATCGGTTAATGCTTGTCTCAGACATTCTTAGCTTTACTGGTTGCACTCTGTTTCAAACCGGTGTCACTGTCTGCCAGTCATTTGAAGTGTCTACTGTCAAACTGGTTTAGGACTGTATTTTTGTCTATACTGATTCACCCCCCCTCTCAGTACTGGTTTGGTACTATTTGCTCATCATTGAGTTATCAATTGGTATTAGAGCATCCTCCAGGTCGTCTGGGCTATAAGATTAACTGCTTGAGGTAAAGATCCCAGTCTAATGATGAAGAGGGAAGATCCAAAGTTTAACAAAGAAAATTTTAGTTTATGGAAAGACAGAATGAAGATATTCATCAAAAGCATGGGTGCTCAACACTTGAGCTATGTTGAGACTGTCTATGTTGCTCCTATCGGCACCCTTACCGATGACAAAAGAGAGAGATGTAGGAGAATGGGCAATTCATGGAAGCCCTAATTAGTGGTTTATCTAACATTGAGTTTATTGATGTTTAGGATAAGGTAAATCCCAAAGAGGTATGGGATACTCTTGAAAATATCTATGGCAGTGATGAGCATGTAAAATAGGCTAAGGAAGAAATCCTTAGACGGAATTTTGAAGATATGCAGATGGTTGAAGGTGAGACCATTCAATAGTATGGAATAAGGATCAAAACCATTTTTGGAGATATCAAGAGTGCAGGTGGTAAAATAGAAGATGCCACTATGGTAAGCAAAGTCTTGAGATCCCTATTGCTGGTCTATGCAATAAGGGTTGCTGCTATTCAAGAGCTGTGATCAATACACAAGACTAAGGTATCCTTAGACTCCATCATAGCAAAGTTGATAGCCTATGAGCTAAATAGTTTTGGTGGCAGTGTTCAAAAGACTGAATCAACTTTTAAAGCTTTTGTTGTACCATCCAGAAAAGGAAAAGAAGCTAGGACTAGTGGTGAACCAAGACAGAGCAGAGAAATGGATGATGAGGAGATTCTGATAGCATTTGAAGCTCTCCTTTCGAAGAAAATTCCAAAAGGAATCGACAAATACAAAGGTAAGCTACCTTTGAAATTATTTTCTTGCAATCGGATAGGACATATTGCTGTAAACTATCCTAATGACGACAATAAGGACAAACCAGAAAGGTTCAAGAAATTCAAAGGAGGAAACCAGAGAAACTATTTTGTGGCAGTTGATGAAGGTGTCACAGATGAAGAATCAGAGGATGAAGAAAATGAAGATATTGTGTTTGTTGCTGTCAAAGAAGATGTGTCAGACAAGAAGGCTCTTGTCTCTCGGTTTGATAATTCCAATGAGCGGATCATTGACAGTGGCTGTTCTCACCATATGACTTATGACCAGAGCAAGTTTCTATCATTGGAGGAGTATGATGGTGGTGTGGTTTTCTTTGGTAATAATGCACCATGCATGGTCAAAGGCAGAGGGTCCATCTCTCTAAATGGAAAGAGTAGTGCTCGCAATGTGTATTGGGTTGATGGTCTTAGACACAACCTTCTGAGTGTTGCCCAGCTGAATGACAGTGGCCTCACTCTGAAATTCAAGAGTGGAGTTTGCAAAATCAAAGGAAAGAATGGTGAATTGGTTGCCACTGGCATGCAGACCAAAGGTAACCTATTTCATCTGAATGCAAATATAAGTAATGTGTTATGGCAAAATTTGATGATAGCTAGATATGGGATAGGAGACTCTGGCATGTAAACTTTGATAACATTGTGAAAGCTAGTAAGATCAAGGTAATTAGAGGGTTATCAGTGCTAAGAAAACCGGATAATACCTTGTGTAGAGAGTGTTGATTGGGGAAAATGTCTTCCTCAATCTTTCAAGGTAAATCTTTCACTGCTGACAACTTGCTTGATCTTGTGCATACTGATTTGTGTGGTCCTATGAAAACTAGAAGTGTGTAGGGTGATAGGTACTTCATGATTCTCACTGATGAATGCTCAAGAATGATGTGGGTCAAATTCTTGATAGACAAGTCTGAAGCCTTTGTAAAGTTCAAAGCTTTCAGAGCTTTAGTGGAGAAGGAAAGTGGTAAAAGGATCAAGTGCCTAAGAACTGATCAAGGAGGAGAATTCACTTCCGGTGAATTTAACAAGTACTATGAAGAACATGGCATCAAGAGGCAATTTCCTACCCCCTGGACTCCATAGCAGAATGGCTTAGTAGAGAGGAATAACTAGACTATAGTTGAAGTAGCTAGAACCATGTTGATTCAAGGAAAGGTAGCTCACACCTTTTGGAGAGAAGCGGTGAGCACTGCAGTCTACACAATGAACCGGGTACTCATCAAGAAAGGTAAGGATAAAACTCTTTATGAGTATTGGACCGGTAAGACACGTATGGTTAGATACTTTAGAGTGTTTGGTAGCAAATGTTACATCAAGAGGAGTGAACACCAGAGCAAATTTGATGCAAAATGTGATGAAGGAATATTCCTTGGATATTCCACCAAGAGAAAAGCTCTCAAGTGTTTCAATAGTAGAACTCAGAGAATTATGGAAAGCATCAACGTAAGAGTTGATGAAACCTCTAAGAAAACTGAAACGAACCAGTTGCAACCTTCTGGGAACTGGTTGTCAGTCAACCGAGTACCAGTAATAGTGTTCCTACACCGAAAAATGTAGATGCTGATATTGATGGAGATGAGGATGAAGAAGAAAAGAAAGAGGAATCCATCAAGACCGTTCATTGGTATGTCAAGCTGAATCATGATCCTAATCAGATCATAGGAGATAAGGATGTAGGAATCCTTACAAGAAGAAAGGTCAGAGAAAAATCATGTATGATCTTTGAATTTGAGCCTAAATCATTTAAAGAGGCACATAAAGATGAAGATTGAATCAAGGCAATGGAAGAGGAACTTGACCAGATAGAGAAAAATGGTACATGGTCTTTGGTACCCAGACCGGAGCATAAAAATGTCATTGGTACCAAATGGGTCTTCAGAAATAAGTTGAATGAGGATGACACAGTGATTAGAAACAAAGCCAGATTGGTATGCAAAGGATATGCTCAAGAAGAAGGAGAAGACTATGGAGAAACCTTTGCTCCTATAGCCAGATTGGAAGGGGTCCGTATGCTTCTTGCATATGCATCTTTTAAAGGTTTCAAAGTATATCAAATGGATGTAAAATCTACATTCCTAAATGGTGTACTTGAAGAGGAGGTGTATATTGAGCAACCAGATGGGTTTGCCCTATTTGAAGACAGTGACATGGTATGTAGGCTACATAAAGCCCTATATGGATTGAAGCAGACACCTTAGGCATGGTATGAACATCTGCATTCCCATCTTGTGAAGATTGGATTTGAAAGAACAAGTGAAGATAGAAATATGTACTTGAAGTCTGAAGGAGATCAGATCCTAATCTATGAGGTATTCGTTGATGACATCATCTTTGGTGGAGATGACAAGATGAGTCATGAATTTGCAGATGAGATGAAGAAAGAGTTTGAAATGTCACTCATAGGGGAGATTAAGTTCTTCATTGGACTGCAGATCCAGTAGATGAAGGATCAAATATTTATCACTCAGTCCAAATATGTCAAAGAAGTTTTGAAGACTTTTGGCATGGAAGATAGCAAACCGGTTGGTACACCGATGGTGATCGGTTGTAAACTATCCAAAGAGGATGACTTAGTATTGGTTGATGAAAAGGAATACTAATCAATGATTGGTAAATTGCATTATGTAGTACATAGCAGACTAGATATTGCACATGTAGTTGGTATTACTACAAGGTTCTAGATAAGTCCAAGAGAATCCCACTTGGTTGCAGTCAAGTGGACTCTGAGGTATCTAAAGAGAACTATTGATTATGGATTGTGGTATCCATACAGCAAGGATTTCAACTTGAAAGTGTTCATAGATACTGATTGGGCTGGTAATGTTGATGACCGGAAGAGCACAATTGGTGGTGTATTCTTCCTCTGTGGTAGACTAGTCTCATGAATGAGTAAGAAGCAGAGTTGTATCTCTCAGTCTACAACGGAAGCTGAGTATGTTGCAGCTTTCATGAACCACACTTAGACAATTTGGATGAAGCATGTATTAAATGGCTTCAAAGTTCCTGTATCTGAACTAGTAAGTATATTTTGTGACAATACTAGTGCAATTAATATCTCCAAGAATCCAGTTTTACATTCTAGAACCAAGCACTTTGAGCTTAAGTATCATTTATTGAGGGAAAAGGTTCAGAACAAAGAGATTGCACTGGAATATGTTTCCAGTAAGGAGTAGTTAGCAGACATATTCACCAAGCCTCTCCCAAAGACTACATTTATGTACTTAAGAGGTGAATTAGGGCTACTACCCCTTCAGGAGTTGAACTAAAGGTATATGCTCCACATCAGTCATGTATTGCATAGTCAAATCTTTCTTCAGGATTGATGTGTTGAAGGTTGCTACACCTTAGGGGGAGCAGCATAATGGAATAGGGAAGCTTGTGCCTCCACTTTGGCATTTTTGTCAAAGGGGGAGAAGATGTGAAGTGGAGAAGATATCTGCAGAAATTGGGGGAGAAGATGTGAAGCAGAGAGATATCTTTGCATATTGCCATCAATGCCAAAGGGGGAGATTGTTGGCATTATGTGAACCGGTATGTGGACATAATGACATTGTAAGTTTTCATTGATGTCAATATGTTGAAGAGGTATGAACCAGCATATGTGAGAACCAGTGTGCTTGTTCAAGGTGAACTAACATATGGTTAGGAGAACTGGCACATGGAAGCATTGTATGACTACCGATTAATAGTCTCAACTTCAGGGTTTCCGGTTGATGTGCTTCAAGCCTATATGGCTCAACTGGTGACATTGTGTGATGAGTTAGCATTGTAATGAAGAAAAGATCATGTTGCCATGCCAGCCTTGTGCACGTGAAGGATCTTGCATGAAGAAGATTGTTCCTATCTACCTCAAGAATGTGCGAAGTCTGTAAAATGGTGATAATGTGTGATGGGTTATCAGCCGCCATGAAATCAGTGAAAATGGATGATGGAGAATGTCTTGAGATTGGATCAAGATTGTTGCAATTAATGGAGTGTTCTCAATGGCTAGGATTGAACCATTTGAATTTCTTAACCTAACAGGTTTAGGGTTTAGGGTTTATTCTACCGACCTATCTGTTTTCCTATAAGGTCGATGTTGTGTCTCTTTTTGAGGTTGTTGGCAAAAGTTGTGTGTGTGTATCCGAGAGAAGGGATATGTTATTCTTGCCAGACCAAAAGGAGAGAAGTGATACCTATAGAGTGTAAGTGCAAAAGGTGAAGAGGAGCTTAAGTGGATCTGCATTGGCATTGAGTGTTGTTACCAAATCATTGTAATACCTGTTGATCTCTAACCACCTCAACAGTTGGAAAATCCCTTAATAGGGTAGCCTTAATCGGCTTACTGAAAATCATTTAATAGGGTAATTCAAAGCTACTGAGTTCGGAATCCTTTAGCTATTGAGTTCTTGAAATCCTATAACAAGGTAACCTTTAACAGGGTATTGTAGCCATCTCTTAATCGGGTGATCTTTAACAGGATCGGTTCCTAGCAGAACCTATTGTAATGTCTCTAATTGGATAAGGCTCCTAATAGACTGAACTTCTATAGAGTTCAAAAATAGAATTTGGGTATTCATCGCCACCATGGTTTTTCCTAGTTGATTTTCCACATGAAAAATATGTGTGTCATGTGTGATGCTTTTCTCTTGTGATGCTTTGCTATTGTCTGTCAAGCATATGATGGTTCTGTGTTTTATGCATGTCGATAAAATATGTTGAACTTGCTATTATTATGCTCTTATGATAGATTACTTGTTTATGCATAAGAGTGAAATGGTAGTGTAGTCTCGAGTTAAGTGAAAAGCTAAGTGAGTAACCGATTAATGCTTGTCTCGAACATTCTTAGCTTTACCAGTTGCACTCTGTTTCAAACCGGTGTCACTGTCTGCCAGTCATTTGAAGTGTTTGTTGTGAAATTGGTTTAGGACTATATTTTTGTTTGTACTGATCCACCCCCCTCTCAGTACCGGTTTGGTACTATTCACTCATCATTGAGTTATCACGTCACAAGCAACATGTGCTGATAAGTTCATACCGACACTATGTTTCCCCATAAACCCTATGGAGTGTAACCTCTATAGGTTGGGAACCTTATGTATTTACAGAGCTGAAAGTGCTGCATGTATGGCCACATGACCAAAAGATTTTACTAAAAACCACTTGTACTAGTTGCCAAAATCCTTCTAATTGTTGGCTCAGGAAGTTGGACCTCTGAAGTGGCTCACACACATATGGTTCTTAGTAGAGATATAAAGTTTTTCATGGGGATTTTTCATGGAAACTAGTGCTTGGCTGCCCCAGAGAAGTGAGTGCCGAGGGTGGAGCCAGTGGGGTCAAGCATCTAAATATCCACTTTGAATAGTGTAGCCTCAAGGGAAACCCCATGTGAGATTCAACAATTATTGTCTCAGCTTGCCATAAGATTTGTACTTGCTTGTGCATTTTGTTTTTCAAATATTGTGTCTTTTATGTCTATAACATGCTTAGAATGGTCAAAAATTAAAGAAAGTCATCATCTAAAAATGAGAAAAAATCCAACAACTTGCTAGAGAAATTGAAAAAATCCTTGAAACATAGTCAGAGTAGCACTTTCAAGCAACAAAATAGCGCATTTGTCCCATAAGTTAGCCCTTTTGACCAAAATGTTAGCAAAAATGCTTTCTCACATTTGAGAAAAAGCATATCAAACCAAAATTTCAAAATTAGTATCAAAACACTTCTTGAGTAGAATTATCTTTAAACTATCACACATTTTCAAACTAGTTCGATAACTAGGTAACCAATCCAATAGGCTATTTCCCCCCAAAAAAAGGTTTCCATAAGCATAATACATTCAACAAAGTATTGATTCAATCATCTTAAGTGCAAAAATCAACATCATTATCAGTTTCTCATCAGGATATATCAAATCCTCTATCATGAAACTTGATCAATCCGCCTTGTGTTCATTATCTTGGATATATGTTTCCTATTTTGAACCTAGGTTATATCAAAATCAAAATTGCTCTCACATTGGAATCAAGCAAACATGTAAACCATCGTATGCTTATATGACTTTTAAGTATCTCCTTAAGAAAAGAAAACCCAGTTATAAAGCTACTCAAAAAAGAATAAGATTCTTGTATATCAATCACAAGATCTTATTAAAACATAGGACATTCCTACACCATTTTCATCACTATTTACGTGACTACAGGATAGAATTGTTGGATACAATTGTTTAATTGTGTATTGTCCTTGATGTTACACAAATGTCATATCAGTCTACCGAGCTCAGAATGTTCGGCAAGGCAGTTAGACAGAGTCTACCGAGCTCAGAAAGTTCGGCAAGGCAGTTAGACAGAGTCTACCGAGTTCGCAGTCTTTACCGAGTTCGCAGTACTTACCGAGTTCAGTCGGTTACCGAAGAATCAACAGTGTTCACCGAGCATCAGTGAAATGTTTATGCAGTCGACCGAAGCAATATTTATTGAAACTTGTATATGTAGCCGACCTATGTAATATTTATTGTAACTTGTAATTGGGCCGATTTGGTAACCTGAATGGTATATATGAGAGATCAAGTTGCGATTTCGAAGTGTGAGGAAGTGTGAGGAAGTGTGAGAAGTATGGAAATGTGAAGGAGCAGAAATGTGTGAATTCTGATGAAGGATCAGTGATATCCTTGAGGTGCAGAAAAGATATATGTGATCAGTAAGGATCTATTGGCGCAGAACAGAGATCTGTATCAGCAAGATAAGTTGTATTTAATTCAGATCACTTCATTGTTGCTTTCTAACCATTGTAGCAGTGATACCAAAATCTCTTATTAGAGTTGGTCTAACAACCATTTTTGTAAATCCTCTGACAAGGTGACAATTCGGTTGAATTGTTCTTAAGACCTTTCACAAGGCCACTCCTAGTAGGGTGATTAAATCCTCTAATAGGGTCACACCTAACAGTGTGTTTTGTAACCTTTAAACAGGGTTGGCTCCTGACAGGGCTCACTTCAGAAGAGTGAAAATCAGTAACTAGTTACATTGGTGGTTTTCCCAAAATTGGGTTTCCACGTTATATCTGGTGTTACTTGTGTTCATGTTATTTGTTTATGCATGTTAATGTTTAATGAATAATGATAAGTTAATTTACCGAGTTTCAGCAGTTTATATTTAAGACATCTAAGGGACTTGTGGATTTATTTTTGTGGTAACTGATTCACCCCTCCCCTCTCAGTTACTCCATCCATATTTCCAACAATTGGTATCAGAGCTTTCGGTGCTTGTAGGAAGGATTTCAAGGATCTAAGCTAAAGATCAAGATGTCTTACAAGAGGGAAATTCCAAGGCTAAACAGAAATAACTTTTCAGCATGGCAAGGTCTCATGAGACTCCATTTGGCTTCCATTGGAGATACAGGATTGACACATCTTGACACAGAATATGTGACACCCACTGGTACACTAACTGTTGCTGATATTGCTGCAAAGAAGACTCATAACACCATGATGATAGACATTTCATCTGCCCTAAGCTATGAATAGTTTGATGATGTCAAAGATTGCAAAAGTGCATTTGAAATTTGGAACAAGCTGAAAGATATCTATGGTGGTGATGACAATGTGAGAAGAGCCAAAGCAGAAAGCTTGAGAGGACAGTTTGATCAATTAAAAATGAGTGAGGATGAAAATATTGCAAAATATGTTGAAAGAGTCAAAGCCAGTGTCAGTGCAATCAAAGCTTCTGGAGGTGATATCTCAGAGGAAACAGTCATAAGAAAAGTTCTCAGAACATTACTACCCATTTATGCAATCAGAGTTTCTGCAATTCAGGAAAGAAGATGTGAAGCAAATCATAAGATAAATTTAGAGGCCATAGTTGGAAGATTAACTGCATTTGAGTTGGACAACTATGACAACTATGTTCCAGCTTCCAAAAACATGGAATCAGCATTTGAAGCTAAGGTTTCACTCAAGGAGAAAGGCAAAAAGAAAAAGGAATCTCGGTCAGAAAGTGAAGATGAATCAGAACCAAGTTCAGACAGTGATCTTGAAATAATTGAAGCTCTTCTAGCAATAAAATATTCCAAAGGCAGAGGAAAATACAGAGGCAAAGTTCCTCTAATCTGTTTTTCATGTGATGAAGTCGGTCATATTGCTGCTAGATGCCCTAACAAGCAGAGCAAAGATGAGAAGAAAGATCACAAATGGAATGGCAAAAAGGACTACAAATCATTCAAAGGTAAGAAAATATGCTTTATGGGTAAGGATTCTGATAATAGTGAAGATGAAATTGTTTATATTGCTATAAGAGATGATTCTGATAATGATGAGGAAGATAAGATGGCACTTATTTCTCATATAAGCAAAAATGATATTTGGATCATAGACAGTGGTTGCTCTCATCATATGACTGGTGATAAAACCAAGTTTGAACATTTTATAGACTATGATGGAGGTAGTGTAAGGTTTGGTAATAATGAACCTCGCTACATAAAAGGAAGAGGTAGAATCCCTATAACCAAAGAACTTGTATTTGATGATGCCTACTGGGTTGAAGGTCTCAATCACAACTTGATGAGTGTGGCATAGCTACTTAATAATGGACTCAAGATGGAATTCATGCATGGAAAGGCCAAACTGCTAAATAATCAAGGAAAGCTGATTGGATCAGGCACTCAAATAAAAGGTAATTTGTTCCAACTTGAAACAAGTGAAAATTCATGTTTTATTGCTCAAGTTGAAGAAAGTTGGTTATGGCACAAAAGGTTATGTCATGTAAATTTTGATAACCTAGTGAAAATAAGTAAATTCAGAAAAGTAAGAGGTATTCCAGATATAAAGAAACCTGAGGTCGGTCTATGTAAGAATTGTCAAATTGGAAAGATGGGAAAGACTAGTTTCAAAAGCAAAAACTATCAATCTGAAGATATATTAGAAATTGTGCATACTGATTTATGTGGACCCATACGAACTGAAAGTTATACTGGAGAAAAGTTCTTCATTCTTTTTGTTGATGATTACTCAAGAATGATGACTGTCATGTATTTAAGGAACAAATCAGAAGCATTTGAAAAGTTCAAATGGTATTTGGCCAGAGTAGAAAAAGAAACAGGTAAAAGACTTAAATGTCTAAGGTCAGACAGAGGTGGTGAATTCATCTCTCATGAATTCAATAACTTTTGCATTGAAAGAGGAATCAAAAGACAAGTATCAGCCCCTAGAACTCCTGAGCAAAATGGAATAGCTGAAAGAAGGAACAGATCTATCATGGATTGTGCAAGAACCTTAATGATTGAAAAGAATATTGCTATCAAATACTGGAAGGAAGCTATCAGCATTGCTGTTCATACCTTGAACCGAGTACAGCTGAAGGACTCATTCAAAACCCCCTATGAATTATGGTATGGCTACAAACCTAATGTAAGTTACCTAAAAGTATTTGGAAGTAAATGTTACATTTTGAAAGAATCTAGAAAAGGAAAATTTGATGTGAAAGGTGATGAAGGTATATTCCTCAGATATTCTTGCAAGAGTAAAGCATATAGATGTTTGAACTTGTCTACTCATAAAGTTATAGAAAGTGCACATGTGAAAGTTGATGAGTTTGCAGAAAGATCTGAAGAAGAAAGCAAAAGAGAACCAGAAGATTATAGAAGATTTGTGTCTATTGAACCTGATACAATACCAGATACATCTGCTAATCAGGAATCTTCTACTCCCGAGTCATCAGTAACCAAGTTACAGAAAGAGCAAACCGAGCCAGTATCTACCGAGTCTGATGAACCAGAACTAGTGTCTACCGAGTCTGAAGAAACCGAGCCAATATTTACCGAGCCGGACCAGCCAGTTGAAGAACAAGAGGACAATGATGAAATTCATTCTAAAGGCAAGAAACCTGTATTAGCCGAGTATGTCAGACGACATCACTCAGCAGATCAGATCATTGGAGACAAATCTGAAGGAACCATGACAAGAGGTAAGTTGAAAAGCACTTGTTTACTTGCTGATTTTGAACCTAGAAATGTCAAAGATGCATTGGGAAATGATAGTTGGACAGAGGCTATGAAAGAAGAGATAGAACATATAGAAAAAAATAAGACATGGACTTTTGTACCCAGACCTAAGGATAAAAATGTGATTGGAACTAAGTGGGTATTCAGAAATAAACTGAATGAAGATGGCAAAGTTTCAAGAAACAAAGCAAGACTAGTATGCAAAGGATATGCTCAACAAGAAGGAATAGACTATGGAGAAACTTTTGCTCCTGTTGCAAGATTGGAAGGAGTCGGAACCTTACTTGCATATGCCGCCTACAAAGGATTCAAAGTTTATCAGATGGATGTTAAATCTGCATTTCTTAATGGTATATTGGATGAAAAGGTTTATATTGAACAACCTGAAGGTTTTGTTGATCCACAAAAGAAGGACATGGTCTGCAAATTACATAAAGCATTGTATGGTCTGAAACAAGCCCCTAGAGCATGGTATGAAAGATTGCATAACTATCTTATTCAGATTGGATTTCAAAGAACTAATGATAACAGTAGCTTGTATATCAAGGAAGGATCAGATAACAAAATTGTCTTAGCAGAAATATTTGTAGATGATACTATTTTCACAGGAAATGATGATCTTTGCAAAGAATTTTCAGTACAAATGAATAAGGAATTTGAAATGTCTATGTTTGGTGAGATCAAATTCTTTGTTGGTCTTCAAATTCAACAGAACAAAAATGGTATCTACATTACACAATCAAAATACATCAAAGAGATACTGAAAAAGTTCGGTATGGAAGATTGTAAACCAGTTGGAACTCCTATGTGTACTGGATTGAAGCTTACCAAAGAAGATGAATCACAAGAAGTAGATCAAACACTGTATAGATCTATGATTGGAAAGCTGCAGTATGTTGTTCATACTAGGCCAGATATTGCTCTTGCAGTTGGTATTGTTGCAAGATTCTCAGCAAAACCAAGAGAAAGTCACATGACGGCAATCAAAAGAATAATGAGATATTTGAAAGGAACTGAAGAGTATGGATTATGGTACAAATTTGGAGGAAATTTTGATTTGAAAGTATTTACTGATGCTGATTGGGCAGGAAACATTGATGACAGAAAAAGTACAAGCGGAGGAGCATTCTTTCTAGGAAAGAGATTGGTTTCCTAGACAAGCAAAAAGCAGAACTGTATATCCCAATCTACAGTAGAGGCAGAATATGTTGCTGCAGCAGTAAATTGTTCAAATGTTGTTTGGTTTAAACAGCTATTGGCAGGCATGAAAATGGAAATCAAAGAACCAATTGTTATGTTCTGTGATAATACAAGTGCAATTGACATGTCCAAGAATCCAGTGATGCATCCCAAAACCAAGCACATTGCAATAAAATATCATTTTGTCCGAGAATTGGTGCAGGACAAGAAGATCAGATTGGAATATATTCACACAAAGGAACAAATTGCTGACATATTCACAAAACCATTGGCTAAGGATGCATTATTGTATCTAAGAGGTAAGTTAGGGGTCACTCCCCTATTTGAAATTCACTAAAGAAAAGTTTTAGTGATGCATCAACTCATCCTAAGTGAAAAATCTACTAGTTGATGCAGTATAATCAGGAAAATATTGCATATGAATCAGTACAAAAGGTACATTATAACTCAGATGAAGTCTTATTGTCTTTGGCATGTGTTGTCAAAGAGGGAGAGTTTTACTGTCATATCCTACTAAAATTTGAAAGAAAGTTCATTAAGATAAAGAGGGAGAGTTGTTTGATAAAGAGGGAGAGTTTTACCATCCAAAGATGAAGTTACTTCACAGAGGGAGATTATTGAAAGAAGGAGTGTTCTCTATCCAAAGGGAAAGTTATGTTGGCATGTTGCTGTCATAAAAGAAAAGACCTATTTTCAAATTTCATTCTGCTATGACATGTTGTGTTGCCATCAATGCCAAAGAGGGAGATTGTTGGATACAATTGTTTAATTGTGTATTGTCCTTGATGTTACACAAATGTCATATCAGTCTACCGAGCTCAGAATGTTCGGCAAGGTAGTTAGACAGAGTCTACCAAGCTCAGAATGTTCGGCAAGGCAGTTAGACAGAGTCTACCGAGCTCAGAATGTTCGGCAAGGCAGTTAGACAGAGTCTACCGAGTTCGCAGTCTTTACCGAGTTCGCAGTACTTACCGAGTTCAGTCGGTTACCGAAGAATCAACAGTGTTCACCGAGCATCAGTGAAATGTTTATGCAGCCGACCGAAGCAATATTTATTGAAACTTGTATATGTAGCCGACCTATGTAATATTTATTGTAACTTGTAATTGGGCCGACTTGGTAACCTGAATGGTATATATGAGAGATCAAGTTGCGATTTCGAAGTGTGAGGAAGTGTGAGGAAGTGTGAGAAGTATGGAAATGTGAAGGAGCAGAAATGTGCGAATTCTGATGAAGGATCAGTGATATCCTTGAGGTGCAGAAAAGATATATGTGATCAGTAAGGATCTATTGGCGCAGAACAGAGATCTGTATCAGCAAGATAAGTTGTATTTAATTCAGATCACTTCATTGTTGCTTTCTAACCATTGTAGCAGTGATACCGAAATCTCTTATTAGAGTTGGTCTAACAACCATTTTTGTAAATCCTCTGACAAGGTGACAATTCGGTTGAATTGTTCTTAAGACATTTCACAAGGCCACTCCTAGTAGGGTGATTAAATCCTCTAACAGGGTCACACCTAACAGTGTGTTTTGTAACCTTTAAACAGGGTTGGCTCCTGACAGGGCTCACTTCAGAAGAGTGAAAATCAGTAACTAGTTACATTGGTGGTTTTCCCAAAATTGAGTTTCCACGTTATATCTGGTGTTACTTGTGTTCATGTTATTTGTTTATGCATGTTAATGTTTAATGAACAATGATAAGTTAATTTACCGAGTTTCAGCAGTTTATATTTAAGACATCTAAGGGACTTGTGGATTTATTTTTGTGGTAACTGATTCACCCCTCCCCTCTCAGTTACTCCATCCATATTTCCAAGAAGAATTTGATGGAGAAATTTTGCAAGGATGTTCTTTTCAACAAAGAGACACTTTATCACAATGAACAAACAAGAGTGGTAAAATCAACAAAGCATACCTTCCTATACCAATAATCACCTATTGAATTATTTTTAAGGTCAAAAACTTCAAAAATTTCAAATCAATCACATGCTAGTTTGGACTAGAGCTCAATACGAACAACTTAGAAAACAACAAAAACAAATGGAAGAAGAAGATAATTCAACATTCCAAACTTTCAGGTATATGGCTGTTGATGAAGAAGAGGTCAATAACACCATTAGAGACCTTGAACAAGATTTCAAATTTGATAGACTAATGGAAAAATTATTAGCAAAGCAAAAAGAAAAATATATTTTGATGTTGGCAAAATCAGAAGCTAAATTGCCACAAGACTTTAACATAGAAGGATTGAAACAAGATGCGGAGACAAGTAATACTCAAAACACAGATGATCCAAATAATGAAGATATAAACAAAGAAAGCCATGAAGAAACAAGAAAAGAACATGATGACACGAGAAGAGAGCATAGTGATAGAAGAACTTATGAAGAGACAAGGATAAACCATATGGATAATCCATTGTTAAATATCACTCAACAAATGCAAACTCTACAACAACAAATACAAGATATGCAGAATGGAACAAGCTCCAAGAAGTTTTCATTGGAACATATCTGCCCATATCCTTTTGATAAAAGTTTGAATATGATACCATTTCTACAGCATTGCAAGATCCCTAAACATGATAAATACGATTGGAAATCTGATCCTCAAGATCACATTAGGATATTTTGTACTATGAGTATGGAATTTGCACACGACGAAACTTACCTGATGCGTCTATTCCCTAGGAGTTTAAATGGACAATTAATGGAATGGTTCTCCAGATTATCATCTGTAATCAAATATTTTGAAGAACTCATGAATAGATTTATTTCACAATACTCTTACAATGTAAGGAATGAGATAACAATGTTGGATTTATGAAACGTTAAACAAAATAATGGTGAATCTTTCATGATCTTCTTGCAGCAATGAAAACATATGTTTAATAGGTATCCAAGAGATGTACTTGATCAAGAAAAGATGGACATATTCATTGATAATCTTATCAGTGAAATGAGTTATTGTCTAAAAATGCAATGTCCTCCTTCTTTTGCCAAAATGATTGAGAATGGTCTAAAAATAGAAGACGCAATGGTAAAGAAAGGAGAGATAAAGCTTTACAATAATTCTTACAACAACAACAACAACAATGACAAACCCAAGTTCTGGTCAAAGAATAGGAATGTCATGAATGGAGGAAATGATGATAGTAATGCTATGAAACAACAACCAATATTTAATCTATCAAGTTAGTTCCCAAGCAATAAAAATCAAGAAAACAATAAATCCAAGTCTTTCTTCTCTAATCCTCACAGTAAATTCAGAAACATTGGAGAACCCTTGGAATCAACTTTGAAAACTCTTCTTGCAAACAAACTGATTATTTTACCAGAAATAATAAGTTATGAACCACAAGTCAAACCAAATTGGTGGAACGACAATAATTTTTGCAATTACCATCAAAATATAGGACACCAAACTAATGATTGTCAAATATTGAAACACCTTATCCAAGATTTAATCGATAATGGAACTATCATAGTGGATAGTCAGAAGACAAATGAATCCCACCTAGCCTTCAATACTCCTCTTCTAAACTATGAAAAAGGTGAACAATCTAAATCAAAAGATGACAAAGGAAAAGCCAAAGTGAACTACACTTATACATATGATGGTGTGGTAAATGTCATCATCGTTAAAGACAACACACCTTCATAACCAATCAATGTTATTACAAGAAGCAAAGTGAAGGTCACATTTCTAGGTATAACAAATGAATCAACCATAAAAAATGAATCAAACTCCACTTCATGACAATATAACTTAGTGAAACAATTGCAATGAATACCTAGTCAAATATCAATTTTGGAACTTCTCAAAGTTTCACCTATGCATAAGGAAATTTTAGAAAAATCTCTAATGAGAACAACAGTTTCAAAAGACTTGGATGTAGATCAGTTCCAAAACATGGTGGGACACCTTATATCCCCTCATTGCTTATCATTTTTTAAAAATGATGATCCATCCTTGCAACATCCTCACAATGCTCCCTTACATGTTGAAGTCACCATTAATAAAACTTGTGTCAAATGTGTACTCATAGATGGTGGAGCTGGGTTAAGAATTCATGAATTAAGTTTATTATAAAGGCTTTGGGATATTCAGAAAATGCAGTAGATCCAAAGAAGAAAATAACCATTAAGGCTTATGATGAAGAGGAGCATTCTTCTAAAGGAAATGTGGTGTTACCAATCAAAATAGGACCTATAGAAAGGAATACATTATGCCAGGTTTTAGATTTGAATCTCTCTTATAATATTCTTCTGGGAAGGCCATGGATTCACAACATGCAAGCGGTTCCTTCTACATATCACCAATGTGTAAATTTTCCTCATGAGGAGCAAGAGGTCATGATAATTGCAGACTCTAGCCAATATTGCAATAATCTAAAGCCAACACAAGATACAAGAGTTCCACATAACAGAGAATCAGTATATCCTACCAAAGAAATTCAAGAAAAGTTATGGGAAAATCTCGAGAAAAAGCTCAAATTAAATGATGAAGGAATGGGAAAATATTCTTTGCATAATTTTCCACTTTCAGCTAAATTATATGGAAAGCCTACAAATATCCAACCACGAATCTCAGAAAAATCAAAAGAAATGTTTAATGGAGCATTTGTTAGAGCTGGAACACTTGTAGAAGAAACTAAAGACAAGACATTCTTTTTTGGTTATACAAAGATGAAAATGAAACTATAGAAACAACTGTAGAAGTCAATATTCCCATAGAGCAATATGGAAATGGTTATAAGATCATGCAAAAAATCGGATATGAAGGAAAAGGACCAATTGGTAGGCAAAATCAAGGTATTTTAGAACCCATTTGTCCTCACTTGCAATCTAAAGAAGATAAATCAAGACTTGGATATTCAAAACTAAATCAAAAGAAACACAATTATCAATATCCAAAGTGGAGAAAGAAATTAGTCCCTAAAGAAGAACAATGGTAAGAAAAGCTACATCAAGCAGCAGAAATAGTAGCCAATAAGCAAAAACAAGAAGAATATGAAAAACAACAAGAAGATTCCACAATCAAAAGAGAAGAAGAATCTTGTAAAAATGTTCAAGGAATATGAGCAAATGCTAAATCTGAACAAGATATTCCAAAAGCAGTAAAAGTAGAGATAGCAGAAATCAGAGAACTATTTGCACCATACAATATTCCTGTATGGTTCAGTGGTGTAATCCTAGACAATGGTTCACAAATAAATTTAAATGACTATGAATGGGGTCTAGATGTATCATCTAGTGTATCAAGTGAAGAAAAGAATGAAGAGAAAGCATCTATCACAAATGAAGACTTGTCTTTTACAAAATAAAAGATAAAGTTAGAACGAAGACAAGAAGAACTCATAATCCAGAGAAAAGAGACATATACAAGACAACAAAAGAAAGAGGATGAAAAAGACCAAGAAGTAACACCACAAAAAGAACAAACATATATGGATCAAGCATTAGCAAAATATTAGATTTCTATCAAATGAGGAGCAAGATGTACCAAGGTATGGAAGAACCATAGAAGAACTAAGAGATAGTCAAGTACGATTGACTATTAGTCCAGAAGAAGCCGATTTCGAGAGAAGACCGAAGCTATCAAAAGAATCATCTATATCATGTGCACAAGTATGTCAACTTCAAAATACAAATGAATCTATTGACATTAATCAAGAAGGGACTTGTAGTATTAAAGATGTGTGTGTTGATATAATCCATTCATTTAAGGGACAAACGTCAGATGAAGAGTCAATTGAGTGTGAACTACAAAATACCAATACTGATTTCATTAGAATTGATTGGAGAACAATTGGGAGAGACTATCCTCACAATCATTCTATCTATGACATTACCTACTCTACGCCAAATTATGACTATTATGTCATGAACCTTGAAGCACCTAACAATGACGATGACTATGACTTACCCCTTCTTCATCCAGAACTAATTGATTGGGATAACCTAGAAAATCCTGAATTGGATGTCTTTTCCAATGACCATGACTTAGCTATGTATCTTAATATTGTCGAGCCCATAACACCTAAGATATCTTCCATCACAAAATCTAGTAACATTTCTTGCAGTCAGGAGAATGCCAAACTTTCTAGTCGCAAAATTAAAATAAAACAAGGAAAAAGACCTAGTGCTGAAAACCATTTCATGGCAACACTAGATCAATAAAAAAGAAAAATAATGGATGTATCTGACGGTGAAAACATCTTTGAGGCGCTAGTAGATGGAAATTTTGACATCCTCCCTACATATTTTTAGGAGAGATCTACTATTCTAATAGAACCAATAGAAGCAACAAACATTGGCACACCAAAGGATCCCAAGATACTTCATTCTGTTGCATCATTATCAGACAAAGAGATGAAAGAATACATAGAATTCTTCAGACAAAGATAGATAAATTTTTCTTGGTCCTATGCAGACATGCCATGACTTATTCCAGATCTTATCATGCATCATCTGAATGTGGATCTAAAAGGAAAACCAATTAAACAAAAGCTAAGGAAGATGCATCCACACATTGCTCTCCTTGTAAAAGTCGAGATAAAGAAATTATTAGATGTGGGTTTCATAAGACCTATTTCCTATCCAGAATGTGTTTCAAGCATTGTGCCAGTGTCAAAGCCAGATAAAAGCACAAGAGTATGCATCGATTTTAGAGATTTGAACAAGGCATGTCCCAAAGATGATTTCCCACTACCCAACATTGATATAATTGTGGACTTATCAACAAGACATGAGACATTTTCATTAATGGAGGGATTTGATGAATACTAAGAGGGGGGGGGGGTGAATTAGTATGCCAAAAATCTTTGCACTAAAACACTTACACAGTCTAAAGATAAACTAGTAAAGCAGTCTGACAATCAAACCGGTTACCACACATACAAACCAAAATGCGAATAAAACATTCACCCACAAAATAAATACAACCATAACACAAGATATTTGACATGGAAACCCAACTGGGAAAAACCATGGTGAGATGGAACTCACAAGTCACTATCTGCAGAATTGAAACCAGACAAGTTAAGGTCAGACCGGTTAAGGTCTTACAATGTTCTTTACTAGAACAGATCTTGTTAGGAATCTCAATCTCTGTGACGAGATAAGTTCAATTAAAGACTACCTTGTTAGAGGATTTTAGATTCACATGTGTGAACAACCTTGTTAGAGGATTTTACAAAGGCTTTGAGGCCTACCCGGTTAAGGGCTACAGACTTGTCAAAGATGTGAGTAATCAACAAGTGTTTGATCTATCTAATAGCACAAGCTGCTTGGTTAGATCCAGTATTTCTCATAGCTAATGCATTCCAGCATTACTTCAATCTTCTCTATCTCTCTCAGTTACAACTCGATCTTCTCAGATAAGATTTCTCTTCCAACAACTCAACATCCACCTTAAACCCTAGCTCAACTTTAACCCTTTTCGCAACTTCTTCAACAACACAAAAACCCTAGACATGATGTCCTTTTAAAGGAATCTGATTTCATGTCGGTCCAATAGGATTACATTACAATTTCCTAGGTTTAGTGAATCTAGACATACTCAGTAAGACGACACAAGAATCATCATCAATGTGTTGACACCATCAAACAATCGGTGGATTGGTAACTCATCATAGAGTATTACCGGTTTATACTAAATGTTGGTTGCCAGTTTGACAAAAATGAAGACTGGTAAGAATGTGTTGTGCCACTTTGCTTTCTCATACAGCTTGTGATCTACAAACCGCTTGGGGTCGACATGCCGCTTCAGACGGGAAACACATTCTGCAAAATCGCTACTAGTCTAAAGACTAGAATACAACATATTGGTTGGAACAAATACCGGTTGAGCATGAGCTTATACATATAAAGGGGATCTCAATACAAGTGTGTGTCCATCAATGAAAATCACAACATAAACATAAAAAATTCCAACAATCTCCCCCTTTGGCATTAATGACAACACTTAGGAAAATAAAATTTTAACATCTAAGTGTTTTACAACAAGAACTTGCCATTAACAAAATTTCTCCCCCTAAGCATATATACTATCCCTTAATCAACAGAGTGTATAGCAATTTTGCATTCAGAGCATAATCATCAGAGCATATAGCATATATCACAGCATACATCAAAATTTAAAAATAGATACTTCTCTCTATGATACTTCTCCCCCTGATATATCAAGATTTCAAAATTTTAAAACCATCAAAATTTTAAAACCATATACTTCTCCCACCTTTGCCAACAATGACAAAGTACTGCTGAAAAAAAAACTGTTTCCATGTATATATAAAAAAGTTTATGACAATAATGAATAATACTTGTCAAAAACTGCTTTGTAGTCCTGCAAAAATTGTTTCATGGAAAGAGACCAGGACTCAAGTAGGGAGGTCGCCACTTCCTTCTCTGTCTGCATTTGTGATACCTATTCCTCCATGGCATCTATTGTGGTCAGTTCTTAGGTGACTGTCAAGGCATCCAGGTTTAGATAGCATTTCTGGAGAATTTGCAGTCATGGAAGTAATACCAGTTGAAGCTCCTCCAAATCCCTAGACCTTGTGTTGATCTCTCGCTCTATCTTGGCTTACTGGATCTGGAACCAGTGAACGGTTTGCCCATATGCTACAAAGGAGTCGTAAGGAGTCTTGAATGTGCTTAAGTAGGACTGTAAGTCCATTTGAAGCTATTGCTTCTTGGCTAGCACATCATCACAGAACATATGAGGTTGACATATTTTGCTGAGTAGCAAGTTTCCCTCATCCAAAGCACTCCTTATGTCCTTTTGATCCTTTAACAATTCAGTCCTAAGCTCATTTAATTTCTTCATGAGAGCAAGATTAAGCGCCTTTTGGTGCTCTTTCTTTACATTAGCCTTTGTTGCTTCTTCTAGACCCTGCACCTGATCATCCACTAAAGTACACAAAAGTTTGAGTTGTGCTAGTGATGAATCAGTGTCAGGAAGATTAGTACCAGGGATTAAACTGGTAAGTGTGTCTACAGCTGCTTGAATGATGTCCTGTTCCTTTTTCCTGTAAATGATCTCAAGGCGCTCTTGAGCAACCTTGATGCTCTGCATAAGTTTTGACTCACTTGCAGATTGGAGATTAATAGGACTAGAAAGATCAACCGGTGAGGGTTGACTTCTGGTTGCCTTCGGAGTCTCTACTTGAGAGCTTTTGGTTGCTTCTTGTTTCTTGGCTTCTTCAGCTTTCTTCTTTTCCACTTCTCTTCTCTTCTCTTCTTCCTTATCTTCCTCTGCCTTTTTCTTCTCCTCTGCTCTCCTCTTCTACTCTTCCTTTTCTTCTTCTTCCCTCTTCTTCTTCTCTGCCTCTTCCTTTTTCTTCTTCTCTTCCTCTTCCTTTTTCTTCTCTTCCTCTTCCTTCTTCTTCTCCTCTTCTTTCTTCTTCTTTTCTTCCTCTTCCTTCTTTCTCTTTTCTTCTTCTTCCTTCTTCTTCTTTTCTTCCTTGTCCTCTTCTTCTTTCTTCTTCCTTTCTTCTTCTTGCTTCTTCTTCTCTTCATCTTTTCTTTTCTCCTCTTCCTCTCTTTCCTGTTTCTCATCTTCATCCTTCTTCTTTTTCTCTTCCTGTTCTTTTGCCACTTGCTGTGTGTCCACAACTTGTTCACCACCCTGATCGGCCTATTGCCCCTATTTAGTTCCCTTAGAAGGTATGTCCTATGTGACATCTTCTATATCTAGGGCATCAACATCTATGGTGTCGATTGGTTCCTCCACCAAGTTTCCTTCCTCATCAAAAACCTCATCTAGTTTGGAAATAACCCGTTCCTTTTCCACTTGGAGGTTGGCCATTTGAGCTTTGTGAGAGCTGATAGCATGGGCCATGTGCTGATGTGTATCCTTTTCTACATCATCAACTCTCCCTTCCAACAACTAGAGTCTTCTTCTCCTTGTGAAGAAGAGACCTTTATTTTGATCCAATACATCAAATAATTCTGAATTTGAGAGTTACGAGAAGTACTGTGCAAAAAATTTCTCCCTAATCTCTTGTTTCTTTTCAATGGCAATGTGCCATTTGTTATCCAATGCTTTAAATAATGAATCTGGTGTCTGAGATTTAATCTCTGATGGTGACCGGTCATTTTTACATAAATAAAGAATGATTTCCTGCAGTACTTCATCTTTTTCTTCGCTATTGAATTCATCATAAAAATCAATTAAATCATGAAGTAACTTTCTCCTAATATTCTTTACTATTCTTTGACAATGTGTCAAAGGTTTGTAAGAGGAGATATGTATATTTACCGATACGGATGTTGCCGATTCATTCTTCTTCACCTTCTTGGTCTGTCTAGCCTTCTTTGGTTGTTCATCAGACTTAGTTTCTTCAGAGTCTGGTTCATTTTCCTTAGTCTTCCTCTTTCTTTCAAAGACTTTTTCTGGTGTTACCTCTGGTTTCTTCTTTGCCAGTGACTGCTTGGTCACTCTTGGAGTCGCAGTGGTAGCTGGTGCGATCCTCTCCAAGTAGGTTCCGATTCACTTAGCCTTTGGATCAAGAGGCGAGGCAATAAGGGTTGAAGCATACCCTTCCAGCATGTCAAACATGACCTCATAGCCCATAGGCTCCACTTCCTCCATTCTAGGCTCAACAGCCTCCATTAGACATTTGTCCACCTGAATAGTGAAACAGATGTCATCTTCATACTTCTTCACTATGTCACCTGAGATTTGTACCCTCTGACTCATCTTTCTTCTGAACTCATCAAAGTATTTGTTTAGTGCCTTAGGGTAGCCGGTTCCAATGGCTTGCACACTTTCCTTTATCTGCTTGGTTACCAGTTGGTCAGGGGACCACTGGACATCTCCTACACCTGGAAAGTAGCCTTCGAAATAGAAAAACAACCCTACCAGTAGTTGTCCAAACTTAAATTTTAGTGAATTGTCCTTTTTGATTACCTTAAGGTTTGACAAGAGATGCCTCTGCATGCTGGTGCATAAGTCAAATGATTTATCCTTTATAATCATCCGGTAAGTGGCATTTACCACTGCAGCAGATACAGAATTAATCCTGCTGGCTAATAATGTTCTGTAGCCTATCACAATGCAGGCGTATTTTACCAATTCATCCTTGATAGGATTAATTGTCATACCTCATGAATCACTTGTCGAACCGGTGAGCTTGGTCATTTTTGTTTTGCTTACCTTTCTTAGGGCTGGCACTTTCCCTGCGTTGCAGAAACCAGTGACTACATGAATTGCCTTAGGTGTGATATCATGTGCTCTCTCTAGGTACATCTTGTCACCATGGACTCTACTCAAGATGATCCTGATGTGATCCTCTATGAAGTCTTCTAGAAAATACACCACATTATGGAGTTTCTTCTTCTCTAAGATACTGAATTCCGGTTTGATCCTTTTGTCCTTTCCACAAAATAGACCTAATTGAGTATGAATGGCTAAGGACCCTAGGTCTTCTATCTTGCAATCAATATAGTCTAAAATTCCTTCTTCAACTATGGCTCCAGCTGGAACTTGTGACAAAGCATTATATTTGCCCTTCCTTTTAATAAAACTTACTGACTCAATAGATGTGCTTGAACTAGTATGAGATGCAGAAGCCATTGAAGAGTATTTCAAGAACACAAAAAATACCTTTCTAACGCGAAATTAGGGCTTCTTGATTATGCTTTACTTCACTCTCCGTCGGATGCCAAATCACCACTTTGAGTTCTCCACTACCGCTTGTAAACTATATTTGAATCTCTTTCAAAGCTCTCTAATTTCTCAAAATCTAAGCTCAAATCGCCTTTTCTTTGCTCTGCACTTGAAAACTTTTCTTCGCTTGAAAATAGATAGTGAGAATGATTTGAAAAATGCATTTATACATGTCTCTCACCTACCATCATTAATGCTCCTATATTAGGGCGTAAACCCTAATTTGCCTTTTTACCATTTTTGGTCTTCTACGAAGCGACAGGTGTAGCATACTGGTTAAGGTCTTTTACCAATGTTAACTAGGGGTTTGAAAGCATTTTGCCATTTTCTCCCCCTAAGCCTTTGCGGCTTAGTTTGTCAGTTCTGATATTTCCACACTAGGTGCAGAAACCGGTTCCTCCTCCAATAATATTGGTTTCTTCTTCCATGTTTTCTTCATGTCTCCTTGAAATTTTTCAACATCTATTTCTCCTTCCTGAGTGACCGGTATATCATCAGATATACTTTTTCTGCTTTTGCAGAATCTTGCAATGTGACCCGGTTTGTTGCAGTGATAGCAAACAAGTCCAGGTGCTCTCCAAGGTCCATTGTACATGTTTCCATTCTTCCTTCTGCATGTTGTAGCAATGTGACTATGACCATGATAGATCATACAACTTTCTCTCCATCCAGTTGCCACTTGATGACCACCGCTTCTTGACTGATGATTGAAGACATTAAACTGATTGTGGTTCCGGTTCATAAAAGATTCAGGACCAGTTCCTTGGGTCCTCTGAGGATATCTTCCAGTGTTATCCATTATAGACCTGCATTCAAATGCTCTATGCCCAAAATTGTTGCATGCATAACAATGACCATTGAAATTATTGGATCTAGGTACATTGTTGATAAAATAAGGAAAATTATTGTAGGCTTTTCTCCTACAGACATTGGCAGTGTGTCCTTCTTTAAGACAGTTAAAGCAAATAGGTTTGAATTTTTGCTTACCTTTTCCTTTGAGTGCCAGTTCCTTCTTTGATGCTTCAACATTTTTTCCTAAGGATTCTCCTTCCTCATGTCTAGAAAAACCAAGACCATTGGTATTCTTTGTCGGTCTAGATGACTCAAGCTTTTGCTCTAGCCTGACTGTACTTTTGCCAAACTTAGCAAGTATTTCCTTTGACTCAAAGAGTTTTTTGGAGATAGTAGTGTTTGTCTCCATAAGACTTGCATTTTTAGAGATGGCAATGTTCAGTTCTCCTTGCATGTCTTCTTTTTCCATTCTACTCTCATGAAGGCGAGTAGTTAGTGCACTAATCTCATGTTTCAACTTAAAGATCTTGTGATCTCTATCTTTTACTAGATCTTCAGCTTTTCTCCGGTTCTCAAGCTCTTGGCTAAACCAAATAGTCAGTCCTTTCAACTCCTTTCTCAAATTGGAGTTTGAATCATTCAGCTTATTCACTTCAGCAATCATAGCTTCCATGTTAGCTTCATCTTCAGAACTACTTTCAGATAGTTCCATTAGCCTCTCTGCATGTTCTCTTCTTTTTGCTTGAGATGCCTTGTATTTGACCATAAGATCATCATAGGCTTGCTCAGACTTAGTGAGCCATTGAGTAAGTTCCCTCAAGGTGTATTCTCCCATATCTCTTTCCAAGTGGTTAAACTTATAGAAAGGTTGGCTCTGATACCAATTGATGAATACTAAGAGGGGGGGGTGAATTAGTATGCCAAAAATCTTTGCACTAAAACACTTACACATTTTAAAGATAAACCAGTAAAGAAGTCTGACAATCAAACCGGTTACCACACATACAAACCAAAATGCGAATAAAACATTCACCCACAAAAGAAATACAATCATAACACAAGATATTTGACGTGGAAACCCAACTGGGAAAAACCACGGTGAGATGGAACTCACAAGTCACTATCTGCAAAATAGAAACCAGACCGGTTAAGGTCAGACCAGTTAAGGTCTTACAATGTTCTTCACCAGAACAGATCCTGTTAGGAATCTCAATCTCTGTTAGGAGACAAGTTTGATTAAAGACTACCTTGTTAGAGGATTTTAGATTCACATGTGTGAACCACCTTGTTAGAGGATTTTACAAAGGCTTTGAGGCCTACCCGGTTAAGGGCTATAGACTTGTCAAAGATGTGAGTAATGAACAAGTGTTTGATCTATCTAATAGCACAAGCTGCTTGGTTATATCCAGTATTGCTCATAGCTAATGCATTCCAACATTACTTCAGTCTTCTCTATCTCTCTCAATTACAACTCGATCTTCTTAGATAAGATCACTCTTCCAACAACTCAACATCCACCTTAAACTCTAGCTCAACTTTAACCCTTTTCACAACTTCTTCAACAACACAAAAACCCTAGACATGATGTCTTTTTAAAGGAATCTGATTTCATGTCAGTCCAATAGGATTACATTACAATTTCCTAGGTTTAGTGAATCTAGACATACTTAGTAACATGACACAAGAATCACCGTCAATGTGTTGACACCATCAAACAATCAGTGGATTGGTAACTCATCACAAAATGTCGATTGGTAACTCATCATAGATTATTACCGGTTTATACAAAATGCCGGTTGCTGGTTTGACAAAAATGAAGACTGGTAAGAATGTGTTGTGCCGCTTTTCTTCCTTGTACCACTTGTGATCTGTGAACTGCTTAGGGTCGACATGCCACTTCAGACCGGGAAACACATTCTGCAAAATCTCTACTAGTCTAAAGACTAGAATACAACATACCGGTTGGAACAAATACCTGTTGAGCATGAGCTCATACATATAAAGGGGATCTCAATACAAGTGTGTGTCCATCAATGACAATCACAACATAAACATCAAAAATTCCAATAGGATTCTCATGATACAATCAAATAAGAATCACCCCTGAAGATCAAGAAAATACAACACTCACCTATGCATGGGGTACTTACAACTAGAATGCTATGCCATTTGGGCTTAAGAATGTAGGAGGAACTTATCAAAGAGCTATGACAACAATTTTTCATGATATGATGCATACATTTATGGAAGATTATGTAGATGATATACTTGCAAAATCTCATACAAGAGAATAACATTTGAACATCTTGGGCAAGATCTTTGATAGGCTTGAAAGATATCAGTTAAGATTAAATCCAAAGAAATGTGCATTTGGAGAAACCTCTGGAACACTTCTTGGCTACATTATATTAGCTCATGGAATTGAAGTAGATCTAGAAAAGGTCAAAGCTATCATGGAAATGGAGTCACCTAGGAACATAAGTCAATTGAATTCTTTACAAGGAAGATTGCAATCAATCAGAAGACTTTTCTCTCAATTAGCAGATAGATGTCATCCATTAACTCATCTTTTATATAAGAAAGTTCCATTCAAATGGGATCATAAGTGTGAAGAGGATTCTATGTAAATCAAAGAATATCTCATGACTCCTCCAGTACTTGTATCACTAATCAAAGGTAAACCATTGTTACTTTATATCTCAGCGATAAATGTATCATTAGGAGCTCTCCTAGCACAACATGATCAAGAATTAAAAGAAAGAGCAGTGTATTACATCAGTAGAACACTTGTTGGATATGAATTGAATTATACATCAATAGAGAAGAAATGCCTAGCAGTTGTATTTTCAACTCAGAAGTTGCAACATTATATGTTGACTCATTCTATGAAACTAATAGCAAAAATAGATCCACTAAAGTCTTTGTTGAGAAAGTCAACTTTGACAGGCAGACTGGCAAAGTGGGTTATGGTACTATGTGAGTTTGATATAGAATATGTTGATCGAAAAGCTATCAAAGGACAAGTCATTGTTGATCAATTAGCTGAAGCACCTTTACAAGATGACATACCATTGCACATCGAATTTTCTGATGCAGACATTCTGACAATAAGTACAAAATTTTGGGAGTTGTACTTTGATGGTTCTTATACACAATATGGATTAGGCACAAGAATTTTGTTCATCACACCTTAGGGATACACAATTCCAAAACCATATAGACTATGGTTTCCATGCACAAACATTACTGTAGAATATGAAGCATTAACTATTGGTCTCAAAATGGCTATTGAATGAAATATCAAGGAATTACATGTCTATGGTGATTCACAGCTTATCATCAACCAAATAAAAGATGATTATCAAACTAAGGATGCCAAGCTCATTCCCTCCAAACAGTTGGTAGAAGAGTTTAAAGAACACTTTGAAGAAGTATCATTCACCCAGATCCCAAGAAATGAGAATAAAGGAGCAAATGTCATGGCTACAATAGCATCTCTCTTGTAGAATCAGGAGAATAAAAAATGTTATGAATTCCTCATGGAAGATATCTTAACCCCTACAATTCAATCCCAACATACCTACATGATTTTCCATATATCGAGAACCGGTCAATCCTTATACGGTCAAACTTATCAATACTTAAAAGAGAATATCCTTCCTCCTAACCTATCACGCAATCAGAGAAGAAATTTTATCCGTCAGTCATCTCGCTATACTATTATTGTTGATACCTTATATAGGCAAGGTCTAGATAGTTTGGACACCTAAAATAGTCTCATTGATCATGTACTAATTATTCCTCTAATTGATTAAATGATTCTTTAATTCTTTAATTGAGTTAATTAACTATTTCTTCCAATTTCATATTTCCTCATCATTTCACTAATTATTTTATTCTTTCATCATTTAATCATTTAATCATTTCCTAAATATTAATTAAATATTTATTATTTAATTAATTTTGATTAATTCCCCAATTTAAATAATCTTCATTATTTAAATAAATTACTAATTATTCAATTTCTATCTCCAATCATCTAATCATTCAATTCTCCTCTAACTATTAATTAAATATTTATTATTTAATTAATTATAATTTAATCCATTAAATTAAATAATCTTTATTATTTAATTAAATTCCATTTCTAAAGAATTAAATAGTTTCTTTAAATTATTTAATTAGCTAATTCATTCTTCCATTTCCAAATCCCCAAATTCTAATTTCATTTAATTTTGTATTCTTCTAATTACTTGATGATTGCATTATTTCATTGTCTAGCTTGTTAGATCTGTTGATTAGATAGGGATTCATGATTTCCCTTGTGCTTCTAATTGATAGCTTTGTTTATTTGAAGAATGAATTTCTAGCATGCATTACATTTTGGTGAATTTCTAGCATGAGTTACATTTCTAGCATGTGTCACAAGGTCCTAGAAAGCAAAAGGAATAATGGATCCGAACAACACACAATCTATAAACCCTACTTGGAACATGGACATGTCAACAGGTCAACACTCAGGTACACAGACAATGTCCACCATAAACGAATTACAACAACATCTGACAAAGGAAGAAATTGAGTCTGCACAACAAGACCCGCATGTCTTCATGATCCTAGACGCACTTATACATAGTGATAGGGACAAGTATCTTTTGTTGTTATACAAAATGGGGCAAAATTACCTGAGGATTTTGATGTCACAAAGGTTTTACCACTAGGAAAAACTTTAGGTCAAGATAACAATCAAACACTACCCTTGACGCAAATACAAGCAACGACCTCTAGTCTTCCTCAGAACGTACCTCTTCCAACAAATGTCAACACAAGTGCAAACTTTGAAACAAGCGTGTCATCTTCAGTGATCAATGCTAGTATACCATCACAGAGCATACTGATAATGTCAAGTATCTCAGCACCTATTCAAATGCAAGCAACAAGTGTAAACCAACATTCAGTTTCCTATTCTATGGGATCCACATATGGTTATCAAAATCCAAATCTAGGTATTACCAATACAACAGGTACAAGTCAACCAAACATGGGTTCACATGTCACCTATTTTATAGTACCTATGAGAACACACAACACACAAGGTTATAATCTTGGTACATTTCAACAACCTCCTAATTATGCAACTACGAATCCTTTTGTGGGACATACACAAACACAAGGTATACCTTTGACATCAACAGATATTCTGACATAGCAAGTATAGAGTTTGCAACAACAAATGATGACCATGCAAACTGGTAACGATAAAAAGAGCTACACAATGCAGGACTTACATCCTTATCTATTTGATCACACATTATACATGCCACCCTTCCCACAACATTTTGAAATGCCTAAATTTGATAGATATCTAGGGAAGGGTGATCCTAGAGATCATATTAGAGAATTTTTTACAGCATGTATAGAAGTTGCCTCGGAAGATACTTACCTAATGAGACTATTCCCTAAAAGTCTGGGAGGTCCAGCTTTAGAGTGGTTTTCACATCTACCACCAACCATCACGTCATGGGGAGAATTAGCGGAACAATTTATTGCAAACTTCTCGCACAACATTGACACCCTAGTTACTTTGATGGATTTATGTGCCGCTAAGCAATACGAGAATGAAACATTTGCATCCTTCATACAACGATGGAGGGCTTTCTATAGGAGATGCAAGACAATTATCCCAGAAACAGAGCAAGTGGATATGTTTACAGAAAATTTGATTCCTAAGATAAAATATCCCATATAAATGGAGTGACTGACCACATTCAAACAAATCACAGAAAAGGCTCTCAAATGTGAGAAGGGCTTGGTAGAACAAGGTCTTATTAAGTATGGCAATACCAACAACAATGACAAATCTAAGTTTTAGTCAAAAAACAAAAATGTGACCAATGATGGTATTGTAGATGTCAGAACAATAAACAGAACTCAACCCATTTTATCACTTGGAATGAGTCAGTCAACAAATCCACATACCAGGAATAACACAACCTCAACCAATGTAAATGCTATGCAAAATACAAACACAAGATACCCCAGGGTAAACACTCCAAGAAGAAATTACACACCTTGAGAAGAACCTATTGAGTCAATGCTCAAAAAGTTAATACAGACAAACATGATCACTCTACCTGAAGTAAGAGTATATAAACTAGGTCCTTTCAAACCCACATGGTGGAATGACAATGATTTCTATGATTATCATAGGAATAAAGGTCACAAAATGGCAAGTTGCTACAAGTTGAAAAACTTGGTCCAAGATATGATAGACCAAGGGGATATCACAATTGATACAGATAAGACCTCAACAAACATGAATCATACAATTTTTTAAGATCCATTTGTTAAGCATGACAAGGGAAAAGCTACCACATTAGGTACCCAAGACAACATGGCTAATTACATGAAAGTCTCACACAACTACACTATTCATGCCATTAGCTCAGGAGAGATAACAAACGATGATTCACAAGAAACACCTGATCAAGAGGACCAATATCAAGACACTCATAAAGATAACAACCAAATTTTCATGATATCTAAAGGACCAAAGTATGATGATGATACAAATCTTTATCTCCAAGACTGGGGGCAGGATCAACCATCTCACTCAGATTGGTTTGAGGATGAACTCATTGAACATATTATGAATGTCAAACATACACATTGGGACTATGAAGAAGGATTTAATATAAATCTAGATAAGACAATGTATGATACAAATGATACAATTGCTACAATCACAATTACTCCGAGAGATAGAGACTGTGCAATGGTTACTCGCAGGACAAAGGTAACCTTGCAAGGGATACCATAAAATCAACCACCATCAGTAGGGAGTTACAATGTTGTTGAGTAACTTAAGAAAACTCCAGCACATATATCCTTATTCGAACTACTATGTATTTCACCCAATCATAGAGCTATACTGGACAAAGCACTTCAAGATTCAGTAGTGGACAAAGATATAGATGAACGTGCCTTCTAGTATATGGTAGGAAATCTTACACAAGGTACACATATTGCATTTACTAAACAAGATATTCCTAGTGATAAATTGCTTCATAATGACCCACTACATCTGGAAGCTTACATTCACAAGAAAAGAATCAAAAGAGTACTTATAGATGGGGGAGCCAATCTAAACATTTGTACCTTAAAGCTGGTCAAAGCACTAGGATATTCTGAACTTCACATTGATTATTCCAAAAGGATAAACATCAAGGCTTACGATGATGAAAAACATCCATCTAAAGGCATTGTAACATTACCTATACAAGTAGGACCAATAACAACAGAGGTAACTTTTCAAGTCTTGGATAGAGATCTGGGATATAACATGTTATTGGGCCGCCCATGGATCCACACTATGCAAGCAGTACCATCTACATTTCATCAGTGTGTCAAATTCCCATACAATGGTATTGAAATCACCATAAAGGGTGATACAAATCTGTTTCAACATTGTGATTATCTAAAAGACAGTGTCAATAATCAGGTACCTATCAATCAAGTTGCACCTCTCACTACATAGTTGGAAACATTGAAAATCATAGAAATACAACAAGATATGCCTACAACATCCTCCTTACAAATAAAGGATATGGGTTGTGGAGAGTACTCTATTGCAAATAATTTAAATGGGAAACAATTATCTCTTTCTCCTAAGTCCTTTGGGAAACCTCACACTACAGTACAAAAGAAAGACAAAGGAAAAGAAATTGTCAGATACTCAGACTCATGCTCTTTCATTAGATGGGGAGACTTAGAGGAAGAATCCTTGAACGAAGATGTTAACCATTGGATATATAGAGAAGAAGATTATATGACAACACCCAAAATACACACAGATCAGTATGGTAATGGATTCAAAATACTCCAAAGACATGGATATGATGGTACCATAGGCCTAGGGTTACAAAAGCAAGGAAGACTGGAACCTATTGTTCCTAATGATAATCCAAGAAATCAAGGATTGGGATACAAGCATGTACAACATATCACACAAGCCAGATAGTGTACCCTTGATATACTAAATCGACCAAGCAAACCATCAGATTACATATCACAAAGGAATTGGTCCACATAGGCTCTTCCATCTTCAACTCAAACAAGCAATCAGGTACCTACATCACCAAGTGCAGAATCAGATGGGGAAGACATGAGACAACTCTTGCAAGAAGCCACCGTGGAGTTACAAAATGATGTAGTTATTGACACAATAGTACAGGTTAATGTGGCAACAAATGCATGATTACCCCCACCACCTAATTCCCACCCATGGTTATTGTCACTACTTTTACCATGAGAAGCAACTCAAGCTCAACCGGATGAAATAGATGAAGAATGATTGCAAAGGATTATACCTGGCTTAAGAAGGGTCACTAATGCACAAAGAAGACCACGCTTAAGAAAGATTGAAATGCATATTGACAGTGAGACATATTCTCATGACTACGAATTCTTATCACTCCATGATTCTATCCCACCAAAAAGTGTAATATTAAGGAATCAAATAAGGCTTATAAAAGATGAAGATACACAAAGCCAGTCAAACAATCAAGTCTTCATGTTATCCAAGTCTACTAAAGAAGTGAGTAATGATTTACCCCTAGTACATTCACACTTTATTGATTGGGGGCAAGAAGGAAAACTAATGAAAGATTGGTTTGAAAACGACGAAGCAATTTCAAAACTTTTAGGAGTCAGAAAGGGATTTCCGCAAGGTGATCATAAAGCAGGGTTTGCTATAGACCTAAATAGAATGACATACTTTGAAGAAGAAATTACTTCTCAAATATAATATAAGGATCAAGCTGTTGTTCTCAGAATCTGATTCCCCTTCAGTGCCCTTAAAATAATACAATCTAAAATGGGTTCTGAGAAGACATCAAGGATAAAGAGATTTCAAAGACAACATATGACAAGGTTTGGTTAGACCTTCTACACTTCGGGCTTTTCTTTGAGCCTAGGTGGGTATACCCTTTGTGAATTAACTTCACTCTTAAGCAACAAACCCACAGCAAACCAGTCCAGAAAACCAGTGGATTTATTTACCTTGAAAACAATTGAAAACAAAGGATGAAACAATACTCAACTTCAGCATATTCGATCAACAAAGCATGCAATAAACAGCTTCGATTAATACCAGTGCTTTATCCAAGGCTACAGAGTCACTCAAACTCAAATAAAACTCCTAAAACAAAATATCTCTATACTTCCCATCAACTTGGTTTCCATTAATCCTTGCAAATGCCTAACACCAACAAGAATTCAATCACTTCAAACTAAACTATGGTCCTCAAAATTCAAAGTTTCTCCCAAAGTATTTACTGGTAAGAGTGATCATGCATATTTAATTTCCCTCCTAAAGAGAAAAGCTAAAAACACCCATACTGAGATTGCCTTACAATTTCAATCAAACAGAAAAATCCTGGATTGTTCAGAATGAAAACAGTAAATAAACTTAGGGACAAGATTGAAGACGACACAGAGCTTTACTCAAAACTGACGGCCTGTATATTGATATTCATTTGAAAAGATTTTACAAAAGTCTGATTCTCCATTAAACTTTGGAAAAGCTCAGATAATATTTTTGCAGCGTTTTCTTACAAAATTTTGTGATCTCTTTTTCTTCTAGTCCTGGTATCCATTTATAACAATATGGATGCACAAAGCTTCGGACTTCTCGAGGAAAGTTTGTTACAATCATTTCAAAAATTGAAGAGGTTACAATTTTTGCGTAAAACAGTTATGTGCTCTTTTCAGCTTCCCCAGCAGTCTGTTCAATGGGTTGTTCAGTTGCAACCTCTTCTAGCTCTTCAGGGGCGCTCTCCAACTGCTCCGGATCGCGAGTGGAATATTTAACTCCCCACTCACTATATGTCTCCTCTGTCGGCCATATAAAACTAATCACATCATTTTTAACTTTAGTCAACCTTTTCCAAGAATTCCTCAGGTTGTTGACTTCTGAGTTAAGAAAACTATAGTGTGATTTAATTCTTTCTATTTCCTGTATGGTTATAACAAAGAAAGAGGTATCATCCAGATCAATGATTCCCTTGACCCTTGCTGACAACTTGACATCTATCTCATTGAGCCATATCTGCTTATCTTTCAGCTGATCTGGATTGGCAAAAATTCCTAGGAGCAACTCAAAAACCTGATCAGTGTACTCCTTTTTGCATAAATTGACCTTCCTATCCACATTGTCTACATCTGCAACCAATTGCATTAAAACTTTAGCAACATCAGAGGTAGACTTTATAATGGGATTGGCCCTTGCTTCATCACAAGAAACACACATGAACTCTAAATCTTGCTCCCTAGGCCTCCATCTGTCAAAAATGGGTGTTAAAATGGCCTCATCTCTTCTTAATTCAGTCCATATCTCCATGACCTTTCCTACACTATTGTGAAGGAGTGAGGCATTTATAGTGTCTGCAAAACTGGAGATTGTGGCTTTTATCTTCTCTTCATACTTCCCTGCATAATAGGCCTGAGTCTGCTTTAAATTCTCCAATTCTTGACGAGTTATCTCAATCATTTGAGAGCTGGAAGGCACAGGAGATGGTGGGAGCTCAATGATGGGGCTAGTAGGTGGAGGTCTTGTAGGAGAAGAGGTGATCATTAATGTTGAAGACTCACCTTGTTGGTGTTGTCCTGCCAGTTGGCTCTGCAATTTAGCAATAATGCTATCTTTGCCTCTTATCTCCTCCTTAGCACTATCATAAGCCTTCAAAAATGTTTCCAGTTTAAGCTGGAGGGCCTCCTTTTCTTTGGCTTCCTCTTCAGCCACTACAACACTAAATTTGGTAGTCTCTAGCATAGTGCTAGCAGCCTCTACTACTTTCTACTCTTTTAATCATCAGTCCACCAATGTGACTTGTCCCTGAGGTATCTCTACCTTTCTTATCCTCATTTCTTTTAAGGGACCACATGACTAGTGCAGCATTGTCCTTACTGAATGTAACCCCTTCCATGGGTTTGGTCTCCTTTCTTACTGCATCCAGCACCAGAGCATCAACAATATTCCACTCTGGTAAAATGAGCACTCCAGCTTGTGCTACTAGATCCCTTCCCTGTTCAGGAGTGATGGTTTTGAATTCTTCCGTCATCTCCTATCTTATTTCTTCCTCCACTAAGGCTGGATCTTTATTTGGTTGTTCTGCCTTTCTTGCTTCACATCTAGCATTATATTTATCTATATGCTGCTTCCAGATAAATTGCATGAATGCTTCAGATGTGACAAAGCTATCATCAGCTAGAAAGGCACTAGTGGCCTTCTTTATCTCAGGATCCCACTCCTGGCCTTTGAGTTCAGTTGAAGTGATGTCCATCTGTGCTTCAGTGGGCTCTTCTGGCATCCCTTCTTCCACTTCATCATAGGTGTATGCGATTTCCCCCAAGCTGCCCAACTGAGAGAGGTATTCAGTTGCTGCTTGCTCATCTCCTATGTGGAGAGGGGATTGGGATGGGGAATACAGGGGTGTATCTGATTGCACTTCCTTCCCCACCCTCTGCTTCTTTGGGCTGTCCTGGATGTCAATGACTTCTTGTATTTTCCTCTTTCCTTTGGACACCAACACACTGTAACCTGCTTTCTTATGCAGGGTGTAATCACCAGGAGGGATTGCTTTAGTGGAAGCTGATTTTCCCAAAATCATTCTTGCTTTTTCAGGGTTATTCTTAATTACAACTTCCCTCTTCTCCTTTATTGTTTGCATCACATCCTCAAAGAAAATAATCAAAAATTTTATCTTCTCTTCCAATGGGAAGAAGCTAGACAATGGGTCATAGCTAGCATCAAATTGATGCACAAAATCCAGGGCCTTCCTGTAAGCCACCCACTTTTCTTTCCTCAACTCCTGTTCATCCAAATCAAATTCATTCCTGATGAGGTCTTCAGGAAAGTGGAATTGATGAGGCCTACCTCTGCATGCTACTTTCTTCCAGAACACACCGTTGTAAAAGTCCTTTGGATCAGCACATCTAGACACTGCAGTGGATAAATGGTAGGGTTTGAGGAAATCCTCAAAACAATTCCAGCTTCCCTTGGTGATTACAAATTGGTGGGCTACTGTAGCTGCAGGGAAAATAGTCCCTTTACCTCTGCCTGTTAGCTCTGCCTCTTGCAAGCCACCAATTTGTCTGAGAATCTCAGCTATTCCCACTTTGAGGGGGACCTGGTATGGTAACAAAAATGGGGTACCTCTGAAACCAAAGACTCTGAAAACTGTGGAGACTGGATATAAATACATATCACCCCAGTTATGAACTATCTTGATGTTCTCTGTGAATTCTTTTGGTCTTAAGATCTCCAGAAGAACTTTGGGGACTCTTGGGTTGTCAGAGCAAAGGAGAGTCCTTATTTTGGATGCAAAATATTTATCAAATTTTAGAAAGCTAGCATCCTCTCTGTCCCATGACAACATAGTACTCCATAGTTGTACCGACATCTTCTCTCCCTCCTTTTCTTTTACCAGGTCCATTCCACTGGCGAATAATCACCACCTTTGAAGAGAAAGAGGTGCATCAAGAGTGAATACCACCCAAATGGCCTATCCACCTTTCCATTCTTTATCCCTATCAATCCTCCATGGATAGCATCAGCAATATAAGAAGCATAATCAAATGTAATAGCAAGAGAAGGATTCAAAATTTGAGCAATCATTAACAAATAATGGTTTGGCATATTGGATTCAGCATCCTCTCCTAGAACTTGGCAAAGTGCCCAATACATCCCTTTTGCCCTCAAGGTAAACATACTTAATGAAAAAGGCTCTTGTGTGTTGGGCCCTACAACTGCTAACCCTCCTACTTTCAGAAAAAGTTCTTTGAGAGGCCCATTCCTAAGATGACTCCTCTGTGCCCTGTACACCTGGGCTAATTGTGTGAAGTTTATAGGTTCCAAGAAGTTTGTAAACTCACTGAGCCCAAACGCTATTCTCAATTCTTCTGCATTGATTTCCACGAGGGTTTTCCCATTTACATCCTGGATGCACCTTGTAACTGAATCATAGTTCAATGCCATTTGGGTTAACAAATCTGTATCCATGAACACTCCTGGGACTACCAACTTCCCGACATCTAGTTCCCAAATGCTATTTTGAGGAGCAGGAGAATTCCTCATCCCAAATCCGACTCTAAATAGCCCCAACCCAGACAGTCCAACTTGTGGGTCTCTTAACCAATTACCCTTGTCATATAATCCTTCTCCAATCTTCAGACGGGGAGCCCTGGGTACTAACTCTTTGACCTTAGATGCCTGGTTAGCTGACAGCATCAACTGTTCTAAAAAGTCATCACATACACTTCTTTCCAAATAATCAACCTTACCAGAAAATTCCCTTTTAGGAGCCATTTGAAATACAACAAGATGAATATCACTTCTTAAACACTTCTGTAACATGAGAATAATTTCACTTATTACAACACACAAGGATAGCTGCAAAATAAGAAAGAACCTGATGCTTGCTTGAAGAAATTCGCTCTGCAACTGATTCACCTTCTCTGTTTTTGCAAAAGAAAACTCTGCGTCTGCTTCCTCTGCAAAAATCCTTTTAAAAGGTATCTATACTTGGTTGTTAGGAAATCAAATGCTTGTACTCTGGGCCTTAACTATAACATTGATTCCGCATGCTTCGGTCGTCCCTTCAAAATCGAATTCATACGAGAATTCATATTTTAGCTCCAACGGGTCGCAGCCTTTCTGCAAGTGTCTCACTGTGAATTTCATTTTGACGGCTTTGTCTTTAGTCTGGGTCCCGTCTTTCTATTGGTTACATAATACCACACGGCATCTGACCATTGGCTTAGAAAATCCCTTCGCATTCTGTTTTGATACTGGCTAAATGTATCCCTTTATACTGTGGCGGGCCCATGTTTTTCTCTTTTTGCCATGTCATCATCATGACACGTGGACAACCCTCGTCAACTCTCGCTATTTCGCGGCCTTAAGAAGTGAGCACCTCACCCTTGCGAAATAGCGCGGCCGTTGGATCATCTTTCAAGTTGATCAACCTTTAATCCTTCGAAAAGGTCCTTAGGAATGGTGGGCCCGCTGAGTCGTCACTAACACCTAGCATCTAGTCATCTGCTGTGCTGATTTGTCGCTCTGTCACTTGCCAGAAGAAGAACTATGGGGGCCCCACTTTCGCCTCAATAGGTCTATCTCCTACGTCATCATCAATACACGCGGACGGCTGATATTCATTCTCGCTATTTCGCGGCCTTAAAGGGTGAGCACTTAACCCTTGCGAAATAGCGCAGACTGTCAGATCTTCCTCGCAGTCGATCGGTGTTTAACCCCTTAAGTAGGCTCTCAGAGATGGTGGGCCCACGAACACATCATGGACACCTGGCACCTCATCACTTTCAGAGCTGACTTGTCAATTTTTCAGTTGTCAAGCAGGAACCATAGGGACCCACAGTTTCCTTTTAGACCACGTGTCATCAAGACACGTGGACGGTCCTGGTTAACTCTCGCTATTTCGCGGCCTTAAGAAGTGGGCATCTTACCCTTGCGAAATAGCATGAGCCAGTAGATCATATCTCAACTTGCTCAACATTTAAACCCTATTAAAAGCTTTTAGAAAAGGTGGGCCCACAGACACGCCATGGACACCTGGCGCCTCGTCACTTTCGGAGCTGACCTGTCAATTTTTTATTTGCTGGAAGGAGCCATGGGGTCTCAATGAATTGTAAGAGCTGTCCCTACCAGGTCATCTCCACTTGTGAGCTGACTCATCTTTGGGGCCCACTTTTGAACTTTAATCTTAACCCGCTAACTGTGGCGACTTGTGCCACGTGCTGCTTTCTAATACGCCAGAAGAAAACCACAGAGGGGGGCCCTACCTTCTTTGATGGCCACATCCTTTACTTCCTCCGCATGACACATGGACGGCTGATATTCATTCTTGCTATTTCGCGGTCTTAAAGGGTGAGCACTTAACCCTTGCGAAATAGCGCCAACTGTCGGATCTTTCCCCAAGTTGATCGGCATTTACTGGGCCCGACACTTTAGAAGGAAATAATACAAGGCGAAAATTTTCAAATAATCAACATAACCGCCTAGGTAAATAGCAAGGGGGGACACTTCCTACGACTCCGCGACCCATGACTTAAGTGGAATAAAGTAATGACAGAATAGAAACCAGGGGATCTAACACAAAAGATAAAGTTTAAAACTTGAAAAACCCTTAAACCCTCTAGGTTTAGAACAAAGCTGAAGCACTTGGGACCACACCCTATTCGAATATTTTCAAAGTGCCATAGCCAATTATGGGGAAAGAAGAACCCAATTTTAAAAAAGTGATAACACAAGCTACCCCTAATGACTTGGGAAATCTTCCTATGGAAAGAGAAAGTTCAGCATTACTTACAGAGGAAACAAAAGAAGTAAATATAGTAGAAGGGGAAGTTGTACATAACATCCATCTAGCAAAATCACTGAGAAAAGAAGAAAAAGATAGATTCATTCATTTTTTCAAGCAACGACCTATCAAATTTGCTTGGTCCTATTCAGACATGCCGGACTTAGATTTTGAATTAGTGTTGAATCACTTACCATTGATACCAGGAGTTAAACCTTACAAGAAAAAATGAAGAAAGATGCATCCAAGTATTGCATTGCTGGTTAAAATAGAATTACAAAAGTTGCTGGATGTAGGTTTTATCAAACCTATTGACTATGTGGAATGGATATCTACCTTGGTACCTATGACTAAGCCCATGGGAGGCATCAAAATCTATATGAATTTTCAAGATCTAAATAAAGCTTGCCCTAAGGATGACTTCCCGCTACCTATTATCGACATGATAGTTGACCTCATAGTCGGAAATGAGATGCTATCCTTAATGGATGGTTTTTTAGGATACAACAAGATTAAAATTGCACTAGAAGATCAACATAAAATGGCCTTTACATACCCATGGGGAATGTACTGCTAGAATGTGATACCATTTGGTCTTAAAAATGCTGGGGCAACATACCAAAGAGCCATGACAACATTATTTCTTGACATGATCCATAACATAATGGAAGATTACGTGGATGACATATTGGCTAAATCACAAACCAGAGAAAGTCACCTTGCAGTTATTACATAGATATTTGATTGGTTGGAATAGTATAATATCAGATTAAATCCAAAGAAATGTGTGTTTGGCGTAACAACAAGTAAACTATTAGGGTTTATAGTATCAAATAGAGGAATTGAAATAGACCCTGCCAAGGTCAAGGAAATCATTGATATGCAACCTCCATCAACACATAAACAACTTAGAGGGTTACAAGGAAGATTGCAATCCATAAGAGAATCAAAAGAACTTAGCAGAATGAGAAAGGCTAGGGAAATTCAAACCTAATTGGCTAGGTCCTTTCATTATAACAAGGGTCATAGGCAATGGTGCCTATCATTTGGCTACCAAGGAGGGAGATCCTATCTCTAACCCTATGAACAACATGCACCTTAAGCGATATTATACCTAAGGGCTATGTAGTTTAGGTTTTTCTTTCTGCATTGCATATCATATCATTTAAAACACTGCATAACATGTAGTTTCCTTTTTAGACGCATTGCATTCTTAAAGTTCTGCATTCTTATATAGAAGCATCAAATAAAACAAGGAAACTATTCAAATTTTTCATTCATTGGCATCTAAAGAAAACAAGGGTCATTGCCTTTCTTAGATATTCAGACATGAATTTTTTGGGGTTCTAAAGTCATTCATTCTCAACATTACCTTGTGATAATGCTTTACTTATGGTTGGGTAGTAGTTCCACTATTTGAGACTTGTTAACCTACAATCTATCAATTGATATACCTCAAACACAATAAATCTCTAATTCATTCTAGACACCTAGTTGATCATATGACTAGTGAAAAATCTAAAATTCTACTTCACCGCCGCTGTAATTGTCACACCCAAGTAGGTTTCATTACTTACAAGGCAAGGCAAGAAAATAAAAATAATAAGAGCTATGCGAAATATCCATCTAAAGGCAAAAAGAGAAATGATATATAACTGGAATATCATGTATACAAATGTGATAAAAAGCTTGACTATGGGAACATGCAAGTAACTCCACGAGGGCTATGAATGCCTACCGACAATGGAGCAATATTTGAGAAATTACAGTCTATAACCTCGTCGGAGCTCTCAAGGCTTGCTGGCAGTGAGGCTCTATTCGAGATGCTTTTGAAGTTAGAATAATCCATGTAGCTAGTCATATAGGATGCTAAGGATCTTTAGTGAGCACAAGAGCGAGAATTAACTCATCTGCACACACATGGGCAAAAGAAGATCAAAGTTTCAAGAACCAATGGGGAAGTTTTTCGCGTCTCCATTTGTAAAACCTAGTCACTAAGTGTGTTGAGATGAATGTTCCGGAGGGCCTTAGAGATTGATTGATCGCTTATCTATGAAATGTTTTGCACCTCCATTTCAATTGGTGTATTCAAATGCAAAAACAAAACATAGTTAACCTTGTTCGAATAGGAAATGCATCTTCATCCTGCATGTTTCATTCACATAGGTCATGTCAAAAATTCATTTGTCTCCACATACATTCTATAGATCATCATGTCATACAGGTCTGCACACTGGGGGCATAACTGAAAAAATCCAAAAAATCAGATAAAGTCCTGAAAAAAAAAAAGTCCAAAAAAAATTAGATAAAGTCACGAGAAATACAAAAATAGCGAAAAATCAAAATCCAAAAACATTGAAAAACTCATAATCCAAAAAATCATATACCGTCCTAAAAAAACCAAAAACATTCAAATAACGTCCTGAAAAAAAAAACCAAAAACATTCAAATAACGTCCTAAAAAAAAAAACCAAAAACATTCAAATAACGTCCTGAAAAAAAAACCAAAAATATTCAAATAATGTCTTGAAAAAAATCAACCATAAACAATCAAATACGATCCTGAGAAAATCAAACAAAAACGTTCAAATATCGATCTACATAATCCAAAAACATCGAAAAAGCTTTTGCAAAAGAACTAAAAAATAAAAAATCAATCAATCAAAAAACTTGCAATAACATGTCTTGTAAGAAACAAATACCCTAGCAGATACCCAGCAAACACTTCGCACGAAGTTAACAAAGGATATGACTATCCAATCAAACATCTACAATCAACTAATCAAACTATCTTATCAATCATATCATATCCTTATCAACGTGGTCATTATCCTGTCTTAAACAGAAGAGGGTACACTCAAAATCAGATAGGTCAGTCTTAAATGGGGTCCGCAACTTTCTAAGATTAGACATTATCAACCATCACATCAAACAACTGAGAACGAAGGCACAAGGTCAATATAGCTACTGAATTTTGTCCAGGTCAGTCTTTATCTTTTTATCATTTGGCAATAGATATTGTTTCTATGCTACTCAAGGATGTCCATAAGTGACTAGAGGAGCTATGATGAGCATTATCTTTTTCTTTGTTTTCTATTTGTGGTGTGAACTGATTAAACTCTAGGGAAATTGCTCTAGTGGGTGTCTGTGATAAGAGCCTTCACATCAAGGCAAAATCGCCACACATACCTTGACCCCTAATGCAATTCCCAGAATGGAGGGTTCACTCCTTGTCTGCAACGTGTTTGTTTCTACAATGAGATATCTTTGCATCCTTGTTCCTTATACCCTGATGTGCTAAAGTTTCATTCCTCAAATAATAAGGCTCAGTGACAAATATATATTGATGCAATAAAATGATAACTCAATGATAAGTGAATAGTACCAAACCGGTACTGAGAGGGGGGGTGAATTAGTACAGACAAAAATACAGTCCAAAATCGGTTTGACAACAAACACTTCAAAAGACTATCAGACAATGAAACCGGTTTGAAACAGAGTGCAACTGGTAAAGCAAAGAATGTCTGTGACAAGCATTAACTGGTTACTCACTTAGCTTTTCACTCAACTCGAGACTACACTACCATTTCACCCTGATGCATAAATAGGTGATCTATCATCTGACCATAATAATAGCTAGTTCAACATGTTTTATTGATAGGCATAAAACACAAAACCATCATATGCTTGACAAACAATATCAAAGCATCACAAGATAAAAGCATCACACATGACACACATATTTTTCACGTGGAAACCCAACTGGGAAAAACCATTGTGGGGATGAATACCCACAACCTATTTTTGAACTCTTTGGAAGTCCGCTCTATTAGGAGCCTTGTCTAGTTAGAGACATTACAATAGTTTCTGCTAGGAATCGATCCTGTTAGAGATCACTCGGTTAAGGGATGGCTACAATACCCGATGAATACCCACAACCTATTTTTGAACTCTTTGGAAGTCCGCTCTATTAGGAGCCTTGTCTAGTTAGAGACATTACAATAGTTTCTGCTAGGAATCGATCTTGTTAGAGATCACTCGGTTAAGGGATGGCTACAATACCCGATTAAGAGTTAAACCCTGTTAAAGGTTACCTTGTTAAAGGATTTCAAGAACTTAGTAGCTAAAGGACTTCAAACTCAGTAGCTTAGAGTTACCCAATTAAAGGATTTTCAGCAAGCCAGTTAAAGCTACCTTGTTAAGGGATTTTCCAACTATTGAGGTGGTTAGAAATCAACAGGTATTACAATGATCTGGTAACAACACACAATGCCAATGCAGATCCACTTAAGCTCCTCTTTTCCTTTTGCACTTACACTCTGCAGGTATCACTTCTCTCCTTTTGGTCTGGCAAGAATCACGTATCCCTTCTCTTGGATACTCACACACAACTTTTGCCAATGACCCTAGAAAGAGTCACAACATCAACTTTATAGAAAACAGTTAGGTCGGTAGCATAAACCCTAAACCCTAAACCTAATAGGTTAAGGAATTCAAATGGTTTAATCCTAACTATTGAGCATGTTGCATTAATCTCCATCATTCATTTTCCACTGTTTTCATGGCGGCTGATAATCCATCACATGTTATCACTGTTTTACAGTCTTCTCATATTCTTGAGGTAGATAGGCAAGATCTTCTTTATTCACGATCCTTCATGTACACAAGGCTTACGTGGCAACACAATCTTGTTCTTTGTTATCATGCTAACTCATCGCACAAAGTCACCGGTTGAGCCACATAGGCTTGAAGCACTTCAACCGAAAACCCTAAAGTTGAGACTACGAACCGGTATTCATTCAACACTTCCATGTGCTGGTTCCCATAACCATATGTCAGTTCACCTTTGAACAAGCACACCGCTTCATTTTGGCACAAATGTCAGTTCACAGTGTTATACTGGTTCTCACATATTCCGGTTTATACCTCTGCAACATATTTACATCAATGACAACATAGAATGTCATTATGTCCTCATACTGGTTCACATAATGCCAACAATCTCCCCCTTTGGCATTGATGGCAATATACAAAGATATCTCTCTGCTTCACTTCTTCTCCCCAAATGTTTGCAGATATCTTCTCTGCTTCGCATCTTCTCCCCCTTTGACAACAATGCCAAAGTGGAGGCACAAGCTTCCCTGTTCCATTATGCTGCTCCCCTTGAGGAGTAGCATCCTTCAACACATCAATCCAAAATAAATTTGACTATGCAATACCTGACTGATGTGGAGCATATGCTTTTAGTTCACCTCCTGAGGGGGCAGTACCCCTAATTCACCTCTTAAGTGTGTAAATGTAGTCTTTGGGAGAGGCTTGGTGAATATTTATGCTAACTACTTCTTACTAGACACATGCTCCAGTGCAATCTCTTTGTGCTGAACCTTTTCCCTCAAGAAATGATACTTAAGCTCAAAGTGCTTGGTTCTAGAATGTAAAAATAGATTCTTGGAGATATTAATTGCACTAGGATTGTCACAAAATATACTTATCAGTTCAGATATAGGAACTTTGAAGCCATTCAATACATGCTTCATCCAAATTCTTTGTGTGCAGTCCATGAAAGCTGCAACATACTCCGCTTCCACTGTAGACTGAGAGATACAACTCTACTTTTTACTCATCCAGGAGACCAGTCTACCACCAAGGAAGAATCCACCACCAGTTGTGCTCTTCCACTCATTGACATTATGAGCCCAATCAGCATCTGTGAACACTTTCAAGTTGAAATCCTTGCTACATGGATACCACAATCCATTGTCAACAGTTCCCTTCAGATACCTAAGAATCCGCTTGACTACAACCAAGTGGGTGTAAGGAAGTTAAGTAGTGGAAACAACTTCCTACACTAACCTTGAGAGGAGGGTAATGCAAAAATTTTTCGGATCATTACAACAGTTACAGAAAATAGAAATAGATATAATAGCATTCATACCACAACACAATGATTTACATGGGGAAAACCCTTTCGGGAGAAAAACCCCACCCTCCAAAAGCAGCTCAATATTTTATTCAGCAATCAAAAACAGATTACAAAATACTTGCAGAGCAAGCTCTTCGTAGGAGTACCATTAATCAGAGATTCAGAGGCAACTCAATAGCCATAGGACTCTTACACACAACCTCTATCTCACACACCTCATAAATAGGAGATACAATACAAGAAACCATCAAACGGTATTACAAAACCATGGGCTAAAACCACCCAATAAGGTGTAGCCGACCTTATCTCCCTTCTATGACATGTTAAAGCACACATCAACACGTGTCGCTCCCTTTTACAGCTCATTTATGTATCCGATACAAATTATTTTTCCTATTTCAGGAGTACAAACTTCCGGAGGCCATAACTTGAGAACCGAGTGTCCGATTGACGAACCGTTTGAAGCGCCGGAAAGCTCGCGAAGTGCTCTATCACCTCATAACCGGCTTCGCCGGTTACGGCCACTTTTCAGGGCGTTTTGGAGCCTCTAAAGTCCCCAAAATTAAGTTTAAACATTTTATTGCACCCCTCCAAGACGAAAACTTTAATATCTTCAAAACTAGCTGTGACCTTGCGACGAAACTTTACCGGAATGCTTATCTAGCCAACCAGAACCTTCAGGGAGAGTTTCGCACCATTTCGTGCTAAAATGAAAACTTACTATAAATAGTAACCTCACATAAATGCAAGGTTGAGACACCATTTTTTCCAACAAATCTCCCACTTGTCGAACACCTTGCATGAGCGGAAGGGAATGTCAACACAATGAATCAATTGCTAGGGGCCACAAGGCCCATAGACTCTGAACACCATCTGAACTTCTCTATGCTCACAGCCTTAGTTAAAGCATCTGCAACATTCATCAAAGTTTCCACCTTAACCAGCTTCACCCTACCATCTTCGACCATATCTCTAACAAAATGATACTGAACATCAATATGTTTGGTCCGGGCATGAAATGTCGGGTTCTTAGCTAGGCTAATTGCACTCTGACTGTCACAGTAAACTGTCACTGTACCTTGTTTTATTCCAATATCCAAACATAGTCTCTTAAGCCAAATGGCCTCTTTACAAGCATGAGTAGCTGCCATATACTCTGCTTCAGTAGTGGATAAAGCAACCATAGCCTGTCGCTTACTCATCCAACTAAATGCACCACCAAACAAAGTAAACACATAAGCACTGGTAGATCTTCTGCTATCAATATCACCTGCCCAATCTGAATCCACATAACCATGGATATCAAGGGAAGTCATGTCTCCAACTGAATTACCATGATAACACAAAGAATACTCTGAAGTACCCTTCAAATATCTGAAGACTCTTTTGACTGCATCCCAATGAACTCTACCAGGATTAGACATATATCTAGAAAGTACTCCCACTGCTTGGGCAATATCTGGTCTAGTACAGACCATAGCATACATTAAGCTTCCAACCGCACTCAAGTAAGGCACTCTGCTCATGTCTTCCATCTCTAATGGGGATGTAGGACAATCTGAAATAGATAGTTTCATTCCAACTGTAAAAGGAACACTCAATGGTCTACAATTCTGCATGTTGAACCTCTGTAACACTGAATTCACATACTTACTCTGGCCTAGCCATAGTTTTCTGTTCACCCTATCTCTTCTAATTTCCATCCCAAGAATGTGCTTTGCTGCACCAAGATCTTTCATTTCAAATTTAGCAGCGAGCTGAGACTTCAGTTCTGAAATCATACCATTCCCTTTACCAATGAATAACATATCATCAACATACAATGCAATGAATAAGAAATGATCGCCATAAGATTTATAATAAACACAGTGATCTGATTTAGAACGTTCAAATCCCAAACTCAACACATATGTATCAAATTTCTGGTACCACATCCTAGGACTTTGTTTGAGGCCATACAAAGATTTTTTCAATTTACAGACCAAATTACTTTTACCTTTCACCACATAGTGCTCCGGCTGTGTCATATAAATATCTTCCTCCAAATCACCATGAAGGAAAGCAGTTTTCACATCCATTTGCTCAACCTCCAAATCATAAGCAGTAGCAATAGTAAACAAAAATCTAATGGACGTCATTTTTGCAACAGGAGAAAATATCTCACCGTAATCAACACCCTCAACCTGAGAGTAGCCTTTTGCAACCAACCTTGCTTTATACTTCTCAATGCTTCCATCTGAACCAATCTTTTTCTTGAACACCCATTTACAACCAACAGGTTTTCGTCCTTCAGGCAATGGTACAAGATCCCATGTATCATTCTTTTTCAAAGCTGCCATTTCTTCCTCCATAGCAATCTTCCAGGATTCTGCATCATTCATACCTAATGCCTCTTCTACAGATTTCGGTTCATCCACACTAGTATTCAGAGCAAAAATACATCTCCAATCATCAGGTGAATACCTTTCAGGTGGTTGTCTATGTCTTGTAGACCTTCGAACAAGCTGAGTTGGAGGTTCTTCCTCCTCTTCTGAAGATTCAGAGCTAGATGAGCTCTCCTCAAATTCTTGCCTATCTAGGGGTCTCGATTCAACTCTTTCAGGTGTAGAAGGAAGTTGAATCACATCTTCTTTTTTAGTCTGTTCTGGCTGCAATGTAACAGAAGGAGACTTAATTTCTCTAAAAATAACACTTCTACTGTGAATTACCTTTTGTGCAACAGGGTCCCAAAGCTTGTATCCTTTCACACCATAACTATACTCGATGAAGATACATTTCACAGCCTTGTTCTCTAACTTTGTTCGCTTCTCCTTTGGCACATGTGCATATGCCTCGCAACCAAAAACTCTAAGATGTCTCAATGAAGGCTTGTGACCTGACCATGCTTCCATAGGCGTTTTATCAACAAGAGCTGATGTAGGAGACCTGTTAATCAGGTAGCAAGCAGTGGCAACAACTTCAGCCCAAAACTTTTGTTCGAGACCAACACCACTCAACATACTCCTAGCCTTCTCCATCAGTGTCCTGTTCATTCTTTCTGCAACTCCATTCTGCTATGGAGAATACGGAGTTGTCTTCTGTCTGTTAATTCCACAGTCTTTACAGAATCTATCAAAATCATTAGAGCAAAACTCACCGCCATTATCAGTTCTCAAACATTTTATTTTCTTTCCAGTCTGCAACTCAACCATTGCTTTAAATTCTTTAAAACGACTAAAAACTTCAGATTTACTCTTTAGAAAATAAACCCATGTCCTTCTACTAAAATCATCAATAAATGAAATATAATATGTGGATTTTCCAATCGAAGAGACATCTACTGGACCAAGCACATCAGAATGGATAAGATCCAAAACACCACAAGTTTTATGAGAACTCGAGTAAAACTGAACGCGGTTTTGTTTTCCATAAATGCAATGCTCACAGAAATCAAAGTCAAGATTACAATCATTCAAACCTTCAACAAGATTTTTATTTTTCAAGGTCCTTAGACCCTTTTCTCCAATGTGGCCAAGTCTCTGGTGCCATAACATAGTCTTCTCTGCAGGTAACTTTGCTTCAGACGAAAGAGCACCCTTAGGTACCCAAAAACCATTTCCATCTGCTGAAGGTGAAACCTTCAAATCTTCCAATGAAGTATCCACAGATTTAATTTTTACAGAAGTGCTATTACACTCAACAGTGTATGCTTCAAGCTTATACAAAGTGCCAAACCTGACACCTCTAGCAACTACCATAACACCCTTAATCATCTTACATCCTGCTTCAGAAAAGACTACCTGCACACCCGCATCTATCAGTTTGCTCACAGATAACAGGTTTCATTTTAATCCAGGGATATGCAGCACACCATTAATCCCTTTTATTCTACCATCAGAAAACCTAATTCTAACTTTACCTCGACCAACAATGTCTAGAGGTGAATCATCACCCAAGTACACCTTACCTCCATTAAATCCTTCATATTCAGAAAACCAATTTCTATTGGAAGTCATATGAAAAGATGCACCTGAGTCAATTAGCCAGGCATCATTACTTGCATGAGTCGCCAAAGCCGCAATAAATGCATCGCCATCTTCCTTGTCGGACTCAGAATCAGAATCGAACTTTTTCTTTTTCTTCTTCTTTTCTTCTTTGTAGTCCTTATGGATGTGACCCGGTTTACCGCAATTCCAGCAAATGACTTTGGACTTTCCAGGAGATTTCGATCTCCCTTTGGATTTGGACTTGCCACGCTTCTCATTCTTCTTGCCTTTCTCTTTAGGTCTTCCACGAACGGTTAGGGCTTCCTTTGAACTGATGGATACCTTCCTTCGCATCTCTTCATCGAGTAGGGCACCCACCACATCTTCAGATTTCAAAACAACAGAAGTACTACCGATAGCCATAACAAGAGAATCCCACGAATCAGGCAAAGAGCAAAGCAAGATCTGACATTTCTCCTCCTCGTCCATCTTAACACCGATGGATACTAATTGAGCCACCAACATATTGAATGCTTCCAGGTGGTCTGCAATTCGTCCACCCTCTTCCATCTTCAAGGAGTACAATTTCTTTCTTAAGAAAATTTGATTTAATAAAGATTTCACTTGATACATCTCACCAAGCTTAGTCCATAGCTTCTTTGCAGAGTTTTCTTCATGGACATTGATTAGAACAGAGTCTGCCAGGCACAGTCTGATTAGACCCTTGGCTTTTCGGTCCATAACATCATACTGAGCTGCTGCAGTAGGATCTGAGGGTCTTTGGACATTCACATCAATAGCATCCCAAAGATCTCGATCTATTAGCAGATCTTCCATCTTCAGCTTCCACATCTCAAAATTACTTCCATTAAATTTCTCCACCTCTGTTCTCCCTGACGAACTCGCCATCTGAATATTCCTGCAACAAGATCAAAAAGTGTCTTCTGCACAAGCTCCCACTCAAATGTGGATTAGTTCAAAAAACCCAACTGCCCACAATTGAAACCAAAGGTGATCAGGCTCTGATACCACTTGTAAGGAAGTTAAGTAGCGGAAACAACTTCCTACACTAACCTTGAGAGGAGGGTAATGCAAAATTTTTTCGGATCATTACAACAGTTATAGAAAATAGAAATAGATATAATAGCATTTATACCACAACACAATGATTTACGTGGGGAAAACCCTTTCGGGAGAAAAACCCCACCCTCGAAAAGCAGCTCAATATTTTATTCAGCAATCAAAAACAGATTACAAAATACTTGCAGAGCAAGCTCTTTGCAGGAGTACCATTAATCAGAGATTCAGAGGCAACTCAATAGCCATAGGACTCTTACACACAACCTCTATCTCACACACCTCATAAATAGGAGATACAATACAAGAAACCATCAAACGGTATTACAAAACCATGGGCTAAATCCACCCAATAAGGTGTAGCCGACCTTATCTCCCTTCTATGACATGTTAAAGCACACATCAACACATGTCGCTCCCTTTTACAGCTCATTTATGTATCCGATACAAATTATTTTTCCTATTTCAGGAGTACAAACTTCCAGAGGTCATAACTTGAGAACCGGGTGTCCGATTGACGAACCGTTTGAAGCGCCGAAAAGCTCGCGAAGTGCTCTATCACCTTGTAACCCACTTCGCCAGTTACGACCACTTTTCAGGGCATTTCGGAGCCTCTAAAGTCCCCAAAATTAAGTTTAAACATTTTATTGCACCCCTCCAAGACGAAAACTTTAATATCTTCAAAACTAGCCGTGACCTTGCGACGAAACTTTACCGGAATGCTTATCTAGCCAACCAGAAGCTTCAGGGAGAGTTTCGCACCATTTCATGCTCAAATGAAAACTTACTATAAATAGTAACCTCACATAAATGCAAGGTTGAGACACCATTTTTTCCAACAGTGGGATTCTCTTGGACTTTTCTGGAACCTTGTAGTAATGCCAACTACATGTGCAATATCCAGTCTACTATGCACTACATAGTACAATTTACCAATCATTGATCGGTATTCCTTCTCATCAACCAATACTAAGTCATCCTCTTTGGATAGTTTACAACCGGTCACCATCAGTGTACCAACTGGTTTGCTATCTTACATGCCAAAGGTATTCAACACCTCTTTGACATACTTGGACTGAGTGATAAAGATTCTATCTCTCATCTGCTCGATCTGCAGTCCAATGAAGAACTTAAGCTCCCCTATAAGTGACATCTCAAACTCTTTCTTCATCTCATCTGTAAACTCATGACTCATCTTGTCATCTCCACCAAAGATAATGTCATCAACAAATACCTCACAGATCAGGATCTGATCTCCTTCAGACTTCAAGTAGATATTGCTATCTTCACTTGTTCTCTCAAATCCAATCTTCACAAGATGGGAATGCAGACATTCATACCATGCTCTAGGTGCCTATTTTAGACCATATAAGGCTTTATGCAGCCTACACACCATGTCACTGTCTTTAGATAGGGCAAACCCATCTGGTTGCTCTATATACACTTCCTCTTCAAGTACACCACTTAGGAATGCATATTTTACATCCATTTGATATACTTTGAAGCCTTTAAAAGCTGCATATGCTAAAAGCATACAAACTCCTTCCAATCTGGCTATAGGAGCAAAGGTTTCACCATAGTCTTCTCCTTTTTCTTGGGCATATCCTTTGCACACCAGTTTGGATTTGTTTCTAATCACTATGCCATCCTCATTCAGCTTATTTATGAAGACCCATTTGGTACTAATGACAATGGTTGTGCTCTGGTCTGAGTACCAAGGACCATGTACCATTTTTCTCTATCTGGTGAAGTTCCTCTTCCATTACCTTGATCGAGTCTTCATCCTTATGTTCCTCTTTGAATGTTTTAGGGATGAATTCAGAGATCATGCATGAGTTTTCTCTGACTTTTCTTCTTGTAAGGATTCCTACATCCTTATCTCCTATGATCTGCTTAGGATCATGATTTAGCTTGACATACTGAGGAATGGTCTTGATAGATTCCTCTTGCTTTTCTTCTTCATCCTCATCTCCGTTAGTATCAACATCTATATCTGCCAATGTAGGAACATTGTTACTGGTACTCAGTTGACTGACAACCGGTTCCCAGAAGGTTGCAACCGGTTGACTTGCCGCTTGCTCATTACCAGTTTCCTCAGTTTTCTCAGAGGTTTCATCAACTATTAAATTGATGCTTTCCACAATTCTCTGAGTCTTGTTGTTGAAACACTTGAGAGCTTTGCTCTTGGTGGAATATCCTAGGAATATTCCCTCATCATATTTCGCATCAAATTTTCTCTGGTGTTCACTTCTCTTGATGTAACATTTGCTACCAAACATTCTAAAGTAGCTAACCACAAGTGTCTTACTGGTCCAATACTCATAAGGGGTTTTATCCTTACCTTTCTTGATGAGTACCTAGTTCATTGTGTAGACTGTAGTGCTCATCGCTTCTCTCCAAAAGTTGTGAGCTACCTTTCCTTTTATCAACATGGTTCTTGCTGCTTCAACCATAGTTCAGTTATTCCTCTCTACTAGGCCATTTTGCTATGGAGTCTGGGGGGCAGACAATTGCCTCTTGATGCCATGTTATTCACAGTACTTGTTGAATTCACTGGAAGTGAATTCCCCTCCTTGATCAGTTCTCAGGCACTTGATCCTTTTACTATTTTCCTTCTCCACTAATGCTCTGAAAGCTTTAAACTTTACAAAGGCTTTAGACTTGTCTTTCAAGAATGTGACCCACATCATTCTTGAGCTGTCATTAGTGAGAATCATGAAGTACCTATCACCCTGCACACTTCTAGTTTTCATAGGACCACACAAATCAATATGCATAAGATCAAGCAAGTTGTCAGTAGTGAAAGATTTACCTTTAAAGGTTGAGGAAGACATTTTCCCCAGTTGACACTCTCTGCACAAGGTATTATTCGGTTTGCTTAATACTGACAACCCTCTAACTACCTTGATCTTACTGGCCTTTACAATGTTATCAAAGTTTACATGGCAGAGTCTCCTATGCCATATCCAGCTATCATCAAATTTATCCATAAGACATGTACTTATATTTGCATTCAAATGAAATAGGTTACCTTTGGTCTACATGTCAGTGGCCACCAGTTCACCATCTTCTCCTTTGATTTTGTAAACTCCATTCTTGAATTCCAGAGTGAGTCCACTGTCATTCAGCTGGGCAACACTCAGAAGGTTGTGTCTGAGACCATCAACCGAGTACACATTGTCAGTGCTACTCTTTCCATTCAGAGAGATCAACCCTCTGCCTTTGACCATGCATGGTGCATCATTGCCAAAGTGAACCACACCACCATCATACTCCTCCAAGGATAGAAACTTGCTCCGGTCACCAGTCATATGATGAGAACAGCCACTGCCAATGATCCACTCATTGGAATTATCAAACTGGGAGACAAGAGCCTTTTTGTCTGACACATCTTCTTTGACAGCAACAAACACAATATCTTCATTTTCTTCATCCTCTGATTCTTCATCTGTGACACCTTCATCAACTACCACAAAATAGTTTCTCCAGTTTCCTCCTTTGAATTTATTGAACCTTTTCTGTTTGTCCTTGTTGTCGACATTAGGACAGTTAATATGTCCTATCCGGTTACAAGAAAAGCATTTTAAAGGTAGCTTACCTTTGTATTTTCTATTTCCCTTAGGAATTTTCCTAGCAAGGAGAGCTTCAAATGCCATCAAAATCTCCTCATCATCCATTTCTCTGCTCTGTCTTGGTTCACCACTAGTGCTAGCTTCTTTTCCTTTTCTGGATGGTATAGCAAAGGCTTTAAAAGCTGATTTAGTCTTTTGAACACTGTCATCAAAACTATTTAGGTCATAGGTTGTCAACTTGGCTATGATGGAGCCCAAGGATACCTTAGTCTTGTCTATTGATCTCAGCTCCTGAATAGTAGCAACCCTTATTGCATAGACCGACAATAGGGATCTCAGGACTTTGCTTACCATAGTGGAATTTTCTATTTTACCACCTACACTCTTGATATCTCCAACAACTATTTTGATTCTTATTCCATAGTGTTGAATGGTCTCACCTTCAACCATCTGCATATCTTCAAACTTCCCTCTCATGCTTTCTTCCTTAGCCTGTTTTACATGTTCATCACCACCATAGATATTTTCAAGAGCATCCCATACCTCTTTGGGATTTACCTTGTCCTAAACATCAATAAACTCAATGTCAGATAAACTACTAATTAGGGCTTCCATGACTTGCCCATTTTCTTGTATCTCTCTCTTTTGGTCATCAATGAGAGTACCGATAGGGGCAGCATAGACATTCTCAACATAGCTCCAGTGTGGAGCACCCATGCTTCTGACGAATACCTTCATCCTGTCTTTCCAAATACTGAAATTTTCCTTGTTAAAATTTGGACCTTCCCTCTTCATCATTTGACTGAGATCTTTACCTCAAGCGGTTAAGCTTATAACACAGAGGACTTGGAGGATGCTCTGATACCAATTGATAATTCAATGATAAGAGAATAGTACCAAACCGGTACTGAGAGGGGGGGTGAATTAGTATAGACAAAAATACAGTCCAAAACTGGTTGATAGCAAACACTTCAAAAGACTGTTAGACAGTGAAACCGGTTTGAAACAGAGTGCAACTGGTAAAGCTAAGATTGTCTAAGACAAGAATTAACCGGTTACTCACTTAGCTTTTCACTCAACTCGAGACTACTCTACCATTTTACCCTTATGCATAAACAAATGATCTATCATCTAATCATAATAAAAACTAGTTCAACATGTTTTATTGATAGGCATAAAACACAGAACCATCATATGCTTGACAAACAATAGCAAAGCATCACACATGACACACATATTTTTCACGTGGAAACCCAACTGGGAAAAACCACGATGGGGATGAATACCCACAAGCTATTTTTGAACTCTTTGGAAGTCCGCTCTTTTAGGAGCCTTGTCCGGTTAGAGACATTACAATAGGTTCTGCTAGGAACCGATCCTATTAGAGATCACCCGGTTAAGGGATGGCTATAATACCCGATTAAGGGTTAAACCTTGTTAAATGTTACCTTGTTAAAGGATTTCAAGAACTCAATAGCTAAAGGACTTCAAACTCAGTAGCTCAGAGTTACCCTGTTAAAGGATTTTCAGCAAGCCGGTTAAAGTTACCCTGTTAAAGGATTTTCCAACTGTTGAGGTGGTTAGAAATCAATAGGTATTATAATGATCTGGTAACAACACTCAATGCCAATGCAGATCCACTTAAGATCCTCTTTTCCTTCTACACTTACACTCTGTAGGTATCACTTCTCTCCTTTTGGTCTAGCAAGAATCCCGTATCCCTTCTTTTGGATACTCACACACAACTTTTGCCAACGACCCTAGAAATAGTCACAACATCGACCTTATAGAAAACAGTTAGGTTGGTAGCATAAACCCTAATCCCTAAACCTAATAGGTCAAGGAATTCAAACGGTTCAATCCTGACTGTTGAGCATGCTGCATTAATCTCCATCATTTATTTTCTGTCATTTTCATGGCAGTTGATAACCCATCACACGTTATCACCATTTTACAGTCTTCTCATATTCCTGAGGTAGATAGGAAAGATCTTCTTTATGCATGATCCTTCATGTACACAAGGCTTATGTGGCAACACAATCTTGTTCTTTGTTATCATGCTAACTCATCACACAAAGTCACCAGTTGAGCCACATAGGCTTGAATCACTTCAACTAGAAACCTTAAAGTTGAGACTACAAACCGGTAGTCATTCAATGCTTCCATGTGTTGGTTCCCATAACCATATGCTGGTTCACCTTTGAACAAGCACACCACTTCACTTTGGCACAAATGTCAGTTCATAGTGTTATATCGATTCTCACATATGCCGGTTCACACCTCTACAACATATTGACATCAATGACAACATAGAATGTCATTATGTCCTCATACCGGTTCACATAATGCCAACATAAAATATGTGACATAGGTTCGTGATTCATTCAATTTCATTATCATCTTCATCTCATTTTCTTATTGATAGTTTGTTGGTTTCTCATCTCCCTTCTAAATCGCATTCTTTCTAACATTCTTTCTATCATCAATTTTTCTCTCTACCATCTGACTAACATTTCTTCAAGGAATATCTGAGTTAAAATTGATTCAACCATTATCATACAAAAATGCATTTCATTTATAGGTTCATTTGCATTCATTATAGGTTCATTTGCATTTATTATTGCATTCATTTAGATCATCATTACTACATACATGTATTACCATTGCATTTAGAATCATATTGAATTCAAATAGATATGCATCATAGAACTCATAAGCTTACATAGAAAGCAAAACAATACATAGATCATTACCAAAACCCGCATGCTATATATAACTCAAAAATGATAATGTGTGTGAATACAATAAATAATCTCGAAGGCTCAGATAACATGATCAACCAACACTGCCTCTATCAGCAGGTGGATCCTATCCACTAGATCCTACCCCAAGATGTCGAGATGGTCCCATAACACCACTATTGCTAGTCCATCATGAAGTACATCTACTCGATCTCCTCCCCATGAATGCACTGAAGCTAGGCTCTCTCTGACCCTCAGGGATGGCTCTCTCATATGCCTATCTATAATAAATAGCCTCCTGCACAGTAGTGAAATATCTCTCTCCCTGGTCACATGCATCTGTACCTGCTCTAAAAAGTTGATCAAAGGCATCCATAGTGATCTGACATCATCGTACTACCTCATCTCTCTCCCACTGAAGACGCACTCACTTCGCCTCTAGGGAACCATAATCTGTACGATAGGTCTCTCACTTGATATCTTGTTTAGTGACCTCATCCTCCAAGCTCTGCACTCACGCTCTACAAGTCTGCAGCTCATCCTCATCACCAACCTCTCCTATCCCACCCTCTACGGTAGGCACATCCACCAACTCTGGTATATCCTCATCATTATCCCCACCATTGTTGTCCTCACTCCTAATAGACTCAGTGTCTCCACCAATGTCTATATCCTTATCTCTACCACCTCCTCCACCATCTCCTCCACCTCCTCCCCCATCCCCACCATGTCCATTGGCTCTCTCCCCTGCATCTATCCTCAACCATTATCTCAGATGGTGAATCTGCTATGCTATAATAGGAACAGCAGGATCGGTCAAAGGCACTGGCCCGTGCCTAGCAAACCAAATATCATACTCTGCTGTCGTCCCTGGATCTGCTCCACCCCTACCCCAACCCCAGAGTAATGTCTACAATGAATCAAACTTAGCAGAGGAAACATGTGGCTGAATACACACACCCCAATTAGATACCTCTCGCGAAATATGAGCAAAATATGCAGTAACCATAGGTGTCACCTATACCTCACCGAACTGTCTGAGAACCCTCCTAGGAAGATACATCTCTATGATCCGTTGAGTCTCAAAGGTCCTCCCAATGAGATATCTCCACTGTTGGCAAAAAGACAAGTGCACTACATCATCAGGCCAACCGGGGCAATCTAAGTAAGGTCTCCAAATAAAATGGTATAATATATCAAACTGATGTCTCCAGTACAAGGTGTTCCCTGAACCCCTATGTCTGATACCTGCTGTATACCTGAAAGCATAAGGCTCACCCAACTACAAGTCTACATGAATGATAGACCTAGATATAGAAATGTGTTCCCATGCCCATGTTTGAAGCAAAGTAACACCACAACTGATAGAATGGTATCCCAGATACACAATACCATGCATCTGATAATACAACATGGCAAGTAGACAAGGACCCCAAGCATACAATCAATGATGCACAATCATATCATGGAGCACTCTGCCCCATCCAATGGGAAACCCATGACCTCGTCTGTTAGGTATCAGTAAACCACCGATAATATCGCATAATACAATGGTTAGGTCATCGTAATCTAATCGGGCCCAAGGGATCTCATAACGACCACTAATCTGCAAATCTTGAATCTCACACTCAAAAAGTGCACATAGTCCAGCAATGCCATCATCATGGTCATATACAACTCTCTCACCATGAATGGGAATACACAGTATATGCCATAGATCCTCTAAGGTAATGGATGCCTCACCAGTTAGAAGATGAAATGAACACGTCTTTGAGTGCCACCGCTCTATCAAAGCTGTAATCATGGCCCTATTGGCCATAACCTCTGGCAAATGCAATACATGGTAAAGACCAAGCTGACGAATATGCTTAATCTCATCATCTGGTAGGTTAGCTCGAAGATCAAGTCCACTAGGCCTGCTCTGTCGATAGTATAACACTCCAATGATCTCCTACAAATGAGAAAATGATCAAAATATCAGATGTCAGATCCAGATAAACTTAAAATATTTTCAAACGCATGACAAGAACTTACTTTTACAATGAATGCGTAATAGTTATGACTTATGCGGTATAAATATGGCTCTTGCATGACGATTGAAGCTAATGTGTGACACACTAAGCACATGCATGACAAATAACACTTATGTGTAATGATATACACAAATGTGGCATGATACAACTAATGTGTGACACTTATGACACATGCGTAACATTTACAGTGAATGTGGTACACTAAGCACTAATGTGTAAAAATCGATAGGCGATTGTGTAATGCAGAGCAAAAAGTGATCATGGAATTTTTTTGGAAAAAAGGCATAAAAACAGGAAAAAATATGGGAAAAGCAATGAAAAATACCATGTCGCTAGTCCCAGGAGGTCTCTGAAATGAACGTACTCGATCCAACAAGTGCAATCGAGCTCTATAACCAGACATGATGACTGAAAACTCAGAAACAGGCACAAAAAATTGCAAAGATATCAAGGAATTACCAAATCACAAATGAGCAAATACAAACCTAGAATTATCTATTTATAGGTCAAAATTAGGGTTTTAAGACACCTTAATGCTCTTGGTCCCCGCCAACTTCAAACAACTTGTAGCCTACTCAAACGATCTCGAAATAACATGAAATTTCATACGCTTGTTCTTTACACTGGTATCGAAAAGATGGTCTCAATTTTTGAATTTTTCAACCACCTTTTCTAAGGGGGCATATTTACATTACATAGCAATACTAAGGCATACTGGGGTAGAATTTTTTATTTTCTTTGAAACAATGTCGTTTCGACATTGTCTCAAAGAGGGGCAAATGTAGACACCTAAAAATGTCTCATTGATCATGTACTAATTATTCCTCTAATTGATTAAATGATTCTTTAATTATTTAATTAAGTTAATTAACTATTTCTTCTAATTTCATATTTCCTCATCATTTCACTAATTATTTTATTCTTTCATCATTTAATCATTTAATCATTTCCTAAATATTAATTAAATATTTATTATTTAATTAATTCTGATTAATTCCCCAATTTAAATAATCTTCATTATTTAAATAAATTACTAATTATTCAATTTCTATCTCCAATCATCTAATCATTCAATTCTTCTCTAACTATTAATTAAATATTTATTATTTAATTAATTAAAATTTAATCCTTTAAATTAAATAATATTTATTATTTAATTAAATTCTATTTCTAAATAATTAAATAGTTTCTTTAAATTATTTAATTAGCTAATTCATTCTTCCATTTCCAAATCCCCAAATTCTAATTTCATTTAATTTCGTATTCTTCTAATTTCTTCCAAATTTCAAATACATGTGCATGATTTCAAAAACCAAATTGAAAATCGAAGTCAAGTTCTAAATATATTCAAATGCTAAATTGAATTAATAAATTGAATTATTTGAATAATATCTCATGGAAAGATTAAATTAATAATCTAAATCTAATTGCAAGCACATGCTAATTTAATTAATTAAATCAATTAATTAATTAAATTATTTATCTCTCCAACTTCTATTTCCATCCTTCAGTTAGCTTTTTCTAAATTTATCTCTCTGTGTCATCCTCTTTATTTACACCAATCATCCTTTTTCTTCCTTCAGTTAACTCTTTCATCAATCAATTGACTCCTTTAATCTATTCAATCTATTGAGTTTCACTCCTACAATCAGCAGTTCAACTATCAACTTGCATTTGAGCTCACCTAAGTTCACACCTCTTGATCATTTGGTTCCACCTTTCAATCAATCTTCTCCAATTTTCTATAAATTAAGCATCCAATCTCCATTTTCAACAATCACGAACTTTGAATCTTTGTGTCACTTGCAGGTTACCAGCACAATATCTGAGAGCCATCATACCACGAAGAGGAGAAGAGCAATGGAAGAAATACACAATCACGGAATAGGGAGTTTTTATAGATTGAAATTATAATTCATATTTTACTTGATGATCGCATTATTTCATTGTCTAGCTTGTTAGATCTGTTGATTAGATAAGGATTCGTGATTTCCCTTGTGCTTCTAATTGATAGCTTTATTTATTTGAAGAATGAATTTCTAGCATGTGTTATAGATGGCACTTTATTGAGATGTCTCGAACAAGAAGAATCTAAGAAAGTTCTTAATGAAGTTCACGTAGGTATTTTTAGCACACACTCAAGTGGATTAACACTGGCTAAGAAACTTATTTGTATAGGGTACTATTGGCCTACTATGGAGAGATATTCTTTCACATATGCCAAGAAATTCAAACAATGTCAGATCTATGGGAATCTCATCCATGCACCAGCACAAGAATTATATCCTATAGCAAGATCATGGCCATTTTATCAATGGGGCCTTGATTTGGTAGGTAAGATAAATCCTTCATCCCCTAATGGACATAAGTTCATTCTGACTGCTACTGAATATTTCACTAAATAGATTGAAGCAGTACCTATGATGAAAGTGACAGGAAAATAAATATCATCATTCATCTTGAATTATATAATCCGTCACTATGGAGTTCCTATGACCATTATCACTGATAATGGATGACCATTTAAGAATCAAGATGTGAAGGAACTATGTGAGAAATTCCATATCCAACATAGGTTTTATACTCCATATTATCCACCAGGAAATGGTCAAGATGAGGCATCAAACTATACTATTTTAAAAATCTTGAAGTAAACAATTAATGAAGCTGGAAATGACTGACACATTCAGCTAATTCTTACTCTTTGGGTATACCAAGCTAGCATCCCCACACCAACCGGGGCAACTCCATATTGCTTAGTCTATGGATCAAAAGTCATATTACCATTAGAAGTAGAGATACCTTCTCTATGAGTTTATTTGAAAGGTTTTATACCATAAGAAGAAGAACGAGTCTCTAGGCTTCAAGAGCTTAAGCTAATTTAGGAACGTTGCTAAAGTGCAATAGATCATTTGAAGGTATATCAATAGAGAATGGAAAGAAGTTATAATCACATAGTCAAGCCATGCATTTTTCAAATTGGAGATATAGTTCTAAGGGAGAATCCAAGAAATCAGCTAGACCGAGAAAAGAAGGGTAAACTTGAACCAAATTGGTTAGGTCCTTTTGTTATAGCAGCATCATATGGCTCAGGAGTATACATGTTATCTACTCCTGAAGATGATTGGTTTGATGAACCTATCAATTCTATCCATCTCAATAAATTCTATGCTTGAGATGTAAAGTCCTGGAAAAAATCAATAAAAAGCATATAAAGACCTGAAGAAATTAGTAAAAATTAGAAAAGCAGAAAATCCCTAAAAAGAATAAAATAACAAAAAATAAATTAAAAAAATGCAATAAATTTAGATAGTGAAAACCTGGTAACCAAGCGCTATCTAAAAAGTGAGTTCTTCCATCTATGAGATTGCTTTGTGCACCTATTCACTTCATCCTATCGCATCTACCACTTCCATCTATCTTATCTCGTCCATTTCATCTTTCACATCCATTACTTTGAACCATTAGTACAAATATACAGCTTACCAACAATTATCAATCTTTAACATACTTATCATAGTCACTATTTCAATCATATCTGTATTATATCCCGCCATGGTTTGGATCTTGATCATTATTTGTACATCCATAAAAAAGTTTTGTTTCCACTGGGGGCAAAATCCTAATTCCTTTTGCTAAGGTGATCTTTTAAATCTTTGAAAATCCAAAACATTCGAAAAACTTAGAAAAACAAAAAACACCTAGGATTTTGAAACAGATAACGAGGAACAAAGCAACGAAGATCAAGGCATTTTTATAACTAAATCGTGAAAATTAGAAAATGAAGAATCAACTAGCAAGTAATGAAAGATTATAAATGATCATTCATAAATATGATTATATCAGTTAATGACCATAAGAACATGTGAATGACATACAAGATTCAGTGTTTACATCTTGATTTTATTGTTAATCATGTACTCTATGCGACTCAAGGATGTCCATGACTAGAGAAGCTATGATGGGACATGATTATTTTCTTTGATTGTTGTTTATGGTTTATCTCTTATTAAGGTATGTACTTGTCTAAGGATATGATCAGGAAAAGATCAAGGAGGACATTCTAAGTCATGCATGAAATGAGATAATCCTTGTCTGTTCTACAAGAAATACTCAGGTCAGCTTGATTCATTATATCAAGTTGCTTGTATTAATTTTCTATATCAAAATCCATGTAAGAAATACTCAGGTCAACTTATATCTTTATGTCACCTTTCTTGCATTTTTTAACAACATTTTAAAGCTTAATGATGAAATCAAGCACTGTTACAAGACAACTTATGAAGAATGGAAGTATCATTTTAGTTAGATCATTTTTAGATTAGCTCATTATTCATCTCCATTATAAGCATTTATTGTCAGCTACATTATAAGCATATCATTTCATTCAATGATCAACAATTATAAATAAAGATTGAGTATACTTGGACAAACAAAAACAATTTGCATTTGATCATTGTAGGTGCATTCATCTTTGGAATCATTTCAACCATCATTCATTTTATTTAGTTGCATTCAATTGTTGCATTAGTTTTCATTCCATTAAGTGCATTTCATTTAATCATGTAGTATATCATCATTATTATTTGCATTAGGATCATTATCATTGTAAGTTCTATGTATTCATTAAATTCATTTAGTTGCATCTTTGCATTTAGATTCATTTATCATTATAATTTTGATCATTCATAGCATTCATAATCATCATTTCATTTACATCATCAAACTTGAAATAAAAAATAAATCATTTGCATTTTCACATCATTATATGCATACACATTAAAAACCAAAAAAAAAAATCATTAGAAGCATTCTCATATAGATCATTGCATTCACATCATTTAAGTTAGTAATCATTTTTATTTGCATCCATGATCATTAAAAACAAAAAAATCAAAATCATTTTTCATTTCATCATATAGACCATCATCATAATGAAAAGAAAAGAAAATAACATCATCCATGTAATCAATGCATATAGATCATCATCATAAAGAGTAACATGCATAATAAAAAATCATCATATAGAGTCCATTTCTGCATATAGATCATCATAAAACAATAAAAAGTCCAAGTATACAATAATATCGGATAAAAAATATAAGTGCCTCATCAATATAAATCAAGTCAAGGTTGTCTTGTACCACTATAACCTGACTTTGTCCGGCTTTGTTGTTGTGGGCGAGAAGATCCTCCAGATGCCTGTCCTACATGATCACCACTCCTCTGAGGAAGTCCCATGACTCTACTGCTGCTAGTATCCATCCTCACAGTGGTATGATAGCTACCTTCCCCTTGGCTCTCTGCTACTAAATCCTCATATAATCATCGCCAATGTGATGTCTCCTTCCCAACCTAAACTAGTGGTCTAACGATATCATCTGAGAGAGTGACCAATCTAACCTGCTGAATGTGATCAAGGAGACCCTGAGTATCCTGATGTCTCCTAATAGCCCTATCTCTCTTTGTCATGAATGTCTGTACCTATGCTCTAAGCTGATCTATTTGTGCTCTGAGACTCTCCAAGGTATCTTGCTTTGGCACATCCTGCTGAGGAACATGACCCTCAATCCCCTCATCTCCACCTCCCTATCCACTTGCTAGAATCTCAACCCGTGTAGCTCTTAGAACCCATCATCTAATAAGAGGAACATGATCCTCTTGATCCTCCTCCTCTCCATCATGAGATGCAATAACCCTAGGGTTTGGCTGAATCTGACCATAATCAATGCCTCTCCCGCAACCCCCATCCAGTCTAGTAATCATGCCTCCTCTTGTATGATGAATACTAAGAGGGGGGTGAATTAGTATACCAAAAAATACTAAACTCAAGCACTTAAACAATTTAGCAGTCAATCGGTGTAATAAATTTACTAACAAACTAGTTAAGACAAATGCAAACCAAACAACAAATAAAGCATTCACCAACAAGAGCACAATCACCATAACATGAGGTTTTGACGTGGAAACCCAAATGGGAAAAACCATGGTGAGATGAAACTCACAAGTAACTATCTACAGAATAGTAACCAGACTAGTTAGGGTCAGACCGGTTAAGGTCATACAATGTTCTTCACCAGAACATATCCTGTTAGGAATTTAGATCTCTGTTAGGAGATAAGTCCTGTTAAAGACTACCTTTTGAGAGGATTTTAGATCCACAGTTGTGAACCACCTTGTTAGAGGATTTACAAAGGCTTTGCCAGGCCTACCCGGTTAAGGGTTTCAGACTTGTCGAAGATGTGAGTAATCAACAAGTGAGTGATATAGATACTAGCACAATATGCTTGATTAGATCCTTGATAGCTCATTGCTAATGTACATTTAGCATTACTTCAGTCTTCAGTATCTCCACACTCAGTTTCTTCACATAGACCTAATCTTCTCTTCTGTGATCGCACATATAAAAACCTCATACACTTCTAAAACCCTATCAACTTATAAAACCCTAGCCATGATGTCCTTAAAAAGGAATCTAATTTCATGTCGGTCCAATAGGATTACATTGCAAGTTCCTAGGTTTAGTGCATCTGGACACATTTGGTAAAATGACAGAAAATCACCGCCAAAGTATCAGTAGATGATAACTCATCACAGAGTAATACCGGTTCATTACCGATTACTGGTTTATACATTTTACTAATTACCGGTTTGTCAAAATGAAGACTGGGAAAATGTTAACAACCACTTTGTTCCTTCGTACCACTTTGGGATCCTTGAACCGCTTGAGGTCTTCATACCACTTTGGGTCTTCATACCGCTTGAGATCGGTAAACACTTTCTGCAAAACACCGATAGTCTAAAGACTATAATACATTATACAGGTTGGAACAAATACCGGTTGAGCATAACTCATACATACAAAAAGTGATCTCATAGCAAGTGTGTGTCCATGAATGACAATCACAACATCATCAAAATGCCAACAATCTCCCCCTTTTGCATTGATGGCAACACTTAGGAAAATTTTGACATCTAAGTGTTTTACAACAAAAAAAATATGCTATAATCAAAATTACTCCCCCTAAGCATATGCACTATCCCTTTTTTTAGAAAATACAATGTATACTACTCCCTTAAAGAAATAACATGAAAGTATACATAACAATAACCAAAATTTTAGATACTACTCCCACTTTGCCAACAATGACAAAGTACTGAATAACCCCTGTTTCTCATTATCATTAAAATAAATAAGTGTTTATGACAATAATGAGTGAAACTTATCAAAAAATGATTTAAAATCTTGCATAAAAGTCTTCATGGATAATGACCATGACTCAAGTAATGAGGTAGCAACCTCACTTTCCATCTGCAACTGGGATACCTGTTCTTCCATGACATCAATTATGCTCATCTCTTGAGTGGCTGTTAATGCTTCTAGATTAAGAAAGCACTTCTAAAGATTTTGCAGTTTAGGTAATAAAACTAGTTGAAGTTCCTACAAATCCCTGGTCTTATTGCTAATCTCCAACTCTATTATGGCAGATTGGAGCTGAAATCGGTGAATGGTTTACCCATATGTAGTGAAGGAATCATAGGGTGTCTTAAAGGTGCTTATGTATGCCTGCAAATTAGATTTTAGTTTATCCTTTTGTGCAATCACATCATCACAAAATAGATGGGGTTGGCTGATTTTGCTTAATAGTAGCTTGCCCTTGCCCTCATCCATAACATCTCTTATGTTCTTTTGTTGTTTCAAAAGTTCAGACCGGAGCTCGTTCAATTTCTTCAATAAGGTAGTGTTTAGTTCCTTTTGATGCTTCTTCTATACATTAGCTTCAACAACCTCTTCTAGACATTTTACTTGGTCCTCTACAACTATACATAAAAGTTTTAGTTGGGCCAAAGAGGAATCAGTACTGGGGAGGTTGTACCGGGAATCAAACTGGTAAGAGTGTCAACTACAGTTTGAATAATATCTTGCTCCTTTTTCCTCCTTAATGCTTCTAGTCACTCTTGTGCAAGCTTAATGCTTTAGAGAAGCTCCAATTCATTTGTAGATTGGAGGTCAATAGAACTGGTGATGTCAACAAGTTTGTCTTGACCACCGGTTGCCTTTTGGGTCTCCACTTGTGTGCTCTTTGCTGCTTCCTTCTTCTCTTTGGCTCTTTGCTTTTCCTCTTTTGCCTTCTTTTGATCCTCTTCTTCTTTCTTTTTCTTCTCTTCTTCCTTCTTCCTTTCTTCTTCCTTCTTCTTCTCCTCATTTTATTTCCTCTTCTCCTCTTCTCTCCGCTTCTCCTCTTCTTTCCACTTCTCCTCTTCTTTCTTTTTCTCTTCTTCTTTCTTTTTCTCTTCCTCTTTCTTTTTCTCTTCCTCTTTTTTCTTTTCCTCTTCCTTCCTTTTCTCTTCTTCTTTCCTTTTCTCTTCCTCTTTCTTCTTCTCATCCTCTTTCTTCTTTTCTTCTTCTTTCCTCTTTTCCTCTTCTTTTCTCTTCTCTTCTTCCCGTTTCCTCTTCTTCTCTTCCTGTTTCCTCTTCTCTTCTTCCTGTTTTGCTTGCTCTTTGTTAGCCTTTTCTTTGTCCTATCTCTCCTTGTGTGCTTTTTCTTTTTCAGCATTTGGAGTGACATCTTCAACATCTAACGCATCAACATCAGTCATGTCTACCTATTATGTTACTCTTTCTCCTTTATCATCAAATTCCTCATTCGGTTTTCCAGTTTTCGCTTCCTGTTCGGCCTTCTTGTTGGCCTTAGACACTTGGTACAATCTCAGAGTGGCTTTAGCATGGGAGTGTGTATCTTTCATCACTTCAGAGACTTTCCTTCCAGTAACAAGAGTCTTCTTCTTCTCATGAAGAAGAGGCCTTTATACTTATCCATGATTTCATAGAGCTCAGAATTTGACACAAAACAAAAATATTGTGCAAAGATTTCCTCTCTTATTTCCCATTCTTTTTCAATGGAAATGTACCATTTGTTATCTAAAGAATTGTATAAAGAATCTGGTGTCAGCAATCTAATTTTTGATGGCAACCGGTCATTAATACATAGATATTAGATGACAACTTGTTCAACTTCCTCATTTTCATTATCATTAAAATCATCAAAGTGATCTATTAAATCACTTAGCACTTTTCTCCTAACATTCTTGATAGTCCTTTGACAATGTGTCAAGGGTTTGTAAGAGGAAATGTCTATATTTATTGGTGCTGATGATGCCAGTTCATTACTAGTTGTCTTTGCCTTCTTCCTTGTTTGCCTAGTCTTCTTAGGTTGCACTTTAGGTTTTGTATCCTCTGAATCTGGTGAGTTTCTCTTAGTATTCCGCTTTCTTTCAAAAACCTTGGCGGGTGCAACTTCCAGTTTCTTCTTGGCAGGTGACTGCTTGGTCACTTTAGGAATTTTTGAGGTAACTGGTGCTGATATCGAGGGCATTGGCTTTCCCTTCTTCACTGAAGGTTCTTCAACTGGTTTTATCCTTTCAAAGTAGGTGTCAGTTCTCTTCTTCTTCGGATCAAGAGGCTAGGCAAGTAGGGTAGAGGCATACCCATCTAGCATGTCATACATCACCTCATATCCCATGGGTTCAACTTTTTCTTTTCTGATATCTATCGCCTCCATTATGCACTCATTTAATCTGATGATAAAGTAGATGTCCTCTTCATACTTCTTAACAATATCTTCATATATCCTCATCTGCTGGCTCATCTTCCACTTGAATTCATCAAAATATTTATTCAAGACTTCAGGATATCCGGTTCCCATCGCTTGAATACTTTCTCTGATTTGTTTGGTAACTGGTTGGTTAGAAGACCATTGAATATCCCCAGCACCCAGAAAATAGCCTTGAAATTAGAAAAAGAGACCTACCAAAAGTTGTCCAAATTTGAATCTTAGGGCACTGTCCTATTTGATATATTTCAGGTTTATTAATAGTTGCTTCTACATACAGGTGCATAGATCAAATGACACATCTTCCATGATCATTTTGTAGGTAGCATTTACCACAACAACAAAAACATAGTTTATTCTGCTAGCATAGAATGTCCAGTATCTGATCACCATGAAAGCATACTTGACCAAATCATCCTTGATGGCATTGATGGTCATTCCCTGTTGGTTGCTCACAGAACCAGTGAGCTTAGTCATTTCAATCTTGATGACATTTCTTAGGGCTGGCACCTCACCAGTGTTGAAGAAACTGGTGATGACATGAATGGCTTCAGGAGTAATGTTATGTGTCCTTTCAAGATACATCTTATCTCCATGCACTCTTCTCATGATGATGTGGATGTGATCTTCCATAAATTCTTCAAGAAAGTACACCATATTGTGAAGTTTATTCCTCTCCAAGATGTTGTATCCCAGTTTGATCTTCTTGTCATCCCCACATAATAGACCTAGCTGGGAATGAATTGCTAAGGATCCTAGGTATTCTAGTTTATAGTCAATGTACCCTAAAATATCATCTTCCACTATAACTCCAGTGGGTATCAGGGATAGGGCATTGTATTTCATCTTCCATTGGATAAAATCCACTGAATCAACAGGTGTACTAGAACTTGAGTGTGATGCAGAAGCCATGATTAACTGATAAACAAGAATTTTGATAAATACCTTCAGAATTTTGAAATTTAGGGTTTGTCAATACAACGCACACTTTACCACTTTGATTGTTTGAATACCACTTAGTGTTCTTCACTGATAGGTTGCAAGTACCTCAAAATTCTTTTCTCGCAAATTGATAAGTGAAAATGACTTAAAAATCCCTTTTAAACAAATTCTTCACCTACCATAATAAATGCTCCACCATTAGGGTATAAACCCTAATTTTGCCTTTTACCATTTTTGGTCTTCTGCCGATTGATAGGTAACATATACTAGTTAAGGTCTTTTATCGATATAAATTGGGGGTTCAAAATATTTCACCAATTTGATCCCCCTAAGCTTTTCTGAAGCTCAGTTTGCCGGTTTAGAGACTTCTACACTAGGTGCAGAAACCGATTCTTCCTGTGACACTTCTTTAGGTTTCTTCTTCCATGTTTTCTTCATAGCTTCTTGAACGGTTTCAACATCAATCTTTCCTTCAAGAGTGACCAGTATGTCATCTGATAGGTTTTTTCTCATTTTGCAGGTTCTGGCAGGGTGTCCCAGTTTGTTGCAATGATAACATACCATTCGAGGTGTTCTCCATGGTCCATTATTCATTCTACCATTCTTCCTCTTGCATGTTGCAGCAGTGTGACCACTACCATGGCATATCAAACAAGTTGCTCTTCAACCGGTTGTAGTTTGATAGCCACCACTACCTAACTAATGATTATAGGCATTATACCAATTTGGATTCCGGTTCATAGAGTATTCAAGAAAAAATCCTTGACTCCTTTGAGGATATCTTCCAGTGTTGTGTATAACAGACCTGCATTGAAATGCTCTATGCCCAAACTTGTTGCATGCATAGCATTTTCCATTGAATCTATTAGATCTAGGCTTATTGTTTAGAAAGTAAGGAAAATTATTGTAAGCCTTATTTCTACATACATTAGCAGTATGTCCTTCCTTGAGACAATTAAAGAAAACATGTTTGAACTTTTGCCTACCTTTATCCTTTGGTGTCGGTTGCTTCTTTGATGCTCCATCTTTTGTTCCAGAAGTTTCACCTTCCTCATAATTAGAGAAACCAAGTCCATTGGTATTAATTACCGGTTTAGCTGATTCAAGCTTTTGCTCTAGCTTAGCAGTGTTCTTATTGAATTTGGCAAGTATTTCCTTTGTCTCAGTGAGTTCCTTGGTAATAGAAGCATTGGATTCCTTCAAGGTTCCATTCTCAGAGATAGCCATGTTTAGTTCACCTTCCATTTTTTCTTTTTCCACTTTACTCTCTTGGAGATGAGCGATAAGTGCACTGATTTCTTACTTTAGCTTGGAGATCTTATGATCTTTGTCTTTTACCAGATCTTTAGCTTTCCTTTGGTTCTCAAGCTCTTGGCACATTCGGATAGTCAGTCCTTCCAGTTCCCTTCTTAGGTTAGCATTAGATTCAGTTAGTTTTTCAACTTCTTCAACTAGGGCTTCCATGTCTTCTTCATCAGAAGAACTATTTTCAGTAAGATCGATCAATTTTTTAGCATGCTCACTTCTTTTAGCTAGAGAGGCTTTATATTTGACTTTGAGTTCATCATAGGCTTTCTCAGTTTGAGTGAGCTGATGAGTAAGTTCCTTGACAGTGTATTCCCCCATATCTTCTTCCAAGTGGTTAGACTTATAGAAAGGTTGGCTTTGATACCAATTGATGAATACTATGAGGGGGGTGGTGAACTAGTATACCAAAAATACAGAACTCAAGCACTTAAATAGTTTAGCAGTCAATCGGTGTAACTGATTTACTAACAAACCGGTTAAGACAAATGCAAACCAAACAACAAATAAAGCATTCATCAACAAGAGCACAATCACCATAACACAAGATGTTTTGACATGGAAACCCAAATGGGAAAAACCATGGTGAGCTGAAACTCACAAGTAACTATCTATGGAATAGTAACCAAACCAATTATGGTCAGACCGGTTAAGGTCATACAATGTTCTTCACCAGAATAGATCCTATTAGGAATCTAGATCTCTGTTAGGAGATAAGTCCTATTAAAGACTACCTTGTGAGAGGATTTCAGATTCACAGTTGTGAACCACCTTGTTAGAGGATTTACAAAGGCTTTGCCAGGCCTACGCAGTTAAGGGTTTGAGACTTGTCAAAGATGTGAGTAATCAACAAGTAGGTGATCTAGATACTAGCACAGTATGCTTGATTAGATCCTTGATATCTCATTGTTAATGCATATTTAGCATTACTTTAGTCTTTAGTATCTCCATACTCTATTTCTTCACACAGACCTAATTTTCTCTTTTGTGATCGCACATACAAAAACCTCATAAACTTCTAAAACCCTATCAATGTATAAAACCCTAGCCATGATGTCCTTATACAGGAATCTGATTTCATGTCTATCCAATAGGATTACATTGCAAGTTCCTAGGTTTAGTGCATCTGGACACATTTGGTAACATGACACAAAATCACCGCCAAAGTGTCAATGGATGATAACTCATCACAAAAATACCGGTTGGTAATTCATCATAGAGTAATACCGGTTAATTACCGATTACTGGTTCATACATTTTACTAATTACCAGTTTGTCAAAATGAAGACTGGGAAAATGTTAACAACTGCTTTGTTCCTTCACACCACTTTGGGATCCTCAAACCACTTGAGGTCTTCATACCACTTGAGATTGGTAAACACTTTATGCAAAACACCGATAGTCTAAAGACTATAATACATAATACCGGTTGGAACAAATATCGGTTGAGCATAACTCATACATACAAAAAGTGATCTCAAAGTAAGTGTGCGTTGATCAATGACAATCACAACATCATCAAAATGCCAACACTGTAGAGGGTAACCCTCTCACCGATCTCATACCTGCCCTACCAGTATCCCTCCCAATCCACCCTACATCTCTCCCACCCATGGGAACTGGTCTCCCAGTCTTGCCAACTAGTCCAAAAGGTCCTCCACGGACTCTCAATTGACCTCCTCTTCGTCTGGGTCTCCTACCACCTCCGCCTCCATATCCTCCCTCATCTCCATTACCTCTATCCTCTTGAGCAGCTCTAAGCTCTTGTCTCCATCTCCATCTCCTAATGATAGGATCATCTAAATCATCCTCCTCATCTCCTAAGCTAGGAGGAGGGTCTGCTAGATTGGTAATATGAGAAAATGGGTGTGCAAGCATGTACTAAGCATAATCTGTAGTCACCCCAGGATCTAGAATGTGTAATCTGAAATCATAAGCCACCCTAGGAGTAGCTAGAAACTTTGTGCATGCTATCTCAAAAGACAAAGATGGTCCCCAATCTCGCCTATCCTTGTACCGTATTGCATATATAGTGACAACAATAGGCATGTGTTAATGATACCAAATTATCTCAAAATGTGACTAATCAACTACCGCTCAATAATGTATGGAGTACGACCAATGGGATATCTACTCTGCATAATATATGGTAATATCTGTGCATCATCCATCCATGGCTCACAATCGATATAAGGTCTCCAAATAATGCTATCCAAGGAATCTAGAACCCAACACCAATACTCCATCTTACCCAACTTATGTTGAGTAAGGATACCTACATATAAATAAACATATGGCCGCCTCTCACCATGAATTCTATGATGGATAGGCTGAGTAATAGCAATGTGCTCCTAACACAAGATCTATAAAAGTGTACATCTTGTAGATAGACTAGCATTCTCATCGAAAATAACTTGATGAAGATCATGATATAAATGAGCGAGCATGCAAACACCCCACGCATATCGAGTCCGCTACTGCATCATGCTCTGAAGAATCTCACCCCAACCCACAACAAAACCTTGAGATCTCCTGTCTGGACAAATAAATCCCCCAATCATACCTACAAGAATCATTGTGAGAGTCTCATAATACATAATCATATCCTCCCATTGGATCTCTTGTCTAGAAATGCTCTCATCACCAAATAGGCTTTGCAAGCCTCTGTCCCTCGATGATCCTGAAAAATCATACTGGACTAACTCACCAATCATAGGGACATGGATAATCCTATAGACATCCTCAAGTGTCACACTAATCTCACCAGTGAGTAGGTGGAAAGTGTTATGCTCACTATGCCATCTCTCTGCTAAGGTAGTCAACAAACCCCTCTTATGGGTAATATCAGACATATATAACAAGTGGTGTAATTCATAGGCATCTATGTGTCTAATCTCAACCTATGTAATCTCTAGCACTAAGTGGCGCATAGTCGAGAATTTCTCCTGACATTAGAGAACATCGAGTTTCTCTTGTTTAACAAGATAATTTGACCTCTATCAATCATCACTCATCTATCTATCAAATCAAAGAGATTGCTAATCTATCACATCAACAATTGGTATATTTTTTCAAATGAAGAAAATCATGCGATCAAATCAATCTAAGCCTATCAATCATGGTTTTCTATCAGTCAATGAGTTCAATCAAACTTTGCTATACTCTTCATCAGAAACTAAATTGGTTTCTTAGAGCTAATCTATCAATTTACCAATCAGATCAATAACATCAATCAATCGCTTATCCTACCAATCAACATTATCAAGTCTCTATCAATCAAGACATCAATCGCATACCTATCAATCACAATTACGCATCAAAATGCATCAATCACATCCTCAAAATGAATTTTAACATGAACAACATCAAGCAGATTCATCTGAAACAAAAGCGCTAATCTTTTTAACAAAAGCACTATTCTATTGAACACCGGTGCTGAAACACACATATGCGTGGACCTTTTTCAAAAAAGTGCTAACCCTTGGAACAAAAGCGTGAAACAGTCATATGTGCTACCCTTTTTTACATATGCACAAACATTGAAAGCATAAGTGTTGACATAACAAAAGCACTTACATACATCATAAAGGCATGAACAAAACACCCAAATTCTCTAAAACTATCAAAAGCATTAACATCCAATGCAAAAGTGCTAACATACAAAACAAAAGCATTTAATCATAAAGACAAAAATCAAAAAAATTCAAAATAGCCTAAAACGTGCCAAAAACAAGGAAAATCGTATGACAAGTTGCAAAAAATTGCTCAGGATAAGGTACATACTAGATAACCATAGTCAGGAGGTCACTGATATCATCGAATGTGCTCAAATCGATGGTTCTTGAACAGGATAACCATTTTTCTACCTCACCAAAGACAATTTTTGTCACAAGATGACAAGGATGCAAATGAGATTAAAATTAACTTTGGTTATATTTAACATTTGGGAGGGTAATTAATGCTTTTAAATGGGGCAATTTTATTTATTTTTCATAAATGAATTTAACTGAAGGATCTTTTCAATTATCGTGAGATCAATCACTTATCCAAAATTTTCAACAAATTCATGATCAATCTCCTGAGGGGGCACACAATCAAGATTTTTATCTCCACCAGGCACACTCGAGACTTGATTTAATCTTTGAAACAAAGTTTTCCTGACATCATTTCAAAGAGGGGCAAAATGTATACACATAAAAATGGCTATGAGCGATTAAATAAATATTTAATAATTATTCTTCTATTAAATAATTAATTTGAAAAGATTATTTATTTAATTCATTTCAAGTCTTTCTATTAGTTAATTGAAATATTTTATAAATTAATTCATTTATCCTTTTCTTCAAATAAATTAATTAAATATCTAATATTTAATTATTCTTCAAATCAATTAATTAAATATCTAATATTTAATTATTTCTCAAATCAATCAATTAAATATCTAATATTTAATGGTTATTCCTCTATCCTACAGTCTCAAATATTAAATGATTTCTAAATTATTTAATTTCATTTTCCAACTCATCTCCCATCTCCACTTCATCTTTCTTTTGCCAACTCATCCATCATGTGGCTAAATTAATTCAACAAAACTAAATAAATAAATAATTTATTAGCCACTTATCTTCAACTTCCAAAATAAATGAAATATTGTGTATGTACACATATTTCTTAACCTTCTTCTATATTCTCTCTAACATCCCTATACCTTAGGAGGACTTGAGTCAACTTGTCCTCTCATGCCCAAATCTTCTCCAACCATCCCTAGGTTACCTGAGTCAGCAACTCAGTCAAGGTGAGATGAGTGACACTTGTCTTCTCCTTCTCCCTTTCTCTCAACCTTCACCTTTGCTCACAACCATCCAAATCTGCAGATTTGATCATGATCATTGATCTAGGCCACATGATCTTATCCTCTCAAAGTCTATAAATGTGGGAGTTTGAGTTGAGAAAGAGTTAGTTTTCAAGTGAGTTTTCAAGTTAACAATTTGAGAAAACTTATGCATCTGTGAGTTTTTATCTTGAAGCAATTAGCAAGTTAGCATAATAATTTAGCTTTAAATCATTTGCATTGCATATCATAGTATCAGTTAACTATCAATTATTATTCCATTCTTCATATGCCATCTTGGAAGCTATCAATGCTTGCTTGAGAGCAAATCATCTGCAACCAAGAACAGTGGAGTTAGGACACAATGAGACTTAAATCATGAAGGTAAAAATAATGTTTTTATTTTAATATTCATTTCATGTAGTTTCCTTGGTTGAGTTTGGATTTCCTGTAGCATTTCCTTTGTATTTTGTGAAACTAACATGTTGCAGGTAGTATTCTGATGATGAAATTCAAGTCGACACATTACCCATTGTCTATTTTAGACCTTAGGTATTGCTAAGTTGTTGGCATTTGGCATAACTTATGCAGATCAAGTGATGCAGTTGAAGTTGGATGACTACACCGGTAAAGGATATATGTCCATTTGTGTTGAAGATATTGAGATTCTATGAATAGATGACATGATCAGTTATTTGTGTGGTCATTGCTGGAAAGTGATGTTTCTGATGTTTTTTTTGTCATCTAAGTGATTTGGTTTAACTGAAGACAGGGTTTACTGGCAGTGAACTAAAGTTTGTGAAATAGGACTTTAACCAGTAAAGCAGAATTGTTTTGATTGGATTGGTTGATCGGTGATGACTAGTGATTTGCGGTTTTGATGGTGAACTTGTATCATGGAAAGGTGTATATGACCGAAACCAAAAAATGTGATGATTATCGGAAGGTGTGTTTCAAATTTCCGATGAAGTTTTGCTAAGGTTTTAGTAGGGTTTAAGGACCGGTGAAGAAATCATCAAACTGGTAATGATTTCTATTATGACAGTGTTCGACAATGAGTCTCCATAAAGTTGGTAATGTGACACAACTCACGTGAAAGATTTGATAGCTATTTTTGCATAATTCAAGGAAGATTTTCTTGGGAATCAGCGAAATGCTTAGTAGAGTGTTTTGAGGATATAGATCGGGTTTTTGTGATGGGTTAAGATCAACCAATAGTTGATATTTCATTGTAATTTGTTGTAATGATCTGTATAGTGATCTACGATGATATCTTGTGATCTAATTGTAAATTCATGATGTATTTAGGTTTTGTGGCCGACTTAGTTGAGATGGCTATTTAGGTTGACACAGTTGATGTTTATTGTGTCGGTGGTCTTTGAGAATGTGTTAAGTTATCCAAGTGTAGTGTAAGATCTTCCTGATAATTGTAGAGTGTTTTGTATAACTAGATTTGATCAAGCAGACAGAGAAGTGCAAGTAAACAGATCATTTTCTTATGGTTGTTCCCTAATAGTTTTAGCAGGTTAAATCCCTTAACTAGGTAGGTTCTAACAGGCCTTAAACATTTAAGTCCCCTAACAGGGAAGCTCTGAAAAGAGTGTTAAATCCTCTCATGAGGTTGATCCTAAAAGACCATCAAGCTCCTAACCGAGCTGCAAGGAAAATCCCCTAATCGGGTGACTCCTCACAGGGTCTGCTCCTAACCGAGCATATTATAAGCTTCTAATAGGGCGTACTTCAAAAGAGTACAAATATTTGTGGGTGCCAACTCCCACCATGATTTTTTCCCTATTTGGATTTCCACATCAAAAAATTATGGTATTCATGTGTGAAATGATTTTCATGTGATGTTCTTGTTTATATTTCATGCATTATTTCTGAGACACCAGTTATGATGTATCAGAGGTTACTGATACTAATAAGAAGTTCCTTGAGAAAGTATTTGATCTTATTGATAAGATTAATGAGTTGGTAATTGATCAAGTTTATATGATTGTTTTGGTGGTGAAAGTATTTGTAAAAGATTTGATTAATGTGTTCAACAAATCTAATAAAAAGGTCATTAGATTTGATTACAAAAGTTGAGATATTTATTAAATAGTTTTAGATCTGAGATAAGTTTGAATTTGAGTTAAAGTTGGAATTAGTCTTAATATTGATTCAACCCCCCTCCTCTCAGTATTGACCAGATCCTCATAGGATTAACAATTGGCATTAGAGCTTTGGTCCTCTATGTGTAGAAAGCCTAACCACTTGAGGAAAATATTCTGAGGAATTCAAGATGATGAAAAAAGAGGGTCCCAAGCTCAATAAGGATAACTACAAGATCTGGAAAGACAAAATGAAGATCTACATAAAAGGTCTTAGTGCACAATATTGGAAGCAAGTTGAAACAACATATGTTGCTCCTACCACTACTCCCTTGACATCGGATGAACTCAGAGAATAGCAAGATAAAATGCAATCCCTAGAAGCTATTGTAAGTACTTTATCTGATTCAGAATATATTGATGTTCAAGGATTGGAAACTACAGGTGAGGTTTGGGAAAAGTTAGAGACAATCTATGGAGGAGATGAGCATGTTCAAAGAGCCAAAGAAGAAAGCTTGAGAGGAAATTTGGATGACATGAGAATGCCTGAAGGAGAGAATATTGGATAGTATGGTTAGAGAATCAAAGAAGTTGTTGGTGGCATTAAGAGTGTTGGAGACAAAATAGAAGATGATACAATAGTAAGTAAAATGCTTAGAACTCTTCAACCTCAATATGCTATAAGAGTATCATCAATCCAAGAACTTAGATCTATTTCAAAGGATAAGGTAACTATTGATTCATTGATTGGTAAGCTTACAACTTTTGAGTTAAATAATTTTGACAATAGTGTGATAAAATCTACTAAATCTACCTTTAAATCTTCTGTTACCAGTTCATCTGCTAGAAAAGGAAAAGATATATGTCAAAATAATGAGTGCAAGACAAGTCATGGAAGTAACCAGGAAAATGAAGACAATGAAGATCAAGTGATGGAGCTTGAGGCATTGTTAGCAAAGAGATCTCCAAGAGGCACTAGTAAGTATAAAGGAAAGCTACCTTTGAAGTGTTTCTCTTGTAATTAAATTGGTCATATTGCTGTTAACTGTGCTAAGACTGATAATAAAGAAAATTTTAGAAGATTCAAAGGAAAGGGCAAGAAAAATTGTCATGTTGTAGTAGATGAAGGTGTGACTGATGAGGAGTCGGAAGAAGAAGATGACAATGAAGAAATTGTGTTTGCAGCTATGAAGGAGGAACTGTTTGATAAAAAGGTAGTAGTATCTCATATGGAGAATAGTGATGAATGGATAATAGATAGTGGCTGCTCACATCACATGACCACAAACAAAAGTAAGTTCATAACCCTTAATGAATTTGATGGAGATGTTGTTAGATTTGGAAACAACTCTCCTTGCATGGTGAAAGGTAAAGGTTCAATCTCTCTAAATGGAAAGAGTAATGTTGATGATGTATTTTGGGTTGATAGTCTTAAGCATAATATTTTAAGTGTTGGTCAGCTCAATGATAAAGGTTATTTGCTTGATTTTAAGAGTGGAGTCTGTAGAATTATTGGAGGTAATGGTGAATTGATTGCTACCAGGAAGCAAACCAGAGGTAACTTATTCCATTTGAATAGTAATTTTAATAATTGTCTAATTGTAAGAATGGAAGACAGTTAGTTATGGCATAAAAGATGTTGTCATGTTAATTTTGATAATTTGATTATGATAAGCAAGTCAAATGTTGTAAGAGGATTAACCCAACTTGTCAAAGTAGATAGGGTGATATGCAAAGATTGTCGAATCGGTAAGATGACCTCTATTTCTTTCAAGTGCAAGAATGGTATTTCTGAGAATGTTTTAGATTTGGTACATACTGATCTCTATGGCCCTATGAGAAAAAAAGAGTTATTATGGTGATAGGTATTTCATGATCTTCAACAATGACTATTCTAAAATGACGTGGGCAACATTTTTGAGAGAGAAATCAGAAGAATTTAATAAATTTAAATCATTTAAAGCTATGGTTGAGAATAAAACTGGTAAGAACTTGAAGTGTTTAAGATCAGATCGAAGAGGTGAATTCACATCTGATGAATTTGTTAAGTATTGTGATGAACATGGTATAAAGAGATAGATGTGTGCTCCAAGGACACCACATCATAATGGCATAGCAGAAAGGATGAACAAAACAATACTTGAAGCTGCAAGAACCATGCTATTATAGGGTAATGTATGCAAAATGTTTTGGAGAGAAGAAGTTAGTACTATTGTATACACTTTAAACCAAATACTGGTAAAAAGAGGTAACGATAAGACATCCTATGAGCTATTAAATGGAAAAACTTCTTGTGTTAGTTATTTTTAAATCTTTGGAAGTCAATGTTTTATCAAGAGAGATAACTACACTAAGAAGTTTGATGCAAAATTTGATGAGGAAATTTTTCTTGGTTACTCTTCTAAGAGTAAAGCATATAAATGTCACAATAAGAGAACTAAGAAAATTGTTGAAAGTGATAATGTAAAAGTTGATGATTTATCTGATAAGTCTGAAGGTACAAGCAGATTTGAATCTAAAAAGGATGATAATAAGGAAAAGTTTATGATCATTGAACCAAAAGCAAATAATAATGAAGAAGATGCAGAACTAACATAGGCAATACCTAGATATGTTAGATTGAATCATTCATAAGAGTAGATAATTGGTGATTCAAATGTAAGTGTGCAAACCAGGAGAAAGATATGCGAGAACTCATGTTTGATATCTACAATTGAACCCAAGATAGTTAAGGAAGCACTAAAGGATAATGATTGGGTTAAGGCAATGAATGAAGAATTAGATGAAATTGAGGAGAATCAGACATGGTCACTTGTTCCTAAACCAGAGCATAATAATGTAATTGGAACAAAATGGGTCTTTAAGAATAAATTGGATGAAGAAGGAAAGATTGTAAGAAACAACGCAAGGTTAGTCTGCAAAGGGTATGATCAAGAGGAAGGTGAGGATTATGGTGAAACATTTGAACCTTTACTAGATTAGAAGGTGTAAGGATTATACTAGCATTTGCTGCATATAAGGGATTCAAAGTCTACCAAATTGATGCCAAGTCAACCTTTTTGAATGGGATTCTAGAAGAAGAAGTATACATTGAACAATCAGATGGATTTTCCTTGACTGATGATAAAGACATGGTGTGTAAAGTTGACAAAGATTTGTATGGTCTTAAGTAGGTAACAAGAGAATCGTATGAGAGATTACATGCACATTTGATCAAGATTGGATTCCATCATACCAGTGAGGACAATGACATTTATTTGAAGATTGATGGAGACAAGATGTTGATAGCAGAAGTGTTTGTTGATGATAATTTTTGGTGGCAATGGTGATATGTGTATGGACTTTGCTGAAATAATGAAAAAGGAATTTGAAATATCTCTAATCGGTGAAATTAAGTTCTTTATTGGCTTACAGGCTCAACAACTGGATGGTGGTATCTTTATTTGTCAGATTAAGTATATCAAAGAGGTGTTGGAGACTTTTTGTATGGAAGACTGCAAACCTGTAGGGACATTGATGGTGATTGGTTGCAAGTTGTGAAAGGAAGATGATTCCCCTACTATTAGTGAAAAAGAGTACAAATCTATGATTGGCAAGCTACAAAATGTTGTACATAACAGACCGGACATTGCTCATGCTGTTGGATTAGTGGCTAGATTTTAAAAAGGGCCTAAAGAGAGTCATATGGTGGCCGTGAAGAGAATTTTTTGGTATCTCAAAGGCATAGTAAACTATGGTTTATGGTGTTCCTATAAAGGTGATTTTACTTTAGATGTGTTTTCTAATGTTGATTGGGTAGGTAATGTGGATGATCGGAAAAGCACAACTGGTGGAGCTTTTCTACTTGGAGGAAGATTAGTGGCATGGATGAGCAAGAAACAAACTTGTGTTTCTCAATCTATAGCTGAAGCTTAGTATGTAGTTGCATCCATGAATTGCACACAAGCAATATCGATGATACATGTGCTAGAACGATTCAAGATAGATATGTCAAAACCAGTGACTATCTATTATGATAATACAAGTACAATCAACATTTGTAAGAATCATGTACTTCATACTAGAACCAAGCACATTGAATTGAAGTATCACTTCCTAAGGGAAATAGTTCAAAGTAAGGAAGTAAAGATGGAATATGTGAAGAGTAAAGATTAGTTAGCTGATATCTTTACTAAGCCCTTACCGAAGGATACCTTTGAGTTTCTTAGAGGTAAACTAGGGGTTAGACCCCTACACTAGAAGAACTAAAATGATGGAGATCCATCAATCCTGTGGATTTCATGTTTATTTTTTCACTAAGGATTGATGAAGGTACATGCTACTCCTTTGGGGAGCAAGTCTAATGTAAAGTTCTGATTTAATGCTCTGTGATAATTTTTTTGATTTATGTACCAAAGATAATGGAAGAGGCAGCAGTAGAATTAAAGACAAGTGATGCATTTACATCTTTGGCATTGTTGTCAAAGGGGGAGAAGAAAATAATATAAATTAGATATGGAAGACATGCGAGAAGTTGAAGATCAAATTGAGTGAAGCATTGATTAAGGGGGAGATGACAAAAGGAGAACCAACATAGACCTAATATCAACAAGCAATTTGTAGATGATGATGATATTCTGATTGTATATCTGATTAGTGTTGCCATCAATGCCAAAGGGGGAGATTGTTGGCATTTGGCATAACTGATGCATATCAGGTGATGTAGTTGAAGTTGGATGATTGGACCGGTAAAGGATAGAAGTCTATTTGTGATGAAGAGATTGAGATTCTATGAATAGATGACATGATCAATTATTTGTGTTGTCATTGCTGGCAACTGATGTTCCTAATGTTTTGTTTTGTCATCTAAGTGATTTGGTTTACCGCAAGACGAGGTTTACCGGCAGTGAACTAAAGTTTGTGAAATAGGACTTTAATCGGTAAAGCATAATTGTTTTGATTGGATCAGTATCCACGATGACTAGTGATTTATGGTTTGGATGGTGAACTTGTATCATGGAAAGGTGTAAATGATTGGAATTGAAACTTGTGATGATTACCAGAAGGTGTGCTTCAAATTTCTAATGATCTTTTGCTAAGTTTTTAGTAGGGTTTAAGGACTGGTGAAATAATCATCAAATCGGTAATGATTTCTATTATGACAGTGATCGACAACGAGTCTACATAAAGTTGGTAATATGACAAATCCCGCATGAAAGATTTGATAGTTGTTTTTGTGTGATTCAAGGAAGATTTTTGTGGGAATCGATTGTTGCTTAGTAGAGTGTTTTGAGGATATAGATTGAATTTTGGTGATGGGTTAAGATCAACCAACGGTTGATATTGCATTATAATTCATTGTAATGATCTGTATAGAGAACTGTTATGATCATTTGTGATATAATTGTAAATTCATGATGTAATTAGGTTTTGTGGCCAACCTAGTTGAGATGGCTATTTAGGTTGACACAGTTGATGTTTATTGTGTCAACGGTCTTAGAGAATGTGTTAAGTCATCCAAGTGAAGTGTGAGATGTTCTTGAGAGTTGTAGAGTGTTGTGTATAACTGGATCTGATCAAGCAAGCAGAGAAGTGAAAGTAAAAAAATCATTTTCTAACTATTGTTCCCTAACAGTTGAAGTAGGTTAAATATCTTGACTGGGTAGGTTCTAACATGCCTTAAACATTTAAGTCCCCTAACAAGGAAGCTCTCAAAAGAGTGTTAAATCCTCTCACAAGGTTGATCCTAATAGATTATCAAGCTCCTAACTGGGCTGCAAGGCAAATCCCCTAACCGGGTGACTCCTAACAGGGTTTGCTCCTAATCGAGCATATTGTAAGCTCCTAATAGGGATAAGCTCCTAATAGGGCGTACTTCAAAAGAGTACAAATATTTGTTGGTGCCAAATCCCACCATGGGTTTTTCCCTATTTAAGTTTCCACATCAAAAAATTATGGTGTTCATGTGTGGAATGTTTTTCATGTGATGTTCTTGTTTATATTTCATGCATTATTTCTGAGATACTGGTTATGATATTTTATCAGAAGTTTATCAGAGGTTACTGATACTGATAAGAATTTGTTTGAGAAAGTATTTGATCTTATTGATAAGGTTAATGAGTTAGTAATTGATCAAGTTTATATGATTGTTTTTGTGGTGAAAGTATTGTTAAATAATTTGATCCCTTTCTTCATAATCTTGGTGGTGAATACTATTTTTATTCACATGATGGCTCTAGTTAGCTATTTGGCATTGAGTGCAACCATTTTTATTGTTGTATATGCTACCATTGGTTGACAATTTATACTATCATTGAGTGACAGTGTATGGGACTGTGGATGTGGTTGTACCCCATGTCTACTAGTTGTTTAGTGTCACCTTGTGAGTGATGACTAGTATGCTGAGCTCAACCCTTCTAGGAGCCCACTTTAACTGACATACTCGATATTTATGAAATCTGTATTTGCACATGAAACAAACAAGTTAGATAAAATGTGATACTTACTACTATCTCATAACACTTTATCTACATAGATTCCTTTCTTCATAATCTTAGTCTAATGTAGCACTGTAAGAACATTGGGAACGACACTATGTATGTAGGAGTGAGATAAGTAACCCAAAGCTCTAACAAATCTTCTCTCTCTCTCTCTCTCTCTCTCTCTCTCTCTCTCTCTCTCTCTCTCTCTCCCTCCCTCCCTCTCTCTCTCTCTCTCTCTCTCTCTCTTTTCAAGTCATCTCTAGGAGTGGATAGTGGAGCACTTGGACCAACTAGATTGTTCAAAAGAATCCAAAGAGAACTCATCAACCTATCCATGCAATGATGGGTTCCATCTCTCTCTCTTTCATATATTATTCTAATTTCTTATGTGTTTTTACTATACTATGATAAAAAATATAGCTCATGAATATTCCCATGGCTTGTGTGGGATTTCATGAGCAGTTTGATCTTTATAAATAAAATTGTGTTACATCCAAATGCTTTATTCATGTATATCTCTTTTTATTCAAACAATTCCATATTCAAAATAAGATACTTGTATGGCATGCATGTTTATTTATTAAGATAGGAAACTTGAAAAAAATATTGTGTACCTTTATTCAGAATCCAATGTATAAGGCATGTAACAGGTCACCAAATTTAGGTGTAGAAAAATTTGGTAACTTTTTTGGTGACCTCTCAAGGGTGTTTTCCTTCTAAACAAATAGAAACCAGTAGCCTAGCATATCCATCAGGCATTGAGTCAAATCTACCCTCTTCAAAAACTAGAATTGCAACTCAGCACTTCAAACAAAACTAAAACAACTTAAAACTAAACTATCTTGTCTCTTCCTACAACTGAGCCCATAAACCATGCAATAGAACTTATTGAAAAAATATAACTGAATTAAAAACTTGACTGAAACTAAAAACTAAAACTCCAATGTGTCAGGATGACTTATGGAAAACTGCAAACTGAAAAACTGAACTGAAACTACTCTACCCTACTCTAACCAAGAGTGAAACTTGGTTATACAAATCTTGTTGGTATTTTGGTATGGTTTTGTCATTGATGTCAACACCTATCAACACTTATCAACTCTGGCACTTTGGAGGATCAGTAATGTTCATCGACAAGCAAGTGACTTATGCATAATCATCAGTATCTGGTACACCGGCAATATATGATGTTCACCGACACTTGGAATGATATGGAAAACACCTGGTTATGTAGAAGACATCATTTGGACACTTTGTCTTGGAGATTTGTTCATTGGCATATTCGTATTTGCATATTTGTTGTTACCAGCAAATAGGTCCTAGCTATGCACCAGCAGGCTTATCTATTCCAGATCAGCATGACACACTTTGGAGATGATTTTGCTATTATTGTAAATGCATTAAGCCGACATGTTGAATCGGATAGTGATTTACTTGTAATTGTTTTATTGTAATATCTTTTAGAGATGACCTACTAAAATTGGTCTTAGGTTATGGTATATATGTAAGATCTTATTTGTAAGATCGATATGTGATAGGGATAAGGAATTATAAGAAGGTATATGCGAGAATAATCAGAGCTATAGACGCAGACATCATTTGAAGGTGAAGCAAGGTATTTGTAAAGATAATCAGAACTACACTGGTACTAAATCTAGCATATGAAGACGCTATTTTGAGTAGTACATTCTTATTAGATTTAACCATCCAATTGTAGTCAGTGTGACTCCTATTTGTGTTTGAGCAGTGAGCTCTAGGCACGTGGGCTTTCTGCATGTGCAGACCCCATTTGTATACACATACTATCTGCAGTAGTATCATCTAATTGTGGGTAAGGTTTCCCACTATGGTTTTTCCCCTTACAAGGTTTCCACGTACAAATATTGGTGTTATGTGTTGTGGATGTTATTATCTTTCCATTTCATGCATTAATTTTTACAATTGATAAACTGTCTACCAGAATAAAGTTTTGTTTACCGGTATTAAGTATTAAGGTTGGATAAGTTGTTTTTGGTTTGAATTTACTAAACAACTGATTCACCCCCCTCTCAGTTGTCTTTTAGATCTAACAATTGGTATCAGAGCTTAGTCCTATTTTTGCAGAAGTTTAACAGCTTGAGGAGATCCAATGTCTGCTAACTATTTCAGGAAGGACAGTCCTAAACTTGATGGAACCAACTATGGAATATGGAAGATCAGAATGGAGACACATCTAAATTGCATTGGAAAGGACATCTAGGATGTTACAAAAAATGGCTATAGAACTCCTACAACTAGTCAACCTAATCCACCTACCTTAGGAAAAGATGAAGAAAATGATTGCAAAGCAAGAGAAGCACTTTTGAGCGCATTAACAGATCAACAAATCATGGGATTATCAGATAGGTCTACTGCTAAAGCTATTTGGGATCATTTGGAAACATTGAATGAAGGAGATTCTGCAGTCATTATTGTAAAACTTGAAAGCTTTCGGGTAAGGTATGAAAATCTGAAAATGGAAGAAGATGAAAGGATTTTTGCTTTTATGGAAAGAGTAAATGAAATTGTTTTGGGTATTAAATGTTGTGGAGGGACCTTAAGTGAAGATGAAATTGTTTCAAAAGTTTTAAGAGGATTTCCACCGACATATAAAATGAAAGTTACTACTATAAATGATTTGAGAACAATGCCTAATACATCAGTAACTAGGGATACATTGATTGGAAAACTTTCAGCTTTTGAAATTGAGGAATTTGGTCCTATTGCTACTATAAAGAAAAATTTAGCTTTTAAGGCATCAACATCATTTGTACCATCATTTGAAAAGTCTGATTGGAAAGCCTTTTATGCAAGAGAACTTGAGGAAAGTAGGAGAGAAAATGAAGAACTTGAAGAACTTGAAGCACTATTTGCAAGGAAAATGCCTAAAGGTCTAGTTGGAAGTAAGTATGAAGGTAAAGCACCCTTTAAATGCTTTAACTGTAATAAGATTGGTCATATGGCTTCAAGATGCCATGATAGACATGCTAGACTAAGAGAAGAAGCTAGAAGAACATACAAGCCTAACACTAAATATCAGAGATACAGATTTAAGAAGAATAAAGATAAATCTTGTTATCTCACTGATGAAGGAGTCACTGATGATTCTGATGAGGATCCGATAGACAATGGATGGGTTTTTGTTGCTATAACAGAAGATCAACCAACACCTACTATTCTACCAATAGAGAAGGCCCTGGCATCTAAAGTTGAAGTTAAGGATGAATGGATCATTGATTCAGGATGTTCACATGAAATGACTGGTGATAAAGGTAACTTCTTGAACTTTCAAGAATATAATGGAGATCTGGTAAGATTTGGAGATGACAAAGCTTGTTTAATCAAAGGAAAAGGTATAATATCTCTTGGTGGAAAGCATAATACTGACAATGTTTACTATGTAGAAGGTTTAAAGAATAATCTTTTGAGTGTTGGTCAATTAGTTGAAAAAGGATTTCAGTTACAATTCAAGAATGGTAAATGCAAAATTATGAACCGAACTAGTTTGGAAATTGCAACCGCTAATCAAACTAGAGGTAATATCTTTTATTTGAATAATAGTGAAAAGACATGCTTGATTGCACACATTGATGAAAGTTGGCTATGGCATAAGAGACTCTGTCATGTAAATTTTGATTGCATGGTAAAAATCAGTACTACTAAGGCAGTTAGAGATTTACCTAAGATTGTTAAACCTCACAATCCGGTATGTAAGGAATGTCAATTTGGAAAACAAGTTAGAGCATTTTTAAAAAGTATTCCTAAAAAATCAAATAATGCTCTTGACTTAATTCACACTGATTTATGTGGTCCAGCTAGAACTAAAAGCTTACAAGGTGATAGATATTTGATGCTAATCATTGATGACTATTCTAGAATGTGTTGGGTTACTTTTCTCAGAGAAAAATCAGAAGCACTTGGAAAGTTCAAACTATTCAAAGAAATGGTAGAGAATGAAACCGTCAAGAAAATCAAATGTCTGAGATCAGATCAAGGAGGAGAATTCACATCTAAGGAATTTAATACATTTTGTGAAGTGAATGGAATTTGAAGATAGTTATCAGCACCCCAGACACCACAGTAGAATGGAGTTGTAGAAAGGAAAAATAGAACTATCTTGGATGCAGCTAGAAGTATGTTATCTGAAGCAAATCTACCACATGTATATTGGAGAGAGGTAGTAAGCATAGCGGTCTACACATTCAACAAATTTCACATCAAAGGAGAAACTGGTAAGACCCCTCATGAACTATGGTTTGGTATTACTCCTACTCTTAAATATTTTAGAATATTAGGAAGTAAATGCTATATTAGAAGAGATGAGTATATTAGAAAATTTGATCCTAGAAGTGATGAAGGAATTTTTCTTGGTTATTCATCTAAGAGCAAGGTATATAGATGTTTTAACAAGAGATTGCAAAAAATTGTTGGGAGTAAAAATGTGAAGATTGATGAACAGTTTAGAGGAACTTCAAGGTATATAGACTTTGAACCGGCAACAAAGATACTAACAAATGAACCTACATTGAATCCACTGGTACAAAATGAAGATCCAGTTACACCGGTATCATCTAAAAAATTCCATTGTAACTGAGGAACAACAACAAACAAAGACACCTTGGTATGTAAGACTGAATCACTCTGAAAATCAGATAATTGGGAACAAGTATCAAGGAATTATGACAAGAGGAAGATTGGCAAATGAAGAGGTATGTCTTATTTATCAAATTGAACCATCATCAATTAATGAGGCATGTGAAGATAAACACTGGATTAAAGCTATGGAAGAGGAACTAGAACAAATTGAGAAAAATAACAAATGGACAGTAGTTCCCCAGCCTAAAGGCAAAAATGTGATTGGAACAAAATGGGTATTCAGAAACAAACTTAATGAAGATGGTAAGGTAATTAGAAATAAAGAAATACTAGTGTGTAAGGGATATTCCCAGAAAGAAGGAATTGATTATAATGAAAGCTTTGCACCAGTAGCTAGATTTGAGGCAGTCAGATTATTCTTGGCTTTTGCAACACACAAGAACTACAAAGTATATCAAATGGATATTAAATGTTCATTTTTGAATGGAGATATTGAAGAAGAAGTTTACATTGAGTAACCTGATGGATTTTCTTTGACAGATAAAAAAGATATGGTTTGCAGGTTAAGGAATGCTTTGTATGGGTTGAAGTAAGATCTAAGAGCTTGGTATGCTAGATTGGATAAATATCTCTTGAAGATTAGATTTTCTAAAGGTGATGTTGACAACAACTTATACTACAAAGTGACTAATGATGACAGCTTGGTTATAGAATTTTTTGTTGATGATATAATCTTTGGAGGAGAAGATGGATTATGTAAAGACTTTTCTATTGAAATGCAACAAGAATTTGAAATGTCTATGATTGGAGAGATAAAATTCATTTTAGGATTGTAGATTTCACAAACTGATAAAGGTATATTCTTGAGTCAATCCAAATACTTGAAAGAGTTACTAAAGAAATTTGGGATGGAGAACTCTAAACTGATAAGCACACCTATGACTACAAATGACAAATTATCACTAAGGGATGAATCTACACCTGTTAATCTGACTAGGTACAAATCTATGATAGGAGGTCTACTATATTTGACACAAACAAGACCTGATATTATGAATGTAGTATGTATTGTTTCAAGATTTCAGAGTAATCCTAGAGAAAATCATGAATTAGCAGTAAAAAGGATTTTTCGGTACTTACAAGGAACTACAAATCTTGGTTTATTGTATCCTAGAGATGAAAACTTTGAATTATGTGCATACATAGATGCAAATTGGGTAGGAGATGTGGATGGCAGAAAAAGCACCACCGGCGGAGCATTTTTTCTTGGAAGAAGATTAATTTCTTGGTTAAGTAAGAAACAAACTTGTACATCTTTATGAACAACATAATCAGAATATGTTGCAGTAGCAACTAACTGTACATAGGTATTATGGCTTAAGCAAATGTTGAAGGACATAAAGGTAAAATGCAAGGAACCTATAACTATCTATTGTGATAACATTGGAGCAATTGATATATCTAAGAATCCGGTATTACATTCTAAAACCAAACATGTTTCTATCAAACTAAATTTTCTGAAAGAGAATGTTGAAGCAAAAGAAGTAAAACTGGTTTATGTGAATACTAAAGAATAGATTGCAGATATTTTCACTAAACCTCTTCCTAAAGAGACCTTTGAATATCTTAGAGATCAGCTTGGGGTCATACCCCCATCGGTAAAGACATAGATAGTTGATGTTTGTCATCAACTGACAGAATTAATAGAGAAATCTGTTACTCCGACTTTGATGAGGAGAGCTACTTCTCAGGGGCAATAGTTGGCATACTGAACTGGTTGGTATTTTATATTTGAACCTGGATTTTGTATTGGCTTTGGCATTTGATGTCAAAGGGAGAGAGATTGATATGGAAAAACACATGAAAAACACATTATCTTTTGGGGAGAGATTATTCATTGTGGGAGAGATTGTTACTTTGAGATTAATTACTCTCTGTCTTTGAATTTTAATTTTGAGAGATTATTGGTTTTTGGTATTTTGCATTCTTGTTTTAGCACTTTGATGGTTTTTCCATCTTGTGTTGCCATCAATGCCAAAGGGGGAGATTGTTGGTATTTTGGTATGGTTTTGTCATTGATGTAAGAACCTATCAACACTTATCAACTCTGGCACTTTGGAGGTCAACAATGTTCATCGGCAAGCAAGTGACTTATGCACAGTCACCGGTATCTGGTACACTAGCAGGATATAATGGTCACCGGAACTTGGAATGATATGGAAAACACCTGGTTATGTAGAAGACATCGTTTAGACACTTTTTCTTGGAGTTTTGTTCATTGGCATATTCGTATTTGCAAATTTGCTATTACCGACAAATAGGTCCTGGTTATGCACCGACAGGCTTATCTATTCCAGATCAACACGACATGCTTTGGAGATGATTTTATTGTTATTTTAATTGTTTTATTGTAATATCTTTTAAAGTTGACCTACTAAAATTGGTCTTAGGTTATGGTATATATATGTAAGATCGATATACGATAGGGATAAGGAATTGTAAGAAGGTATATGTGAGAATAAGTAGAGCTATATATGCAGACATTATTTGAAGGTGAAGAAAGGTATTTGTAAAGACAATCAGAACTACACCGATACTGAATCCAGCATATGAAGATGCTATTTTGAGCAGTACATTCTTATTGGATTTAACCATCCAATTGTAGCTAGTGTGACTCCTATTTGTGTTTGAGAAGTGAGCTCTAGGCACTTGGCCTTTTTGCATGTGTAGACCCCATTTGTATACACACACTATCTGCAGTAGTAGCATCTAATTATGGGTAAGGTTTCCCACCATGGTTTTTCCCTTTACAGGGTTTCCACATACAAATATTGGTGTTATGTGTTGTGGATGTTATTATCTTTCTGTTTCATGCATTAATCTTTACCGGTACTGTAATGAATTGATAAACTATCTACCAGAATAAAGTTTTGTTTACCAGTATTACGAATTAAGGTTGGTTAAGTTGTTTTTTGTTTGACTTTATTACACAACTGATTCACCCCCCTTTCCCAGTTGTCCCCGGGACCTAACAAATCCATTCACTACTTTTGAGAAATAAAATCCTTTTATTCCAAGCTTAGGATGTTGCAAAATCTTATAAACAACTAAGAAGAAAAGAAGTATGAAGATATAATCTACAAGTTGCTGCAATATATCTTTAACAATGAAAACAATGCTTCCTACCTCACTGAGCTATTTGGGTATGCTATTTAATTGGAGTGGGTGGGTGAGTGAAGCTTGTTTCACTTGGGCTGAAAATTTCTCTACTTGAGCAACTTCTTCATGATTGGCTTCTATGTTGGCTAGATGCTCGATTGGACAAACTCTTGACATGTTGAAAATTGGAACCTGATTGCTGGTTTCTTGTCTTTAATCTGTCTCCTTAACCATAATATCTGCTTCTTCTACCTGAGTATGCTGATCTTCATCCTTTATTTCTAAAGTTGTTAATTCACTATCCAGGTTAGAGAAAAAATCCTCAATCAATTCATTATCAAGGTTAGAGCAAAAATATTTAATAATACTTGAGAATATAGCTATATTATGATCAATGTCATCATGCAAAGTGTTTCCCAATACACTTTCTTGATTGCATTTAGTATTTATACCTTGGAAATCTAATATTTTCTAATTTTTTTGCTTCTTCTATAGAGGCTTGCATGTTCAACTCCTTGGAGAATATCTCAACCTTTTCTACGATCTTCACGCGGTCCTTCACTATTACCTCCTCTGAGCTTGTGGGTGTAGCCATTGGTGCTACTTCATCCCTTGTCCTCACTATTGATGAGGCACCCGGTGAAGCTCTTGATCTTTTCCCTCTTCGAGCTCATCCTTCTTCTCCCTGTGATCTATATTGGGAGGGAAATGTTATCCTATGGGATGACCTTTAGATTGATTATTTTATCTCCATCTGCTTGCATGTGTGCATGATTATGTTCCCCCGTGCTTGCATTTCATGTTTGTTCCCTCCTACAGGACCTAAGTTGATTTATAGGTGCTTGGATAGGGAAGATTGACTATCTTTATTCATTGTGCTCTCTTGGATGACCCAAGTTACTCTATAGGTGCTCGAATACATGAGATTTTTTGTTTTATATCTTTTTTCTATTTGTCTCTCTACTTCTTCTATTGGTCATATCTTGCTTTTTGATATTCGGGGATGATGCAAAGTGTTGGGGGAATCTTTAGCCTTCTTCCATGTCGACCCAAATTTTTATTTTATCTTTGTCTTGATGTTCTCTTCTACAAATCTGAGAACTTTGGTGCTATGATGACATACCCATCTTAGAGTTTACTTACATATCTTTTGTCACTACTATGGGTTCTAATGCTAGAGTATCAGATCTCATCATCCTCTTACATTTCATTATTGATGTTGTGGAGATTTATGTGTCACCACCTACTAGTGACATTCAATAGAAACATTTGGTTATGTTGACGTGCCACAGATGCTCTTCTCCTTAGAATAACATGCCTTTCATTCTAAGGGGGGACCATCCTATCTGTATTTCTACATGATTTTTATGATCTTTATTTGTCATTTAGCTTCTTTCATTTCTCTTTCTTATTGTTCCATTTTTCATGTTTTGCCTAGGTAGGGGGCAAACCACTTGATCTTCTTCACCTCGATGGGGGCCAAACCATTTGATTTATCTTTCTTGCTTGCCTTGGTAGGGGCCAATCTACTACTTAACAAATTTATATTCGATCACCCAATCACATGGCTATCTAGTGTATTGCTACCCATGTCGACAAATCTATCTATGATCATCCTATCATATGGTTATCCATATCGGCATACCTTATCACCCTATCATATGGTCATCCATACTTGCATACATCAACGCCCTATCATATGGCTATCTAGCATAATGCACTTTTCTATCCATACCAACACATCTTATATCATGGCAGCCGTTTATCTCGTATCTTTTCATAACCAGGAGCTTTCCTCGAAGGCAAGGTTCATTTCTATTACGTTACCTTATCTATTACCAATTTTTAAATCTATCCTTTATCTTGCCATTTGATATGTTAGACTCTATCTATCATATTTGTGATGTATCAATTAGCAATATCTATTCTAAATCTCATCTGCTTCTCCCTGGGGGCAACTTCATCTGATCAACAAAAATATGCCTCCCTATGGCGACTCTCTATCTTCCTCTACTTTAGCTTCACATTCTTAGCAAAGACATGCTCACTAAAGTAGGGGCAAAACATAGTGTCAAAAATCTCTTCCTTTGTGATTCAACATGAAAAATGGTGCCTTCATGTCATCAGAGGTTGGGCATCGCCACCATTGTTCTTTTGTCCACCTGGGATTGCCTGATCAGCTCCAAACTAATCTTTCCCAACTCTGCCAACCTATCATCTTTGGGGACTAGGGTGCAGCGTGGAGACTTCCACATGGCACACTAGTATCCCATGAGTTTGATAGTCTGTAGGTGGTCACTTGAGCATTACGACTGTTCCCAAAAGGAATCGTAATGCTCTTGCATGCGCCCACTGACATCGATTTGCCTCCTAAGGCCTATATTTATCCCATTTGAAATCATTTTGAGGATCTTTTGGAATTTTAAGTATACTCATTGCAGATTGGAGCTCTTGGAAATCTCTTTGGACAATATTCACAGTCTTTCTTGCAAAGTCTATCACTATTACAACTTCATGAATAACTCACGACATCATTTCCATAAGCATCTTGGAAATTAGAGTTTACTTATCCTTTTCTCCTTTCATTTTACATATTATTATACTTTTTCTCGCAGTGTTTTCCAATTTTCTTTATCATTTATTTTTCCCGTGGCTTTTATCTGGGTTGTCCGTGGCGGTGGAAACACCAAAAACATGAGTTTGACTTAGGCAGACTCCAAAACACAACCCCCAACATTTTCCTTCTTTCTTGTGTGTAGGTGAACAATCATAGGAGGATAGTAACCTTGTGGGAGGCTTCAGTCGTGGACCATCTATGAGTCTCTTTCTCACTTTTTCTCCTTCTACTTTATCCTAGTTATCTCATATTTCATGTTTGTTAGTTTAGTTTACTTGTTTTCCATGTTTTACTATATTATAATCACAATTGGAGATTTTTGTACAGGTTATGTACCCTGTCCGTATAGGATGATAGCACATCACATTGGTGTCCCATAACTACGTATGTGTCCTTGGGTCAGAGGCTTGAAAAATCCATCTGAGAGTCTCGGGTTGTGGGTAGTTGCTCTAGTTTGTCATTTTTATCCCCTGCCTCATCTTAGTACTAGTTAGAGTGAGGTATCAAAGGGTCTCGTTGTTCTCTTGGATTCATCATCCTTGGGGTAGAAAATATCCTCTATTACAAATAGAATCTAATTGAATAAATATTTCACTTGATACATTTCACCAAGCTTAGTCCATAATTTCTTTGTAGCCTTCTCTTCATGGACATTGATCAGAATAGATTCTACCAAACATAGTCTTATTAGACCCTCATCTTTATAGTCCATAAAATCATATTAAGAAATCGTGGTAGGATTTGAGGGTCTTGAGACATTTACATCAACAACATCCCACAGATCTTGATCTATTAGCAGATCTTCTATCTTCAGCTTCCACATCTCAAAATTAATTCTAGAAAATTTCTCCAACTCTATTCTCCTTGATTAATTTGCCATCTAAAAATTCCTTCAAAATGTATCTTTTGCACAAGCTCCCACTCAAATATGGATTAGTTCAAAAAACCCAACAACCCACAACTGAAACCAAATGTGATCATGCTTGAATACCACTTGTAAGGAAGTTAAGTAGCAAATAACTTCCTACACTAACCTTGAGAGGAGGGTAATGCAAAAAAAAATTACAAATCATTACAATAGTTACAAAAAATTAACAAAAATAAACATAATATCAAGCATACCACAACACAATGATTTACGTGGGGAAAACCCTTTCAAGAGACAAACCTCTCACTTCAAAAGCAGCTCAATATATTATTCAACAATCAATAACAGATTAAAATATACTTCTAGAGAAATATCTTCACTGGAGAACCACTAATTAGAGATTTAGAGGTAACTCAATAACCATAAGACTCTTACACACAACCTCTATCTTGCGCACCTCATATATAGGAGATACAATACAAGAAACAATCAAATGGTATTACAAACCATGGACTAAAACCACCCAATAAAGTAGAGCCAACTTTATCTCCATTCTAGATGTCATATGAAGTGTCAAAACATACATAAGAATGTGTTCCTCCCTTTTACAACTCATTTATGTGTCTGATGCATTTTATATTTCTTATTTTAGGAGTCCAAACTTTTGGAGTCCATAAATTGTGAACCGGGTGTCCGATTGATGAACTATTTGATGCACTAGAAAGCTTAAAAAGTTCCCCATCACCTAATAACTTGCTAAGATACTTACACCCACTTTTAAGGGTATTTTGGAGGGTCTAAATTCATCAAAATTAAATTTAAACCTTTCATCACACCCTCCAAAAATGGAAACTTTAATATCTTCAAAAAATGGCTATGATCTTGCCGAAAATTTACCAGCATGCTTACTTAGCCAATCTAAAGCTTTGGTGGGAATTTCACTCCATTTCATGCTCAAGTAAAAACTTACTATAAATAATAACCTTATGTAAATTCAAGGTTGACACACCATTTTCCCAACACTAGGGCTAAGTGTAGAGTTCTTAATTGTACTCCCTTACAATTTTGACCTTGTTTGGGTCCTCACCTTAGTGTTTGTACCCCTAGGCTTCATGAGGACCCAATTCTGCTCATGTCATGCAAATTTGACTTCATATTGACCTCATGCATCATTTAAATTCCTTGTCCTAGCTCCAAAATTGGGTAGGACTAGGGCATGATGCCTTGGTCCCCAGTAGGACTAGGGCATGGTGCTTTGGTCTTGAAGGAAAACAATAGGTCACTGAGAGGGGGGGTGAACTAGTGAATCTTTAAAAAAATTTAAACTAAGTGTGCAAATACTAAAGATGCATATAAAGTAAGAACAAACACACAAGTCAAATCAAAAGAAACAAGATTTACAAGGAAAACCCAATGTGGGAAAAACCTCGGTGAGAAAATCTACAGGAGTCTTGTGCTCCAATCCAACCTCATAATAAAATCACTAATTAAAATATGTTTAGGGAACCAACCAAAGGAGCACCAACCCCTTCTGATTTTGAGCACCAACTCAAGGAGCACCAATCCCCTAACAATTTAGAGCACCTACCCTTTCTCTAAGTACCCACTCAGAGAATTACAATGAATACAAATATTACAAGTTTATTGCCTTGTTAAAAATATATTTTTGTAACTCATAGTTCATTTGCCTTCTCTGTATTACTCGAACCTCTATGCCTTACTCTTTTTCTCTTCAACTCTATTTTCTCTATCCTCTAGTCTCTATCTTTTATTTGTTGTTTAGCACACTGCTCTACGACTCTTCTTTTTTCTCTTCTGCTCACTTCTATACTTTTTTTTTCAGCTCTCTTCACTTCAACAACTTTGCAACCACCTCTACAACACCCTACATTCTCCAAGAATACTTCCCTATATATTTCACCATTCACTTGTTTTCCTCTACATTTATATCTATCACAAGTACCTCTATCAAATATCACCAATCTCGAAAAACATCATATTTTCACTACAAAGTAGAATTTAAAAAAAATTCTCCTCGATCTCCTAAGAAATCAGATTTGCTAGCAATTTGATCCTATGTACATGCTTCTCAAATAGGTAGTCACCCTTATTAAATACATTCTTTCTATCATCATATAGTTCCTAGTGTATTGATTACTAAGTTTAGTAATCTCCATTTGATCGAAGAGATCTGGTATCCTTCCTTGAGCCACACAAACAACCTACAACATGATCTCCATTAATGCATTCTCCATCCTCTCTCGACCTACCCTAAAAGGATTGACACCTACCTCATTTAAATTCATCATCCCCAACATTTGTGTATCATTTTTTCTCTTTGACCACCAAGATGCCACATGTCTTCATATTTGACATCCAATGTTGCTTAGTCAACATTAGTCAATAGCCACATGGGCATCTATGTCTATCGGCATGCATAGGAGTCATCCAAAGCATCTCAATCGACATCCAAGTCACCTAGTCAAACTTGGTCAACAACCACATGGACCATTTTTCCTATCTGATAGCCAACGTGTTGGCTGAATCACCTCTAACTGTTAGACCGATCTTCAACAATGTTGCCTCATACCTAGGGGATGGTGTTGGCAAATGCACACTCCCATGAGAAATTGTAGGTGATTGAAGCTTTTGTCATTGATGGCAACCTTGCAATCATATGATACTGACAAGACAAATATACCGGCATCGGCAACGACAAACTCTACATCGACACACAGAACACCGGCAGTGAAAGGATGGATACTGACACTCTGTCCGACAAGAATTTTGTTGATAATATATTTTGTAATTAATTGTAAAATTATTGTAAGTCGACATGGCGAGTTGTAATATGACTCCTATATGTATGAGATCATTGTAGAACATTTGAAAATAAGGTAATAGGTGAAATTATGCTGACCTAATATATGTGAATTATATGTTAAGGGTTTATGTATGAAGCAGAGCTAAAACCGGTACTGGATCTAGCATAGCACATGCTAATTTGAAGCAGTACAAGACATTGGATTTGTATAATCCATTTTTGTAAGTCAATGTGACTTCCTTTGTAATTGAGTAGTGAGCTCTAGGCACTTGGCCTTCTTGCATGTGCAGGCCCCTCATGTAAAATAGTAATATTCCCTTATTGGCCAGTAAGTGAATATTGTGGGTCATAAATCCCACCGAGGTTTTTCCCACACCGGGTTTCCTCATTAAACTATTGTGTTATGGTGTGTTTTTCATGTGGTTGTTGTTATTCTTGTTTACTACATTATTTTTGGTTTACCAGTACACAGTATTGATATGCTTTACATGTTTTAATTCAAGTAAATTCAATAACCAGATAGATATTGATTCACCCCCCCTCTCAGTATCTTTGGGAATCCTAACAATTGGTATCAGAGCCTGGTCCTCTATTTTCAGAAGCCTAACAACTTGAGGAAGATCTTGTCACCGATAGAGATGGAAAACTTGAGAGAACATTTGAAAACAACTCTTTCAGAGTATGATGTAGAAAAGGTGAAGAATATCAAACTTGAAGATGATCTAAAGGCTGCTCAGGATATCATTCAAGTGCTTCAAGAAAATCTTACCATTGCAAGAAATAATAGAAAAAAACTTTGTGAAAAGATGTAGAATGAGAATGATGAAAAAGAAACTCTTAATGATCTAGTAAACAAGCCAAGACAAGAGAACACTACAACACAGAATGAGATGCAGGATATGACTATGAGATTTTGTAAAGAAATTGAAGATAGGAAGAAGAATGAAGACTTGGCCAAAAGACTAAATGATGCTGGAAATGAGAACACAATACTTAGTCATGAAAATGATATGTTGAAGATAGATCTAATGCACAGACAAAATGACATAACTGAACTCAAAAGATAGAAAGGAATCTTGGAAAGTTAACTAACTGCTGCAAATCATCACAAAGAAAAATTCAAGAAAAGTTCAGAAGAACTTGGTGACATGCTGAAGAATTAGAAACCTAATGGTGATACAAATGGGCTTGGCTTTGAAGTTGGTTAAAGCTTCAATACTGCAAACAATCATGATCATAACAAACCGGTAAGACAACCTATTGCTTACAAATTTAATGGCAAATGCTTTAATTGTAACAAGTATGGTCATAGAGAAAATTAGTGTAGATCTAGAAATTATTAGAACATTAATACATCGACTGGTCAATGTTCTAAATGCAACAAAGTTGGTCATAATTCAAAAAATTGCAGAATGAATGTGAGATGTTATGTTTGTGGAATATTTGGGCACTTATCTAATCAATGTAGAACACATACTAGCATAGGATATGGGAAATCTATTCAAAAGAACAATGTGACTTGTTATGCTTGTAACAAGATCAGACATATTGCTAAATTTTGCAGAAGTAAGGCATCACCGGCAAATAAAAAAGGTCCTAGTTTGAAAGGTAAAGAAAAATTTGAAGAGGTAAAGCAAGAATTTTCAAAACAATGGATCAAAAAGTTAGATCAGAATGTTGATATGATTACACCTCCACCGGTAGAACAGAGTAACACCCCACCAGTAGGAGACTCCTCATCTAACTGAAGAAAATTCTTTTGGGGGTTTAACAACAAATGAAAAACATGCTATTATTCCCTCGGTTGATGGTGAGAAGTCGAAATTACTTCTATACTGGCAGATGACTTAAGTTGTGACTTAACCAACAAGCATTAAATGTGGTAGTTGGCAAAAATAGCATTATAAAGCAAGTGTTTTGGCTCCTTTTTATTCACCTGGCATTCAAATCTTCGAGAGTGCAAAAATTCTCAAGCGAAGGTACTCCAAGCAAAGAAGTGAAGCAATCCATCAAAGCATTCATCCTTAAGCAAGATTGAGGTATTTATAGCTATGTCATCTTCATCCACTCCTGAATTTATTGCAAACCCTACTGTTGTTGAAGTTGTTAAGTGACCTAGACCCATTTTTCAGCTAGTTCCCAAAATTGCTAAGAAAGATGACAACATAGGTGCATTCTCCCAAAATCCCTAAAGGAGTAGTATATGCTGAAGACCCTAGAATGTATATATATTGTCATATTGATGAACTAGGTGATGATGAAATTAGGAATATGTATGAGACTGTAATCTATGATGAATCCAGAAATGTCAAACCTGAATACAAGATAGTAGAAACCCTAGGTTTCACTGAAATACTTAGTATCACGGATTTCCCCAAGGATATCATAAGGATTGTGTTAGCAGAGTACATGGTGAATTTTTCTAGTTAGACTCTGTTCACAAGATCACAAAAGAAGCGGTAAGGGCAGTAACAGGGTTACCCTCCACCAACAACAGACCTGACAAAACTAAGAAGGTCTCAAATGACTTAGTGACAAACCTAACCGGTGCAACATTTGATAAAGGATCACTAAGGGTAAATGATATAAAGGATACAAATATCAGATTCATTAGTATGATCTTAGGTTACAAGGCTACACATTCAAATAGGTTAAACTTAGTTTCTAGCCTATGTATTAAGAGTGCCTATGATATGATAAATGATAATGCAAGAATAGACATATGTGAATGGCTTAAAGATGAGCTAATAGACAATCTAGGAAAGATCAAAAGGGAAAAGAAAGGAACATTAAGATTTTGAAACCTACTTGTTTGTCTGATGCTACACATAACCAAAAAAGTACCCGGTATTGGTGCTAAAGATTTTGGATTTGATATACCGGTAGGAAAAGAACTATCAAAATTGCTGAACAATATGGGAGAGAACAGGGAGAAAACCATAAATGAGCACTTTCAAGCACTAAAGACTTGAATGAAAACAAGAGTAAGGCTATCAAAGGCTATTGTGGATAAGTACCAAAAGGAAATCTGTTTTGTAATAAAGAAAGATGAAATTTGGATGGAGGCATTTATTTCTAGAACCATTTGGGTAACTAAAATGGGGTATGAGACTGATGACAACATAATAGAAACTTATGCAAAAGTCCTCCTGGAAGATCCTAAGGAACCAGAAGAAAAGGTATTTGGTAATGCTGAAACTATAGAAGGCCAAATTAAATCAAGAAAAAGAGTTGAGAAGGTTGAGGCAATTGTTAGAAAAGGAACTCGACAGGCAAAAGATATTAAAGAAGATGTGCTAAAACAAACTGGTATAATTGAAAGTGAGTTGGAAGCACTTCAACCGGAAACTCACCTTTCACCGGTTGGAACTTCTTCAAAAAGTGACATACCTATTGTATTTAGGAGAGTTGAAAGAAAAACAAAACCTTCACCAACACCTTCTCCTACACCAAAGAGGACAAGACAGAAGCAACAAGCAGTGAGGTCCCCAACAAAGAAATTAACTCCAAAGAAAAAGAAGATGACTCCTAAGAAGAAGACACAACAAACTATTGCACCCATTGATAAACTTCTCAGTGAAATTATAGAGGATGGAAAGTTGAAGAACATCAACAAATTATATGACACACTATCCGCTGATGATAAAGAGAAAGTAGAGAACAGTGTAATCTTACACTTAGATATTTTCAAGAAATTTTTGATGCAAGTTGTTTATGAAATACTAGTAGATCTATATAATAGACTGGAAGCTAGAAGAGTAGCTATTGTTGAGCTAGATAAGAAAATAAAGATTGAAAAACTACTTGCCATGCACCCTGTTAACTCACCTAATGAGATAGATCAATTAATCAATGAGGCTAATTGGTCAGTATTCTCAACTGCTCATCGACATGTAGCACTGATGGCAGGAAGAGTGAGTCAAATAACAGAGGAAACAACAGATGCATGGGACATATTCCTGGTAGAAAAGGAGAAATAGGAAGAGTATCAAAAACCTAAAACCTTCAAGGTATATCAAAAGGACAGGGACAAAGGAAAAGGTAAGGTAGGTGGACCTCCCAGTATAAAGATAACAGACAACTTACCCCCACCACCTTTGGATACTCCACCGGTAGACACTACTAACAATCAACCAGCAACTAAGAGTATGGACACACCACATCAGGATACAAATCCTAATTCTGAGGTGTTATATACAGTGAACATTGACACTTAGGAAGTCAATATTGTGGTGGATAAGGAATCTGCTAAGAAATCAGATATGGCAACAGAGCCACCGATAAGAAATATTGCAGTAGAAAACACTAAAATTGGGGAACTAAAACTAACTGAAGGATCAAGTGAACCCCTGGTCACTAAAAAGGCAAAAAACACAGATATGCATACTGATGCATCCACTGAGCCACCGACAACTACTGAAACTAAAAAACCAACTGAGTCACTGGCAACAAGCAGCACAAAGGAAAAACAGGCAGTGGACAACACAAAGAAACAGGTAGAGCAACAAGCTCCTTCATAGGTACCAACAGAGATAGTGCCACTGACCCAAAATGAAAAGCCTAAAATTTTGTTTGTAGAAATGAAAACCCAAACAGATCCCCCAGAGAAAGATGAAAGCAAAGCTACAACTACAACCGATGGATTACAGATTGTAAAAACTATTGGACAAACATCCGATACAACCATGACAGAATTCAGACCTACTAATGTAACTGAGGTCTTATTAGATTCAATAAAGAAAATAACAGAGTGCAATGAACAAGCCTATAAGGATATAGATGACACTTTACCAATTTTGAAGATGATTGCACCAAATTGTAGTGTTGAGAATAAAAATTCTTTGAGCCAACTAGACACATTGTCTAAGTATATAACTGGCAACCTAATAACATTGGACAAAATAAATGAGGATACATTTAAGGAAAGAATGATAAAAGAGAAAGAAAAATTCTTTATGGAAATTGTGAATAAGAACAAAGAGGAAAAGGATACTCTTTTACCGGAACTCAGTGAAAACATTCTTGACTTCAAGAAATTGTACAGAGACACTTGCAAAATAGATGTATTAATAGAGGATCTTGACAAAGAAATCAAAAAAGCACAGGATAAGATTAATAATATTGTTGATAATTTGATTGGAACATCAGACTCATTTTTGGAATTAGAGAAGAAAATTGCAAAGTAGGAAGAGAAAATCATGAAACTGGTAAATGAAAAAAAAAGAATAAAGGACAAATCAAAGGACTTAAAATGCAGACTTGGTCCAAGACTAGAGTAGCTAATTTCTTTGAGAAAAGAAATATCTGAGGCTCTGGTTCCTAGAGTAAAGACACCTGAAGAGAAAATGCACATAGTCACCAGTATGGTGCAGAGGACTCAAGAAGCCATAAAATACTACAAAACATTCAACAATGAAATAAATCTAGTTTTGATAGACATTTTTCAGATTGTAACCCACTGGTTACAAGAATTTAGGCAGGACTCCACTAACACCGAATGACAACCTTTTTTATTGATGTCAAAGGGGGAGTAGAGGAATGAGAAAAATGGTTCATTTGCTTAGGGGGAGCACACAGTTTTGGTAAGACATTTTTGGTAGACTATTTTTGGATATCATTTTTGAACACTTTTTGATTTTTCTCATGAGTGTTGTCATCAATGCCAAAGGAGAAGATTGTTGGAAAATGCACACTCCAATGAGAAATTATAGAAATGAATGGAACTTCCAATCTTGGTCATGACACATCCGTAATACATTATAAATTTCCTTTACAACTTCTTCCTCCATGTTCCTTTGATGAACCATTATTACAATATAAAAAGAAGTTCCAATATTGCTTACAAAAATTTCAGAACTCCCCTTGAGACAAACATGAGGTTCAAGGATGAAAGAAATAATGCAGTTTTCTCCCCCTGAACCACATACCTCAAAATATGCTTAAGTACTGAAGAAGGATGGAACATAACCCAATTTTTGTCATAGATATTCAAAGTTACCTTTGGGTTTGTCTTAGTGAATATGTCAACTACTTGTTCATTGGTCTACACATATTCAACTTTTACCTCTTTCTCTGCAATGTTTTCCCTAAGAAAATGATTCTTGATTGCAATGTGCTTTATCCTAGAATGCATGACAAGGTTCTTTGATATATTTATAGCACTTGAATTGTCACACATAATAGGAATAGGGTTTATAAACTCTACCTGAATATCCTTGAGTGTCTTCTTCATCTATAAAAATTGAGAACATGTTGCAACAACAATATATTTAGCTTTAGTAGTTGATAAGGAGATTGACTCTTGCTTCTTGCTATGCCATGAAACCAACCTATTTCCAAGGAAGAAGGCTCCACCATTGGTACTCTTCCTATCATCAATACTACCATCCCAATTAGCAACAGTGTAGGCATGTAGAGTGAACTTACTATTATTTGGATACCATAGGCCATACATAATTAAGTGTTCCCTACAGGTACTTGAAGATTATACTCACTGCATTGACATGTGATTGCTTAGGAGATTCTTGAAATATTTCAACCATGCACACTACTTGGACTATATTAGGCCTTGATGTTGTGATATACAATATGTTGCCAATCATGAATCTATATAAGGTCTAAACTACCTGGGTGATTCATCATCCTTAGTTTGCATCCTGTCACCATGGGTGTACTCACTGGCTTGTTGTCTTCTATTTGAAACTTCTTTAACATATCTCTAGCATACTTGGTTTGTGATATAAATATACCCTTATCTAACTAAGAAATATACAAACCAAAGAAATATGACATCTCTCCAAGTAAAGACATCTAAAACTCATATTGCATTTGATTAGCAAATTCCTTACATAGGATATCTTTATTGTCTTCAAATATGATGTCATCCACATATGCAACAATGATGATCATATGAATATCTTCTATTTTGATGTATAGGTTTCTATCAACACTCCTCTTTTTAAATCCTTGTTGATGTAAATACTTATCCAACCTAGAATACCATGCTCTAGGTTCCTACTTTAGACCTATTACCTTGTCATTCATTCCTCATAGCAAGAGTGAGTCACCTTGCAAAATTTTCATTTGAGTCCTTGTCTTGTTTAAAAATTTGTTGGTTCAATCCTTAATCTACTTGTAAATCATTTCTTAATCTTTAGCATTAAGTTTCAATGGTCTTTTTGAACCTCATGAACCCCTCGAACCATCTTGAAAAGAGTTCATAGTGTTCATTTAGGTACCACAAGTTCTAAGTTGTGTCTAAGACATTTTCAGGCTAACGTTCGCTTAAGTGTTTTGTAGCAGCTCTTAGTCACGGTCATGGGTGATGTTTCGTATACTCTTTCTCCAGACTGTGAACCGTTTGAACTTAGTTCAAATAGTTCAGTGATGTTCAACATGTTCGATGAAGTTCAAAGGGCCAGCAACAATCAACAAAGTTAATCTTTTCAAAAGGAAATCTCCTTGGCGCAGCGTATGATTTGAACTACCTAAACCCTAATGAAGTCAGTTCAAATTGTTCATGCATGTTCAAATTAGGTGGGTCCCATAGACTAAACGATGTGATGGCTCATTTATTGCCAAGTGTGATGAAGATCTGACCATAGCTCGGGTGATGTCAATCTGCCAATTTTTGAAGGCAAGTAATCATTTTTGGGAATTGGCAGTTATGCTGAGAGCACCATCATGCATTCAATACACACGCGTGATGTCAAATCCCAATGCTCGACACATTTGAGTTGATGGCTGAAATTAATGCACTAAATGAGCTTTTGTCACTTCATTTTCTATAAGGTATGAAGTGATTAATTTTTGAAACCTGTTCTTCATTGTTGTGGAGTGTTTGATAGAAGGTTTGTCTGCTGATAGTCATTCGATTGGTTTCAACTGTGAAGGTGATTTTTGATTCCTATCCTCTTTAGCTATTTTTCTCTCTCATAATAAAATTACTGGGAGAAATAAGGGTTGTTGTTTATGAATTATGAAGTCCACTTTGCATCTCTTCAAAAATATTTTCAGTCTTGCTTACACAGAACCCATTGTTAGTGACACAGACCTGAAAGGAGAGAATTTATAGGTCTTGAAGGAAAGAGCGTTTAAAAATATTGAAGGTTCTTTTGGTTTAGAAATTCTAAGTAGTGGCCTGATAGAGGCAACAACCTTTCCTCCTACTATTCGTTGCCCAGAATTAGTTAGGGAGTGTATTGCGAGATATGACCCTATTTCTAAAATTATCAAGAGGGACAATGGTGAAACCCTCCTTGCAATTAATAGGGAAGTCATTTCTTTTGTTTTCAAATTGCCCGATTATAAGTTCTCAAAATTTTCCCCCACCCAATCAGTCATTAAGTTCAATGCAGACAAAACTGGACACCGGAATAATATAGTGAAGCATTGGTTGAGAGTTCCTCAGAGGGGTGGCTCCAGGTTACCTAAATATCCCAACAAAAATCACATGCTTCCCCACATCCATGATGTTATGTTGTTGTTACAGCGAGTTAGAGGTTTAGTTGAGGCCTACAACTTTGATGACTGGATTTACTGTTATGTATAATTGGTGTTGGAAGGAAAGCAGTTCCTCGACTAGGCAGAGCTTATTGCTGACTCCATGAGGGAATAGCTGAGAATGGCAAAGAAGTTCAAGAAAAATTTCTTTATTTCTTTGTATTTGATATATTGTCTGGCATGTGTCAAAGAAGTAATGGGAATTCCTAGGCAACTTGCTGAAGGGGATGTTTTTGTATACGACTTTTACCCCATGCTGCAAAAAGATAGTGCATTGCAATATTTTAGGAGAGTGCATAATGCTTTCTTGGGAGACTTATGTTATGAATTGAAGAACATGAAATCTAAAAGGATGTCTGAAAATGGCCAGGCCTTAGTGAAAAGATATGGTAGTTTCTTTGTTTAGTTTTCTCGTTTCTCTTATATAAGGGTAGGTGGTTTTGAAGAAAAGCCTTTCAGACTTCCTCATTTTTGTTCAGATTGTTTTGTCCTTGCTGAGATTTGTAGGCAGTTGTCTACTGTAATTAAGAAAGCTCAACCTGTAATACCCTAAAAATGGTCATCTAAACCACGGGCCCCTAATCTCGACAACATCACCAAGGTCCTAACCAAAGGCAATTAAATAAATCTTGAGCACATTATTAATTCTTTAATCATCAAATATCACATGGCAAATCAATTAATCAATATTAATTAAAGATTTATTTAATTAATTGAATCATTTCCAAGAATATCATTTTGATCAATTATCCTATTTAATTTATTAAATATCCTTGCATATTTAATTAATTAATAAAATTGCCATTTAATCATGCAAAAGGAATTAATTACAAAGCAAGAGTTGAATTGAAATTAAACAAAAAGAATTGAATTGAAAGAGAAATCAAACTTGAGATATTATTTCTTTTTCTAAATTTAGAACTTGAAATCAGAAAAGCAATTAAATTGAATTATTGAATTATTCTCTAAAATTGGAACTCAAAGCTTCTCAGAAAAAGAAGTTTAGTTGCATTGAAAAGACTCTTTTCTTGAATAAATAAAATAATTATCTATTTTTATCACGAATGCATGGAATTAATTTATTATTATTTCCAATGCAACTTGGACTTCTAATTTGAATGCATTTCAATTAAACTATAATTGGAATCTATCTCAAGGTTAACTAAACCTGATTTCTCAATTATTTTCAATTAATCCTAAATTGAGCTTTTCTCTTGTAATTCTCTATAAATTCAGTCTTCAGCTCTCATTCCAATTCACCCCAGAGATTTTTGAGAACACACTTGGAGATTATTATCATACTAATTTCTCTCTAGAGTCATTAAAGATCATTGTTCTTTTTAGATTATTTGCATCCATCATTGCTTGAATCCATATTTCTTGAATTTGTTATTTGCTTGAATTATTCATCCATTTTGCATCCATATAGTTAATATCATATAGATTAAATTGTTCATCTTGGTGTAGTCTAGTCACTGGTATTGCTTATAAAATTCTGAGAGCAATCTTATACTCGTATCTTTTAGAAGGCAATTAGTCACTTTGTTATGGTTTATTATTGATTGATTATTATTTACTAACCATGCATATAATGACTTAATTGAAGTGTTGTGCTTGCATTTACAGACCCTTTTTCACACACACATCTTTGGCACCCACCATGGGGCCGAAGACTACATTTTTTGGCCTCCAAGACTGATTGCTTATTTTTTTGTTATTTTCCAGATTTCAGATTTTTCAATTTTTCATCTGTACATCTCATACGACATTTCCCACAAGCTGAAACAACAAACTGCAGGTTTCGTACGAACTAGAATCCTATCTCATATGAGTTGGGATCCTGTATCATACGAGTTTTCATACTGTCGTACGACTCTGCATTTTCTGAATTTTTCACAGCCTAATCATTTTTTGCAGAATGCTTGTCACATAAAGACAATATGACTACTGATTCATTGTCTTTGCAGGTTGCCTAAGGAGAATCGACCAAACATTGTGTATTCTTTACATTCATTTTTAGGAACCTAACTTGCTATTTGCTTAAAGAACAAATCTATTTTTCATGTTTTTAGAAGATTATGAGAGGTAGGAGAGTATGCTCTTGTCTTTTTATAGACAATAAAAAATTTAGACCCTTGAGCCTTTTTCTTTGTTTGATATTTATACATCTTTAGTAGGCCTGCCCTCTTGAGGGGTTGAAAAACTCTTAAAGCCGTTATGGCCGGTGTGAGGGGAATGACCTAAGTGGGAATGGCTAAATGCCAAGTACTCCAACCCACTATAAAATAAACGTGATTTGATGAAAATCAAGTCAATGACAGTGCTTGGGAATAGCTCTCCTTCGTACCTTTGGGTATATTAGACCTTGGTTTTCAAGTCTGGGAGACCTCTTAATTGAGCTTATACCTCGACGCACTGAACAAATCCCTATCTAGTTCTAATTAAAATTAGAAGCTATCTGATTCACCTCCGAAAGGGAGATAATCTTTGTGTAAGAGAGATAGTAACTCTCCCAAGATACTTGTCATTTCATGCCCCCATTAGCGTTTGGAGTCAGATAATACAACATTGAGAATCCATTGCGTGAGACTTAGCAGCCATATTTTGATTATCTATTAGGTGTGTACTAGAGTCTACAAGCAAAGGTTTTCTTTCCTCACCAAATTCCTTAGGGTTTGCATGTTGTGATTGGAGTCACTATACATACTACTTGTTTTCTATGTCTTCATCCCTGAAACAAAAACTGAAATACCAAAATTGGAGAAGATAAGAAACCAACTCAGTGATTAGAAACTATGTCCATGTCAGAAACTAGTCCATCCTAAGTCGAAACTCTGTCCGTATCAGAAACTAGTCCATCCTAAGTCAAAACTATGTCTGTGTCAGAAACTAGTCTATCCTAGGTCGAAACTCTGTCCATGTCAGAAACTAGTCCATCCTAAGTCAAAACTATGTCCATGTCAGAAACTAGTCCATCCTAAGTTGAAACTTTGTCCATGTCAGAAATTAGTCCATCCTAAGTTGAAACTCTGTCTGTGTCAGAAACTTGTCTATCCTAAGTTGAAATTCTATTCAAAACTAGTCTATCTTGGTCCAAAATTAGTCAATCTTAGAATTGGTCATACTTAGTTATCATACACAACAATCAAAAAAACTTAGAATTTCTAGGCTCTGTCCTAACAACAGTCATACGATTCTGATAATTTATCGTGCTGCACCCGATCCTATGTCATACAAGTCTTCTGATTTGTCATCCTAGACCTGATCCTGTGTCGTACGAGTCATTTTCATCTATCGTCTGGCTCTGTATCCTGTGTCATACGAAACATAATTGCTCTGAGTATTTTTTCATCCTGCACATACCCATGTGTCATACGGTATGAGGCAACAACTCATATGAAACATAAATTTTATCGTCCTGTAGCTGCTAAATTGACGTTTGGCTCAGAAAATCCTATCGTACGAGTCTCTGGTTTTGTCAAAATAGAATAGTCAAACTTTCCTAAAAATAGTCTACAATGAACATAATATTGGTTATCATCATCCTAAGCATAAATAGATTGAGATAGTGTACCTTTTCCATTTGCATTGCATGATTTGGTCGATCATCTTTCAACTAGTTCAATCAACTACCTATCAAATTTTAGTCACTTAGATAACATCTTATATAGGATAGATCGTTCCTGAAGCTAAAATGAATCTTACACTACTCTTAGAATTAACTTAGATAAATGTCTTATACAAGATAGATCATTCCTGAAACTAGACTGAATCTCAGTTATTTCTCCCAAACAATACTCTAAACAGAACAACTAGCTCTGAAATTGATCTTGACCTCTACATCACAAACATCTCTAGGTCGCACTAATCCATAAAAATGCCTACACAAAGTAGGAGTTCTTGTAAGAAAGAAGCCAAAGGCAAAGGAATACCCTTTTCATACACTGACAATCCATTTTACGAAGGGGATCCACTCACTGATGTACCATCGTCATTAGGTGGACCAATTTTTGATGAGCCTAAATCTCCCACTATATATGAGATGGAACACAATGACAGAAACAAGGACAATAATAACATTCCCAAAAATGATAATGATTCCTCATCATCAAGTGAGACTGACGAAGACATTGAACCTCCAAAAAAAGAAATTCATGACTGTCAATGTTAGGATTCCCACAGATATTGAGAGGGGGGTGAATTAGTATCTAACCGATAATAAGATTTTCTTAACTTAAAACATGTAGAGCAAACTAGAACTGTGTATCGGTAAATAGAAAGTAATGCAATAAATAGAGATAAAAACAACCACATGAAAAACACACCATAACACAATATTTTAATAAGGAAACCCTGTGTGGGAAAAATCTCGGTGGGATTTGTGACCCACAATATTCACTTACTGGCCAATAAGAGAATATTACTGCTATAAGAGGGGCCTGCACATGCAGGAAGGCCAAGTGCCTAGAGCTCACTGCTTAATTACAAAATGGAAGTCTCATTGACTTACAAAATGGATTATATAAATCCAATGTCTTGTACTGCTTCAAAATAGCATCTACTATGCCAGATCCAGTACCAGTTTATAGCTCTGCTTCATACATAAACCCTTAACCTATAATTCGCATAATAGGTCTGCATTATTTTGCTTAATTACATTCCTCCATTCATTACATATTTGTTCTACAATGATATCTTATATATATGAGTCATTTTACAATTTTCCAAGTCGGCTTACAATGATTTTACAATAATAAACAAAATAAATTACAAACAAAATTCCTGTCGGCTTCTGTGCCAGTATGCTTCCTTTCACTGCCAGTGCTAGTGGTCTATGTGCCGATGTAGAATCTAACTTTGCTGGTGCCGGTGGATTGCCTTGCTGGTGTCATAGGATTGTAAGGTTACCTTCAATGACAAAACCTTCAATCACCTACAATGTCTCATTGGAGTGTGCATTTGCCAACAATGTCCCCCTTTGGCATTGATGGCAACACTCATGAGAAAAATTCAAAAGTGTATCCAATAATTGAAGTCCAAAACTTTTTACCAAAAATGTGTGCTCCCCGTGAGAAGATGATCCCTAAGTTATTGGATTTTTCTCATATCACTACTCCCCCTTTGACATCAATGACAAAGGTTGTCAAAGTGTCAATAGAGTGTAGTTTCCTATTTCAACCTTGTAACCGGTTGGTTACAATCTGAAAAAGGTCTGCCAAAACCATATTCAAGTTCTCAATGAACTTTTTACTGTCTTTTATTGTGGCCTCTATCCTTTGAACTGTATCGGTGAGGTGTTGCATTTGCTCTGCCAGTGTTTTATGTCCTTGTACCAATGCATCAGATATTTCTTTCCTTAAGGATGCTAGGTAGTCCAGTTTTGGACTTAGTCTTAATTTCAGATCCTTAGCCTTACTTTTTATTCTCTCCTTTTCTCTTTCTAGCTTTAGTAATTCTTCCTCAAAACCTATTATCTTTTGCTCAAAAACTGATAATGAATCAAATGAATTAATAAAATTGTCAACTAGTTGATTTATTTCCTCTTGTATCTTGCTGATCTTCTTGTCTATATCAATTGTCAAAAATTTAGTCTTACAAGTATCTCTATACAAAGTTTTGAATTCCTTTAATGTGCTACATAATTCTGATAGAAGTGTGTCAAATTGCCTTGTACACTTCTTTATTTGTTCCTCAAAGAATTTATGTTTTTCCTTTTCTAATCTCTCTTTGAATGTGTCCTCCTTTATTTGTTCATCTGTCACTGTGTTGTCAGTAATATACTTAGACAAAGTGTCAAGTTGACTCAAAGAATCCTTATTATCTACATTACATTTTGGAGCTATCATCTTCAAAATTAGAATTGTGTCATCTATAGCCTTATATGCCTGTGAACTGCAATCTGTTATTTTCTTTATGGAGTCTAAAAGAACTTCAGTTACATTTATTGTCTTGAATCATGCAGTTGAAGAGCCAACAATTTGAATTCTGCTGATGGGAGCAATATCCTTACTTGCAGTGACCTCTGGTAGGCCAGTCTGTGTTTCCATTTCCTTAAGCAATGGTTTGTTTTGCTCAGCAGTTGCGGGTGGCACTAATTCTGTATTAACTTGTTCCTATGCTGGAGCCTATTGCTCTACTTGTTGCTATGTTTTTTGTTCTACATGTTGTTCTATGGCACTATCTACCAGTTTTCCTTCAGTGTTATCTATGTTATCATTTATCGATGGCTCACTAGCCATATCTGTCTTACCGGTTGTGTCCTTATCTACCACAATGTTGACCTTTTTAGTATCAACATCTACTGTATATAATACCTTGAAATTAGGATTTGTATCCTCTTTTTATATATCCATACTCTCATCAGCCAGTTGATCTTCAGTTGTTGTTACCGCTAGAATATCTTGAGATGGTGGGGTAGATTATCTGTTATTTTGATGCTTGGAGGTCCACCAACCTTTCCTTTTCCCTTATCCTTGTCTTTCTGATATACCTTGATTGGTTTGGGGTTTCTATATTCTTCCTATTTTTCCTTCTCAACAAGGAATATATCCCATGCATTAGCAGTTTCCTCTGCAACCTCATTTACTCTACCAAACATAAGTGCTACATGCCGGTGTGCAGTTGAGAATACTGTCCGGTTAGCCTCTGAGATCATATCGTCTAACTCCTTTGGTGAGTTAACAGGATAAACAATAAGTAGTTTTTCAATCTTTATTTTCTTGTCAAGCTCTATAATAGCTTGCCTTCTAGCTTCAAGTCTCTTAAATAGTTCTACCGGTACTTCATCTACAATTTGCATTAAAAATTTCTTATAGATATCCAAGTGTAGAATTACACTATTTTCAACTTTCTCCTTGTCATCAACTGATAATGTATCATATAGTTTGTTGATGTTTTTCAGCTGTCCATCCTCTATTATTTCATCTAGTAGTTTGTCAATTGGAGCAATATTTTGTTGAGTCCTTTTCTTTGGTGTTAACTTTTTCTTCTTTGGAGTTATCTTATTAGCAAGGGGCCTTACTGCCTGTTGTTTTTGTCTGGTTCTTCTAGGCGAAGGTGTGGATACCGGTGAAGGTTTTCTTTTCCTCGCAACTCTTTTAAATGTAGCTGGCATGTCACTTTCTAAAGAAGTTGCTACCAATGAAAGGTGAGTTTGTGGTTGTTGTGCTTGTAACTAATCTTCAGTGATACTTGTTTGTTTAAGTACATCTTCTTTGATAGCCTTAGCCTGCCTTGATCCTGTCCTCACTATTGCTTCTACTTTATTCACTCTTTTCTTGGATTGAATTTGATTTTCAATGGTTTTAGCATTGCCAAATACCTCTTCCTTAGGTTCCTTGGGTGCTTCCAGAAGGGCTTTTGCATATGTTTCAATGATGTGATCATATGTCTCATAACCCATTTCAGTAACCCAAATTATTCTTTGGATAACTACCTCCATCCAGATCTCATCCTTCTTAATCATAAAACATATGTCATCCTTATACTTATCTACAATTATTTGTGATAATCTTACTCTAGTGTTCATCCATGCCTTCAATGCTTGAAAGTATTCATTAATATTCTTTTCTCTATTTTCACCCATGTTATGCAGTAAATCAGACAGTTGTTTTCCTACCAATATGTCAAAGCCAATATTCTTGTTACCTATATCGGGCCCCTGTTTGGTTATATGTAGCATTAAGAAAACAAGTAAGTTGCCAAATCTAAATGTCCCTTTCTTATCCTTCTTAATCTTTCCCAAATTGTCAATCAATTCATCCTTCAACCATTCACACACATCAATTTTCATATTATACTTAATCATGTCATGAGCACTCTTTATGCATAAGCTGGAAACTGAATTTAGTTTGTTTGCATGTGTTGTTTTGTAGCCTAGAATCATGCTAATGAATCTCACATTTATGTCAGTTACATCATTCACCCTTAAAGACCTTTTGTCGAATTTTGCACCTGTTAGGTTCATTACTAGGTCATTTGAGACCTTCTTTGTCTTGTCAGGTCTGTTACCGATGGAGGGTAACCTTGTTATAGCTTTTACAACTTCCTTAGTAATTTTGTGAACACAATCTAGCCAAAAGAATGTACCATGTACCCTTCTCAATACTATCCTAATAACTTCCTTGGGGAAATTTGGAATCCAGAGAATTTCTATGAATCCTAGGGTTTTAATTATTTTGTGTTCAGGTTTCACATTACCTGAATCATCACAAATAATAGTCTTGTACATGTTCTTAATTTCTTCATCTCCTAATTCTTCTATATGGCAATCAATATACATCCTAGGGTCTTCTGCAAAAACTACTCCTTTGGGGATTTGAGAAAAGGCACCAACATTATCATCCTTCTTTGCTCTTTCGGGAACTAACTGAAAAATGGGCCTAGGGTGCTTGATTACTTCCACTATAGTAGGGTTTGCTATGAATTCAGGTACAGAAGAGCATGCCATGATTATAAATACCTTTTTCTGTCTTTGGAAAGATTGATTGCTAAATTGCTTTGCTTCTTTGCTTGAAATGCCTTAGCTCTGGAAATTTCACGCTCTTCGAATGTTTGAATGCTTGGTGAAGTAAAATGGAGCCAAAAACACTAATTTATAATGTTAATTTTTTCAACTACCACATTTAATGCTTGTCGGTTAAGTACTCACTTAACATATCTGCTAGTATAGAAGTAATTTTAACTTCTTACCATCAACTAAGGGAATAATAGCATGTTTCACATTTGTTTGCCAAACCCTCAAAGAAATTTCCTTTAGTTACATGAAGACTCTCCTGTCAGTGGAGTGTTACTTTCTTCTGCCGGTGGAGGAGTATTCCTATCAACATTTAGTTTTGATTTCTTGATCCATTGTTTTGAGAATTCCTACTTTACTTCTTCAACCTTTTCTTTACCTTTGAAGCTAGGACCTTTGTTGTTTACCGGTGAGGACTTGCTTCTACAAAATTTTGCAATATGTCCAATCTTGTTACAGGCATAACAAGTCACATTATTTTTTTGAATAGCTTTCCCATAACCTATGCTGGTTTGTGTTCTGCATTGATTAGATAAATAACCAAATCTTCCACAAATATAACATCTCATATTCATTCTACAATTTTCAGAATTATGACCAACTTTGTTGCATTTTGAACATTGACCAGTGGGTGTACTGGTATTTTGATTATTTTCTAGATCTACATTGATTTTCTCTATGACCATACTTGTTACAATTAAAGCATTTGCCATTAAATTTATAAGCAGTAGGTTGTCTTACCAGTTTACCATGATCCTATGTGTTTGTAGTACCAGAGATTTCACCAGTTTCAAAGCCAAGACCATTAGTGTCACCATTAGGTTTCTGATTCTTCAACAAGTCACCAAGTTCTTCTGAGCTTTTCTTGCATTTTTCTTTATGTTGATTTGCAGCAGCCAGTTCTCCTTCCAAGATACCTTTTTGTCTCATGACTTCATTTGAGTCATTTTGTGCATGTATTAGATCTATCTTCAACATATCATTTTCATAACTAAGTCTTGTGTTTTCTGTTGTCTTCAAAATCTGATTCACTTCAACATCCTTATAATAATATGATAAACTTTGTGTAGAAGAGATATTAAAGAGAAGGAAACTCTTAGGACAACATATGACAAGGTTTTATTTAACCTTCTACACTTCGGACCTACTCAGAGTCCAGGCGAGTATACCTTTGTGAACTAAATTCACACTTTTAAAAGATAAATCCACAGCAAACCAGTCCAGAAAACCAGTGGATCTAATCACCTAAAAACTTACTGAAACAAAGGAATGAAAATTGTACTCATATTTAGTATTTGACCTACAAAACATGTAATAGACAACCTCGATCTATACTAGTGCCTTATCCAAGGTCACAGAGTCATCTAAGTTCAAACAATACTCTCACAGTCAAATATCTATATATGTCCCATTAGTTTGGCTTCTGTAGATCCCTATATATGGCTGACACATATAAGAATTTATGCATACCAAATTAAACTATGCTCATCAAAATTCAAATATCTCACAAGGAATTTACTGGTAGAAGTGATCCCCGCATATTTAATTTCCCTCCTGATGAGAAAAGCTAACAAACACATCTACTGAAAGTTGCCTTACAACCCCTATTCAAACGAAATAACCCTAGATTATTTAGAGTGAAATTGTAAACACATTGCAAACACTTTTGAAGACAACACAAATTTTTAACTCAAAACCGATGGTCTGTATATTGATATTATTTTCAAGAAAGTATTACAAAAACTTTCAAATGTTCTCCATTAAAACTTAGAAAAGCTCAAATAAATTTCTGTAGTGTTTTCTTACAATTCTTTTGTGATCCACTTTTTCACTAGTCCTGGAATCCATTTATAACAATATGGATGCACATAGCTTTGGACTTTCCTAGGATAATTTGTTACAATTATTGCTTCTCAAGAAGATGTTACAAAATCTTTTACAAAAATGGTTACAAGTCCTTTTCGACCTCCGCAACTTCTTCTATTTGTTGTCCCATTGCAACCTCTTCTAACTGTGTAGGAGTGCTTTCTAACTGCTCTACATCTTGGATGACATATTTTCTTGTCCACTCATTGTACACATCATCAGTTGGCCATGCGAAGTTAATCACTTTTGCCTTTGCTTTGGTTAACCTCTTCTAGGAATTTCTCATCTTATTGACCTCTGAATTGAGAAAACCATAATGAGATTTGATTTTCTCTATCTCTTGAATTGTTACAACAAAAAAGGAAGCATCATCTAAATCAACAATTCCTTTTATTCTAGCTGACAGTTTGGCCTCTAACTCCTTAAGCGATACCTATTTGTCCTTTAATTGATTTGGGCTGACAAAAACTCCTAGGAGCAATTCAAAAACCTGATCACTGTACTCCTTTTTATACAAGTTGATTTTCCTATCAGCATTGTCTATCCCTTCTGCTAATTTTACTAGATCTTTGGTGGTATCACAAGTGGATTTGATGATAGGATCAACCCTTGCTTCATCATAAGATACACAAATAAGCTCCAAATCCTGCTCTCTAGGCTTCCACTTGTCAAAAATAGGTGTCATAATGGCCTTATCTCCATTAAGGTCATTCCACATATCTAAAATCTTGCTTATATTGTTATATAATAGTGACGCTCCCATGGTGTCTGCAAAACTTGAAATTGTAGCCCTTACTCTTTCTTCATACTTCTTTGCATACAAGGCCTGAGCTTGTTTTAAATTCTCCAATTCTTGGGGAATGATCTCAACCATTTGAGAACTAGAAGGTGCTAGAGATGGTGGGAACTCAATAATGGGGCTTGTAGGTGGAGATATTGTAGGAGAAGAGGAGATCATCAGTGTTGGAGACTCACCTTGATGGTACTGTCCTGTCAACTGGTTTTGCAGCTTAGCAATGATGCTATCTTTACCTCTTACCTCTTCCTTAGCACTGTTATAGGCTTTCAAAATTGTCTCAATCTTAACTTGGAGGTCTACCTTTTCCTTAGCCTCCCTTTCTGCTACTGCAACACTAAATTTTGTAGTCTCTAGCACAGTGCTAGCAGCTTCCACCAGCCCTATGTTCTGCACTCTCTTCACTATCATTCCACCAAGGTAGCTTGACCCTGGGGTGTCCTTACTTCTCTTATTCTCATCTCTCTTGAGAGACCACATGACAAGTGCAACATTTTCTTTGCTGAAAGTGACTCCTTCCATGAGTTTGGTCTCTTTTCTCATTGCCTCTAATACCAAGGCATCTGCTATGTCCCACTTAGGGAGAATGAGTACTCCGGTTTGTGCCACCATATCTCTTCCTTGCTCAGGAGTGATGGTCTTAAACTCATCTATCATTTCTTGCTTTATTTCCTCCTCCACCATAGCTAGATCTTTGTGAGGCTGCTCACCTTTTCTCTTCTCACATCTTGCATTGTATTTGTCAATATTCTGCTTCCATACAAACTGCATGAATGCTCCTGATGTAACAAAATTATTGTCGGCCAAGAAGTCCTCACTGGCCTATTTGATCTCAGGATCCCACTCCTGGTCCTTAAACTCATTGGTAGTGATGTTCATCTCAGTAGTAAGGGGCTCTTCTGGCATTCCCTCTTCTACTTCATCATATGTGTAGGCTATTTCTCCTAGACTGCCTAACTGTATCAATTGTTCAGTTGCTGCCTGTTCATCTCCTATGTGAATAGGGGATTGAGATGGAGAGTACAAGGGCGTATCAGATTGTATTTCTTTTCCTACTCTCTACTTCTTTGGGCTCTCTTGGATGTCAATGACATCTTGTATCTTTCTCTTTCCTTTGGAGGTAGAGGGCTCCCCTGTTGTAGGCATCAACACACTATAATTAGACTTCTTGTGCAATGTATAGTCACCAGGAGGGATTTCTCTAGTGGAGGTAGACCTACTTAGAACCATTCTTGCCTTTTTAGGGTTTCTTTTAATCATAGCCTCCCTTTTTTCTTTTAGAGTCTGCATTACATCCTCAAAGAAAAGAATTAGGAACTTTATTTTCTCCTCAAAAGGGAAAAAGCGAGACAATGGGTCATAGCTGGTATCAAATTGATGTAAAAAATCTAAGGCCTTTTTATAAGCCACCCACTTTTCCTTCCTCAACTCCTCATCTAGATCAAACTCATTTCTAATGAGGTCTTCAGGAAACTGGAACTGATGGGGTCTACCTCTACACACTGCTCTCTTTCTAAACATGCCATTGAAGAAATATTTAGGATCAGCACACCTGGACACTATAGTTGACAAATGATAAGGTTTAAGAAAATCCTCAAAAAAATTCCAACCTCCCTTGGTTATTACAAATTGGTGGGCTATAGTAACTGTAGGGAAAATAGTCCCTTTACCCCTGCCTATCAACTCTGCCTCTTGCACACTACCAATTTGTCTAAGGATTTCTGCAGTTTCCACTTTAGGAGGGACCTGATAGGGAAATAAAAATGGAGTGCCTCTAAAACCAAATACTCTAAACACTATGGAGACAGGGTATAAGTAAATATCACCCCAATTATGAACAATTTTTATATTCTCTACAAATTCTTTTGGTCTGATAAACTCCAAAAGAACCTTGGGGATTCTTGGATTTTCTAAACATAAGAGAGTCCTAATATTTGATGCAAAACATTTATCAAATTTTAAGAAACTAGCATCATCTCTATCCCATGACAGTATTGTACTCCATAATTGCACTGGCATCTTTTCTCCATCTTTCTCTTTGATGAGATCCATCCCACGTGCAAAATAATCACCACCTTTGAATAAAAATAGATGCATGAGGAGGGAATACCATTCAAAAGGCCTATCAACCTTCTCATTCTTTATTCCTATCAACCCTCCATGGATACCATCAGCAATAAAGGAAGCATACTCAAAGGTTACTGCAAGAGAAGGATTTAAAATCTGAGCAATCATTAGCATGTAATGATTGGGCATATTTGCCTCAACATCCTCTCCTAAAATCTGGCAAAGTGACCAATGCACTCCCTTAGCCCTAAGGGTGAATAGATTCAATGAGAAGGGCTCTTCAGTGTTGGGTCCTACAACTGTCAACCCACCTATCTTCACAAAGAACTCTTGAAGAGGCCCATTTCTAAGGTGGTTCCTCTGTGCACTATATACTTGAGCTAATGATTTGAAATTAATGGGTTCTAGAAAATTGGTAAACTCATTAAGCCCAAAAGCACTTCTGAATTCCTCATTGTTGATTTCAATGAGGGATTTCCCATTTATATCCCTAATGCTTCTTATGATTGGATCATAATTATGCACAATTTGAGTCAGGAGATCCATATCCATGAACACTCCTGGAACTACCAATTTTCCCACATCTAACTCCCAGATGCTATTCTGTGGGACTGGGGAATTTCTCATGCCAAATCCAACTTTGAACAACTCCAACCCAGACAACCCAACCTATGGATCTCTCAACCAGTTACCCTTATCATATAATCCCTCTCCTATTTTCAAATGAGGAGCTCTTGGCACTAATTCCTTCACTTTCCATGCCTGATTAGTTGACAATGTCAACTGTTCGAGAAAATCATCACAAATGGCCCTTTCCTGGTAATTAACTTTCCCTAAGAATTCTCTCTTAGGTGCCATCTTAAAATATGCAAGCAATTAAACTATTCCCCCCAACTAGTTCTGTGACAAATCAAGACCTCAATTAAAACACACTGCAAAGGAATTACCACACAGAAGTACAAGAAAACTTGTTTTAGCCTGAAGGAATCCGCTTTGCAACTGAATGAATTTTCTCTGTATTTGAAGAAAATAGCTCTACAACCACTTCTCTGCAACAATTCTGTAGAATAATACCTTCACTCAATCGATAGGAAATCATATATGGTACCCAAGACTTAACTGCAACATTGATACCGCATGCTTTGGCCGTCCCTTTAGAATTGAATTCATGAGAGAATTCAAATTTTTCGCTCCAACGGGTCACAACATACCTGCACATTCTTTCCTTTCTCTCTTTCGCTATTTCGCAAAGCATAATCTTCGAGCAATTTCGTTAAACAAAATCATGCCAACTATCTGATCAAAAGAAACTTGATCAGCCTTTACATTGACTTAACAGCTCTACCTTCACGCCAGGCCCTACCTCCTTTTCGCCATTTCGTGGGCTTTATCCTCCGAGCACTTTTCCTTCACAAAAATGTGCTAGGCATTAGATGGAACTCTAACTGCTTGGTGTTTAACTCTTACCATGACCGTCACCTTCTTCATTAACCGTGCCTTTATCTTGACTGCTAACGGTCTTTTTCTATTTCGCATAGCTTAAACCACTTTCAACTTTGGACCACGAAACAATGTGAAGCGTTTGGATCAAATTTGAGATGACCATCCTTAAAGGGATACCTTTATGCTTGCTTTGCTTACACCACTCTTTTATTGGTTACTGAATACCACGTGGTAGTCAACCATTAGCTTTGGAAAACTCTTCAAGTTTAGTGCAATGTCAACCATGTGTCTTTCCCTTCTAACCTCTAGTTACACCTTGGCGGGCCCTTTCCTTCTTCTAAAACCATGTGTCAATTGACACATCACCATCTAGCATTACACCTGGATACCTTCTCTTCCTTTCGCTATTTCGCGAAGCATATCCCTCGGTTGGTTTGCAACCATGAAACAACACGAGCCCTTGGATCAAAATGAAGTTGATCCCCTTTTAACTTCATGCTTTATCTGTCTTTGGGGCCTAAAAATCTTTTCACCATTTTGCAGGGCATAAAACATGAGCACTTTACCATTGTGAACTCACGCGGGCCATTAGATTATATTTGACTTTCTCGATGCTTAACAATTTAACTGAATCCGATAGATGTGGGCCCTCCAACTCAACTCCATCCACTTGGCATCTAGTCACTTTTAAACTAGCATGTCAACTTCTCATTTGCTGAGAAAGAACAACGGATTCCACCTCAACCTTGCCACCTGTATCTGCTAAATGTCATTTCTTATCTTGTGGCATGACTCACCTCTGGGACCCACCTTTTAATCCTTAGATCTAATTTGCTGACTATTTTGATCTTCTGCCACATGCCATCATCTCACTTGCCATCTCGACCCATTCGACTGTCTTCTTGGAGTGCCATGTCATTTTGCTACTTCGTGAAAGCTAACTATCGAGCATCTCCAACCTGCGAAGCTGCGCTAACCGTAAGATCAAATGAAACTTGCACATCTGTTATGCCCTTATAAAAACTCCCTTTTCGCAAACCGAAATTTTTTTTCTCTATTTTGCAGAGCATAACCTTCGCACATCTATTAGCCACGAAACAACGTGAACCGTCAGATCAAATGAGACTTGATCACCTTTTAACTTCTTGGAAAGTCTTCGCTACAAGGTCCCACCAAATGCTTTCACCATTTCAGGAAAGGTATTTCACTTGCAAGTTTTGGCTGCAAAATAACGCCAGCTATTAGATCTTGAACAAGATGGAGGCCTTTTAAACCAGACCAAATGCACACCATTTAGAACGCTTCTCCCTTTTGCTAGTTTTAAACCATGTGCAACTTCGCCTAACGAAACAATGAAAACCATAGGTCCAGCTGAGAGCTGCGCACAACTTACTGGGCCCGACAACATTAGGAAGAAAAGACACAAGGCATAAATTTTTACGATTAATTCAACAACCACCTAGGCAAATGACAAGGGAGGACACCTCACACGACAAAATTACAATAATTTTCCAAGTCAGCTTACAATGATTTTACAATAATAAACAAAATAAATTACAAACAAAATTCTTGTCGGCTTCTGTGCCGATATGCTTCCTTTCACTACCAGTACCGGTGGTTTGTGTGCTGGTGTAGAATCTAACTTTGCTGGTGCCAGTGGATTGCCTTGCCGGTGTCATAGGATTGTAAGGTTTCCATCAATGACAAAACCTTCAATCACCTACAATGTCTCATTGGAGTGTGCATTTACCAACAATCAAAAGGACAAAGACTTTAGAAAAATGATGAAAGCTATCATGACTCGAGAGAAGGAAGACTATTTCTTAGAACTAGCAGAATAAGGTGCCAAACTTCCTACTGGATATGATGTTCAAACACTTATTACTAAAAAGGAAGAATCACCTATACTCATGGTACACAAACAATTACAAGCCTTATAAATGGAGGTCATAGAATTGAAAAATAAGGACAAGTCTCCAAAACAATATTCTCTGGAAACAATATGTCCCTTTCCATTTGAAAAGAATCTACACATGCCTCTATTTCCCTCACGAGTGGAGATCCCAAAATTTGACAAATATGATGGTACCTCAGATCCTCAGGATCATGTCAAAGATTTTTGTGTCACCTGTATGGAGTTCATGCATGATCAAACATACCTTGTGCACCTTTTCCCAAGGAGTTTAGGGGGTCAAGCAATGGAATGGTTCTCAAGTCTACCGAAAGGAATAAAAATATTTGAAGAACTAATCCAACTATTTTTACAACAATACTCATACAACATTCAACATCATGTATCTATGATCTATCTTTGCAATACTAAACAGAAAATAGGGGAACCTCTTCTTACTTTCCTCCAACACTAGAGAAAGATGTTCTCTAGGTATCCACGACCTATCCCAGACTTTGAGAAAATGGATATATTTGTCAATAACTTGGTCCCCAAACTGAAATATAGCATACAAATGCAAGTACACCCATCATTTAACAAACTAGTAGATAATGCCATTCGAATGGAAGATGTGCTCATAAAGAAGGGGGATATCACCCCTTGGAAAGAAACACAACCAAGATCTAGCTCTAAAGAGAAGAACAAGTATTGGAAATTTGGAAAAGACAACAACAAGAATGTTGTTAATGATGGAGTAGAAGACACTGTTAAAACCAACTCAAAGCCCACAATATTCAACTTGGCTAGTGGTACACAAGCACTTAAAGTTGTTGAGGCTGCAGCAGAAAATCCACTAAAGAAAACAAAGGAATGGTTCAAAGAAAAGCCTTGGCTTTCCAAACCTAAGCGTGATTTTAATCCTCTTGAAGAATCATATGAATCCGCTTTCAAAAATTTGTTGGCAAACAACTTGATAACACTACCAGATAACTCCAGACCATATGATCCAGATGTCAAACCAAGATGGTGGAGAGAAAATGAATACAGTGACTTACATCGGAATAAAGGTCATTGCATAAATAATTGCATAAAGCTAAAACATGAGATTCAAGATCTCATAGACACTGGTAAAGTTGTTGTTTGGAATCATCCGACCAATGCAGATCATAAAGAATTTAAGGACCTCTGTGGGGTGATGAAATCCCCAGTCAAAGATAACCCTCACTACGTAGAATAAAAAGAAAATTTGGATATCGTTCTCACCTTCCTTCTTTCTCCCAAAAAGCTCGATGGCAAGTAGAAAGTCAGTTAGTGCAACTGTAGGTCCACCCTAGACATAATGAAAAGTTCTTTTCCCTTAAGAAAATGAAAAATGATTTAATCTAATGTAGCCTGATTCACGTTCACTTCATAGCCCAAATTTAGGTGTTAGATCTGCATGTGCATGTCAATTTTAAACACCAAATCCAAGAATGAAGGCATACATGTCAATTTTAACCATTTGTTTGATTTTTAAGCACCAAAAACCAAGTGTAAGATGCATGCATGTCAATTTTAATTGTTGTTCATTTTAAGCACCAACAACGAAGTGTAAGTTTATCCATGCATGTCAATTTTAGCCCATGTTCATTTTAAGCACCAACAATGGTGCAGGAGCACCTAGCTCATTCTCAGCTTCTTTTTCATCTGAGGTTTGATTTGTGTTATTTTAAGTTGGAAAGTTGTTTAGCATGCTTTTTGAAGTTGTTCTAGGTTGTTTGGATGAGTTTTGAACTCATTGTGTGGTTTTGGTTTCCTGTTTTCAACTTTTGCTCAAAATTGCCAGTTTTGGTGTTGCCTTGCAAAATGTTGTAAAAAGTGAGTTTTTAGTGTGTTTTTGTTTTTGAAAGGTTTTATTAATGTTTTATGTTTGTGTTTAAGGTATACGAAGTGTTTTTAGATGATGGTTAGTTTTGGAGGTCAATCTTGCATTTTCTAGGCACCAAAAGTTGTCATTTAGGCATCAAAATGTCAAAATTAAGTGCCTTTGGACATGTACCTGTCCATATAGGAGGTTAACCAACTTGGAGAGGTATTTAAACGCCCATTTTAACTTTTTTAAGGGTTGATCATTCGAAGTTAAGTGAAGTTTTGCAAACTTGCACTAGTTTTTACTTGGTTTTCTCTAGTTTTTGGCTCCATGTGAACAACAGTCCGTACACCTACTGTACTTGGCCATAATATTCTTGTATTTTTTTATTCTAACATGTTTTCCTAAACTTTTCCCTTTTGTGGCATTTGATTTCATCAAGTTTTGAGTTTTGTGCAAAAATATTTGGTTTTGATAGTTTCACTGCCCAGTCTAGGAATTTGGGCAAAATGCTTGACCAACTTGGTTTCTTGGAGTCCTAAAGTGTTCATGGCTTCTCAAGAACCGGTTGGTCAATTTTTAAAGTATGTAAATATGATTTTTGGTTTCAAGAGTGTAGGTACAAGGAGTTTTTATGGCCATTAAGCCCTAGGCAAGTGTGCCATTTGGCTAGGGTCTTGAAGAAACTTTAATGCTTTGCTCTTCTATAGCAAGTGCATTTAATATTGGAACAAAATTTCCTTGATGATGAAGCTTGTATGCCAAGGAAAAGAGGTTTCCTAAGCCATGAGGAGAATTTTTCCATGTTTAGTTTGTGAAAATAATGTAAAAATAGTGAGTCACTGTTTTAAAAAGCAATCTCCTTTCATTAGCCTATTCTCCACCATGTGTTGGAGCTTGTAAGGTTATTGTACCTCCTTCTAATGGCTTGCAAAAAATCACAAGGATTTTTATTTATGTCAGCCATGAGTTTAGAGTTGCCAAGATCAATCAATGATCTTTGGGGCAATATTTTTGGAATGCCCATTTGCTGTCCCAGTCAACTAGGACTGAGTTTTACTTTTTTTTTCCTTGAAGTTATACTCGTATTCTTCTCCTCCCAAATGAAAGGTATGAAGGAAAATAAGTCAGAAAATATTGAGCCTTGTTAAGGAGCACTAAACAGACTTTTTGTAAGCAGTTCTAATAGTGAAAGTGCAAGTCACAGTGAACTACAAAAAATAGTGAAAGACAAGGGGCAACAATAGTAGCTTAATAGTGAATTAATTCCATTTTGTAATTTCCTAATGCTTGTATGCAAGGATAAAAAGATTCTCTTTGTTTCTAAATGATAGGCATGCTTACATTTTGAGTTTAATTGGTTTTGGTTGCAAAAGATGTGTTTGAAAGAAGCAAAATTGGAAAAGTTGTAAAATGTTGCATTTTCCTCATAAGCAACTTTTTGTAAAAACTTGTTCTTTAAACTTGGAAGTGTAAATATTCTTATTTATGGCTTAATTAGTCAGTACTATGATGGAACTAAGGTCTCTTGTCCATATTGGAGGTTTATAGGTAGAATCTTGGTTTTTCACCATCAAAACCCTTAAAGACCCTCCTTTTTCACCCATTTTTGGGACAGTCACGGAGAAGGACTTAGGGACCCCCAAACTTGATGAATCTTCAAGAACTCCCAAAAGGGTATCCAAAAATATGAACCTTTCAGTCTAGAAGTCCATCGCTTGAACATGGTGAGCACAAAACCCCAAAAGGAGGGCTAATTGCTTGTAGCCTTTTTAGGCCTTAAAATTGAATTTTGGTCAAATTGGGTACACAAATGGTGAATGAAAAGCACAAAAGACATCAATGCCAGTTGAAACAAGTTGTCCTTACATGAATTTGACACCTTTTATGGGACAAACCCCAAGAACATAGTTTTAGCAAGCCATAGTGGTTATGGGGTTGAAGCCTTTCAACATACAAGAGGTCTTGACTTAGGGAGGTGAAATAAGAAGAAGTTTGAGATGGTCTATGAACCTTTGCACTCTGATTACAACAAGAATTCCTTGAAAATAGTAAGGTCCTATACTTAGTGAACATATAAGTCACTTGAGCATTCCACTTGCACTGCCTCCTTATCAAACAACGAAGTGTGAGATTATCCATGCATGTCCTTTTTAACTATTGTTGATTTTAAGCACTAAAAATTGAAGTGTGAGATTATCCATGCATGTCAATTTTAACTATTGTTGATTTTAAACACTAAAAATTGAAGTGTGAGATTATCCGTGCATGTGAATTTTAACTGTTGTGAGATGTGCATGCAAAATTACTAATCTAATCCTCTCTACAGATCTGCCAGAGGCTATAAATAGAAGATTAGTAGCAAAATAAACCAACAGAAAACAAAAAATGAGAACTTGACAGAGGCGATTGCATAATATTACCTAAGCAATTGCGTGATACTTACTGAGCGAATGTGTGAATTTGACAGAATGAATGCGTAAATGTGACTGAGCGAATGCATGACTTTATCTACTCAATTGCATATCACTAATAGGTCAATCGCATGATAGAATGCAAACAACAAAAAAATCAGAAAAATACAAGAAAACTAAACTCAATCAAGAACCTGTGAAACCAATTGTGAAGCCCTAGCCAAATCCCTCATCATCCATTCAATATTGATTAGATCATATTTAATTTTATAAGAAAGAACTAGGCTATTATATCTGTCTAAGGCCAGTTGTTCTTCTGAATCCCGTATCAATTTTTTTGCTTGGAGAAATTTTTGATATCGTCTAGCTTCCCTCCTTTGTTGTTTCGTCCTTCTCGCACCTAAAGTTTTGAACTGAACTTTTCTTGCCATAAACTTTGTTAATCAAATCCTAAAGTAAAAATAAATTTTGATCCTAGATTAACCAAATTTAGGATAGAATTATACAGAATTAATAACAGACAGAAGAAAAATAAAACAACAATTAACCCTGCGGATGCATGACCCAAAAAGGGCGATTGCGTGACCCTGTCAGAGTGAATGTGTGACCCCAAAGGGTCAAATGCATAATTTTTTCTATGCGATTGCATGATGATGTAAGCTTGATTGCGTGACAGAAAATCTTTTCTTGAAATTTGTGCAACTTGCAAAAAAATGAACAATTAGTACAATCTGCAAAAATCACACAGAACACAGAAAAAGGTTAAATTGTTGTTAGTTCACGTCGGGTTCACCAAAATGTGCTATGCTCAAAGATACCATTGCCAAAAAGGAAATAAGGACAATCATGAAATCCTTAACTATCTAAGCAATTCAAACATAAAACCAATGAAATAATGCAATTAAGAAATAGGAATTAAAATCATTCAATAAAACTCCCTATCCCAAGATGGCATATCACTTCCATTGCTCTTCTCCTCTTCATGGTATGATGGCTCTCAGATATTGCGCTGGTAACCTGCAAGTGACACAAAGATTCAAAGTTCGTGATCATTGAAAATGGAGATTGGATGCTCAATTTATAGAAAATTGGAGAAGATTGATTGAAAGGTGGAACAGAATGATCAAGAGGTGTGAACTGAGGTGAGCTCAAATGAAAATTGATAGTTGAATTGTTGATTGTAGGAGTGAAACTCAATTGATTGAATAGATTAATTGAGTCAATTGATTGAGAAAAAGCTGACTAAAGGAAGAAAAAGAATGATTGGAGGAAATAAAGAAGATGACACAAAGAGCTTAATTTAGAAAAAGCTAACTGAAAGATGGAAATAGAAGTTGAAAAAATAAATGATTTAATTGATTTAGCATATGCTTGCATTTAGATTTAGATTATTAATTTAATCTTTGCATGAGATATTATTGAAATAATTGAATTTATTAATTCAATTTAGCATTTGAATATATTTAGAACTTAACTTTGATTTTCAATTTGGTTTTTGAAATCATGCACATGTAATTGGATTTGGAAGAAATTAGAAGAATATGAAATTAAATGAAATTAGAATTTGAGGATTTGGAAATGGAAGAATTAATTAGTTAATTAAATAATTTAAAGAAACTATTTAATTATTTAAAAATGGAATTCAATTAAATAATAAAGATTATTTAATTTTAAGGAATAAAATCATAATTAATTAAATAATAAATATTTAATTAATATTTAGAAGAGGGTTGAATGATTAGATGATTGGAGATAGAAATTGAATAATTAGTAATTTATTTAAATAATAAAGATTATTTAAATTGGGAAATTAATTAGAATTAATTTAATATTAATATTTTAGGAAATGATTAAAATGATTAAAATGATGATAGAAATGGAAATAGAATAATTAGTAAGATAATGAAGAAATATGAAATTAGAAGAATTTAGAAGAATAAGTTTAATTGACTTGATTAAATAATAAAGATTATTTAATCAATTAGAGGAATAATTAGTACATGATCAATGAGACATTTTTAGGTGTCTACATTAGCCCCTCTTTGAGACAAAGTCGGAACAACATTGTTTCAAAGAAAATAAAAAATTCTGCCCCAGTATGCATTGGTATTGCTGTATAGTGTAAATATGCCCCCTCGGAAAAGGTGGTCAAAAAATTCAAAAATTGAGACCATGTTTTCGATACCAGTTCAAAGAGCAAGCGTGTGAAATTTCTTGTCATTTTGAGATCGTTTGAGTAGGCTACAAGTTGTTTGAAGCTGGTGGGGACCACAGGTGTCAAGGTGTCGTAAAACCCTAATTTTTGAGCTATAAATAGAGAATTCTTGGTTTTCATTTGCTCATTTGTGATTTGGTAGTTCCTTAGTTTCTTTGCAATTTATGTGCCTGTTTCTAAGTATTTTGATCATCATGGCTGGTTATAGATGTTGATTGCACTTGTTGGACCAAGTACATTCATATCAGAGACCTGCTAGGACTGGTGGCATGGTACTTTTCCAATTTTTTCCTTTTTTTTGCCTATTTTATGCCTTTTAAAAAAAAAAATTCCTTGATCATTTTTTGCTTTCCGTTATGCAATCACTTGTCAATTTTTAAACAGTAGTATTAAGTGTACCACATTCACTGTAAATGCTACGCATGCGCTATAAGTGTCACGCAATAGTGTTAACATGTTGCATTCGTTTATAGCTTCATGCATAAGTGTTTTTTTGTTATGCATGCGCTCATTGTGTCACACATTATCTTTAATTGTCACGCAAGAGTGATTTTTGTACCGCATAAGTCATAACTGTCATGCATTCGTTGTATATGTAACTTTTTGTCATGCATTTGAAAATTTTTAGGTTTTTTGGATTTGATATCTGATATTGTGATCATTTTCTCATTGTAAGAGAACATTGGAGTGTTATACCATCACCAGAGTAGACCCAGTGGTCTTGATCTTCGAGATGACTTACCAGATGATGAGATCTAGCATATCTGTCAGCTTGGTCTATACCATGTTTTGCATTTGCCAGAGATTACGGCCAACAAGGCCATGATTATAGCTTTGATAGAGAAGTGGCACTCTGAGACTTGTTCATTTCATCTTCTGACTAGTGAGGCATCCATTACCTTAGAGGATGTATGGCATATATTACGTATTCCCATTCATGGTGAGAGAGTTGTATATGACCAAGATGATGGTATTGCTAGACTATGTGCACTTTTTGAGTGTGAGATTCAGGATTTGTAGATCAGTGGTCATTATGAGATCCCTTGGGCTTGATTAGATTACGATGACCTGACCATTGTATTATGCGGTATTGTCGGTGGTTTATTGATACCTGACAGACGAGGTCATGGGTTTCTCGTTGGATGGGGCAGAGTGCTCCATGATATGATTGTGCATCATCGATTGTATGCTTGGGGTCCTTGTCTACTTTCCATGTTGTATTATCAGATGCATGGTATTGTGTATCTGGGATACCATTCTATCAGTTGTGGTGTTACTTTGCTTCAGACATGGGCATGGGAACACATTTTTGTTTCTAGGCCTGTTATTCATGTAGACTTGCAGTTGAGTGAGCCTTATGCTTTTAGGTATACAACAGGTATCAGACATAGGGGTTTAGAGAACACCTTGTACTAGAGACATTAGTTTGATATATTGCAGCATTTCATTTGGAGACCTTACTTAGATTGCCCCGATTGGCCTGATGATGTAGTGCACTTGTCTTTTTGTCAATAGCAGAGATATCTCATTGGGAGGAATTTTGAGACTCAGCGGATCATAGAGATGTATCTTCCTAGGAGGGTTCTCAGATAGTTCAGTGAGGTACAGGTGGCACCTGTGGTTACTGCATATTTTGCTCATGCTTCATGAGAGGTATCTGATTGGGGTGTGTGGATTCAACCACATGTTGCTTCTACAGAGTTTCATTCTTTGCAGCCATTACTTTGGGGTTGGGACAGAGGTGGAGTAGATCTAGGGATGACAACGAAGTACAATACATGGTTTGCTAGGCATGGGCCAGTGCCTTTGACTGATCCTACTGTTCTGATTATAGCACAGCAAATTCGCCATCCTAGACAGTGATTGAGGATAGATGCAGGGGAGAGAGCTGGTGGACATGGTGGAGATGGGGGAGGAGGTGGTGGAGATGGGGGAGGTGGTGAGGGAGGAGAGGGAGATGAGGACATAGACATTGGTGGAGACACCGAGTCTATTAGTAGTGAGGATAGCGATGATTCTTCAGAGTCATCAAGAAGTGATGGTGGGGATGATGATGAGGATATGCTAGAGTTGGAGGATGTGCCTGCCGCAGAGGGTGGGATAGGATAGGTTGATGATGAGCTGGAAACTCTTAGAGAATGGGTTCAGAGTTTGGAGGATGAGGTTGCTAGATGAGATATCGAGAGAGATCATCTCCAAAGGGAGAGAGATGAGTCAGTGTGGAGATGTCAGATTACTATGGATGCCTTCGATCACCCTTTTAGAGCAGGTATAGATGCGCGGGACCGGGCATATAGGTATTTCACTATTGCGTAGGAGTCTATTTATTATCGACAGGCATATGAGAGAGTTCTTCCTGAGGGTTAGAGAGAGCCTAGCTTTAGTGCATACATGGGGAGGAGATCGAGTAGATCTACTTCATGATGGACTAGTAGTGGTGGTGTTATGGGACCACCTCGACATCCTAGGGTAGGATCTAGTGGACATGATCCACCTGCTGATAGAGGTAGTGTTGGATGATCATGTTATCTGAGCCTTCGAGCTTATTTATTGTATTCACACACATTATCATTTTTGAGTTATATATATAGCATGCGGGTTTTGGTAATGATCTATGTATTGTTTTGCTTTCCATGTATGCTTATGAGTTCTCTGATGCATATCTATTTGAATTTTATATGATTCTAAGTGTAATGGTAACATATGTATGAAAGATGAATGCAAATGAATCTATAATTAAATGCAAATGAATCTATTATGAATGCAAATGAATCTTATTATAAATGCAAATGAATCTTATTATAAATGCAAATAAATCTATAATGCAATGCAAATGAATCTTTTTTTTTGTATGATAATGGTTGAACCAATTTTAACTTAGATAAACTTTGAAGAAATGTTAGTCATATGACAGAGAGAAAAATTGATGATAGAAAGAATGTTAGAAAGAATGCGATGAGAAGCCAACAAACTATCAATAAGAAAATGAGATGAAAATAAGAATGGAATTGAATGAATCACAAACCTGTGTCACATATTTTATTGTGTCAATATATATTCATCACTGAGCCTTATTATTGAACAATGAAGCTTAGCACATTAGGGTATAAGGAACCAAGATGTAAAGATATCTTATTGAAGAAACAAACACGTAGCAGACAAGGAGTGAACCCTCAATTCTGGGAATTGCATTAGGGGTCGAGGTATGTGTGGCGATTTCACCTTGATGTGAAGGCTTTTATCAGACACCCACTAGAGCAATTTCCCTAGAATTTCATCGGTTCACACCACAAACAACAAAGAAAGAAAAAGATAATGCCCATCATAGCTCCTCTAGTCACTTGTGGACATCCTTGAGTAGCATAGGAACAATATCTGTCACCAAATGATAAAAAGATAAAGACTGACCCAGACAAAATTCAGCAGCTATACTGACCTTGTGCCTTCATTCTCAGTTGTATGATGTGATGGTTGATAATGTTTGATCTCAAAAAGTTGCGGACCCTGTTTAAGACTGACCTCTCTAATTTTGAGTGTATCCTCTTCTGTTTAAGACAAGATAATGATCACATTGATATGGATATGATACGATTGATAAGACAGTTTGATCAGTTGATTGCAGATGCTTGATTGGATAGTCGTATCCTTTGTTAACTTCATGTGAAGTGTTTGCTGGATATCTGCTAGGGTATTTGTTTCTCACAAGACATTTTATTGCAAGTTTTTCTAATTGATTGATTGATTTTTATTTCTTTTCCAAGAGCTTTTTCGATGGTTTTGGATTATGTAGATCGATATTTGAATGTTTTTGATTGGATGATTTTCACGATCGTATTTGAATGTTTTTGGTTGATTTTTTTCAGGATCGTATTTGAATGTTTTTGGATTTTAAGTTTTTCTGGAATCGTATATGGATATTTTTGGTTGATCTTTTCAAGACATTATATGAATGTTTTTGATATTTTTGTGGTTTTTATTGTTTTTGACTTTTGACTTTTTCAATGTTTTTGGATTTTTGTGGTTTTCAATGTTTTTGGATATTTTTTCAAGATCATATATGGATGTTTTTGGTTGATCTTTTCAAGACATTATATGAATGTTTTTGGTTGATTTTGGATTTTGAGTTTTTCAATGTTTTTGGATTTTGTGGTTTTCATTATTTTTGGATTTTGTGGTTTTCAATGTTTTTGGATATTTTTTCAGGACTTTATACGATTTTTAGGATTTTTTCACGACTTTATCTGATTTTTTTTGGATTTTTTTAGTTATGCCCCCAGTGTGCAGACCTATATGACATGATGATTTGTAGAATGCATATGGAGACAAATGAATTTTTGACATGACCTATGTGAATGCAACGTGCAGGATGAAGATGCATTTCCTATTTGAACAAGGTTGACTATGTTTGTTTTTGCATTTGAATACACCAATTGAAATGGAAGTGCAAAACATTTCATAGATAAGAGGTCAATCGATCTCTAAGGCCCTTTGAAACATTCATCTCAACACACTTAGTGACTAGGATTTACAAATGGAGACATGGAAAATTTTCCCATTGGTTCTTGAAACTTTGATCTTCTTTTGCCGATGTGTGTGCAGATGTGTTAATTCTCGCTCTTGTGTTCACTAAAGATCCTTAGCATCCTATATGACTAGCTATATGGATTATTATAACTTCAAAAGCATCCTGAATAGAGCCTCGCTGCTAGCAAGCCTTGAGAGCTCTGATGAGGTTATAGACTATAATTTCTCAAATATTTCTCCATTGCCAGTAGGCACTCATAGCCCTGATGGAGTTACTTGTATGTTCCCATAGTCAAGCTTTTTATCGCATTTGTATACATGATATTTGAGTTATATATCATTTCTCTTTTTGCCTTTAGATGGATATTTGGCATAGCTCTTTTTATTTTTATTTTCTTGCCTTGACTTATAAATAATGAAACCTACTTGGGTGTGATAATTAGAGTGGTGCTGAAGTAGAATTTTAGATTTTTCACTAGTCATATGATCAACCAGGTGTCTAGAATGAATTAGAGATTTATTGTGTTTGAGGTATAGCAATTGATAGATTGTAGGTTAACAAGTCTCAAATAGTGAAACCACTACCAAACCATAAGTAAAGCATTGTCATAGGGTAATGTTGAGAATGAATGACTTTAGAACCTCAAAGACTTCATGTCCGAATATCTAAGAAAGGCGATGACCCTTGTTTTCTTTAGATGCCAATGAATGATAAAATCAAGCAATTGCCTTATTTTATTTGATGCTTCTATATAAGAATGCAAAACTTTTAAAAATAAAATGAGTCTAAAAAAGAAACTACATGTTATGCAGTGTTTTAAATGATATGATATGCAATGCGGAAAACAAAACCTAAACTACACATCCCTTAGGTATACTATCGCTTAAGGTGCATATTGTTCATAGGGTTAGAGATTGGATCTCCCTCCATGGTAGCCAAATGATAGGCACCATTGCCTATGACCCTTTTTATAATGAAAGGACCTAGCCAATTAGGTTCAAATTTTCCTAGCTTTTCTTGTTCTACTAGGTTCCTTTGATTCTCTTTAAGTACTAGATCTCCCACTTGAAATATTCGTGGGCAGACCCTTTTATTATAACTTCATCTCGGTTTTTTTTGATATCCTTGTAAATGATTGAATGTTGTTTTTCATTTTTCATCAAGGGTCTCTAGTTCTTGCAACCTTGCTACCCTGTAGTCTTCTTCTGATATAATGTTTTGTAAGGATACTCTTAGAGATGGTATCTCTATTTCAATGGGGAGTATCACTTTTGTACCATAGACCAAAGAATATGGTGTTGATCCTGTAGGTGTGTGTACTCCTATTCTGTAGGCCCAAAGAGCGAGATTCAAATGGAGATGCCAGTCCTGTCCTTTGTCAATGACTACTTTCTTAAGAATTTTCAATATTGTTTTATTTGTAGCCTCTGCTTGCCCATTAATTTGTGGATAATATGACGTGGCAAATCTCTATTGTATGTGGAATTTGTCACACAACTCTTTCACTTCCTATTTTTTAAATGGACGCCCGTTATCTATAACAAAGCACATTGGAATTCCGTATCTATATATAATGTAGTTGAGCATGAATTTTTCTATCTACTTTCCAGTGGTGTATGTTAAAGGAATCGCCTCAACCCATTTTGTAAAGTATTCAATGGCTATCAAGATAAACTTGTGCCTGTTGGATGAAGTAGGGTTGATTTTACCTACTAGATCTAATCCCCATTATGAAAATGGCCATGGCGATGTGATGGGTTGAAGATCTTGTACTGGTGCATGAATAAGGTCTCCATGCATTTGGCATTGTTTACACTTCTCTACATACTTGTAAGCATCTTTTTCCATGGTTGGCCAGTAATACCCCATTCTCAGCAGTTTCTTTGATAATGGAAGACCACTTTGGTGAGCCCCACAGATTCCATCATGGACTTCTTTTAAAGCAAGGTGTACTTCATTCTCATCCAAACATCAAAGAAGAGTACCATCGAAACCCTTTCTATACAGAGTATCAGCTATAATGGTGTATCTAGATGCCTGACGAATAAAGGTCTTCTTTTGATTTCTGGACAGATCCGGTGACATGTATTGGGTATGCAAATATGTATATATTTCATTGTACCAAGGTGATTCTGGACCCACAATTGCACATACATAGTCTGATAAGGGAGTCTCATATGCAGGTAGCATTAACTGTTCTATGATAAACTCAAACTGAGTTTCATTAGCAGTCATATTCAAAAGAGATCCTATGGTTTCCATTGCATCTATTGCCTTGTTTTGTATTCTAGGGATTTGTTCGAAGGTAATTTTGCTAAAGTGCTGCTTGTAATCTTCAACCAACTTTTTATAAGGCATGAGTTTGTCATCCTTCATATTTTAATCATCATTGACCTTGTTTACAATTAACTGCGAATCACCATAGACCTGTAACTCTTGTATTTTCCATTGCATCGCTATACGAAGCCCTATGAGGAGAGCTTCATATTCTTCCATATTGTTGGTGCATGGGAAATTGATCCTAATTGACTTGGGTATTACATCCCCTTGAGGAGTAATGAAGAGAATACTTGCTCCAAATCCATGATTGGTATATGACCCATCAAAGTATAACTTCCATATTACTGAGGCAGTTAGTGTAAAAATGGATTCATCTAGAAATTCTATTAGCAATGGGTGACTGTCTTGTATAGGAGCCTCTACTAATTGATCTGCTATGATTTGTCCTTCGATAGCTTTTATGTCTATGTATTCTATATCAAACTTTCTCAAGATCATAACCCACTTGGCCAATCGCCTGGTCAATGTTGCTTTGCTCAATAGGTATTTGAGTGGGTCAAACTGTGCAATGAGTTGTACCTTAGGACTCAACATGTAGTGTCTGAGCTTTTGGGATGCAAAGATTACTGCTAAGCATGATCTCTCTATGGGGGTATAATTAAGCTCATAGCCGATCAGAGTCCTACTTATATAATAAATGGCTCTTTCTTTTCCATTTTTGTCATGTTGTGCCAATAGAGCTCCTAGAGTTGAGTTCGTTGCTGATATGTATAACAATAGAGGTTGTCCTAGAGTAGGAGATATTAACACTGGTGTGTTCAAAAGATAATCTTTTAGAGCTTGGAAAGCTTCTTGGCATTGTTCTGTCCATTTAAAATTAACTCCTTTCCTGAGTAAATGCTGGAATGGGTGACACTTATCTACCAACTGTGCTATGAATCTCCTTATGGATTACAATCTTCCTTGTAACCCTCTAAGCTATTTAAGTGTTGATGGAGGTTGCATATCAATGATTTCCTTGACCTTGGCAGGGTCTATTTCAATTCCTCTGTTTGATACTATAAACCCTAATAGTTTACCTGTTGTTACAGCAAACACACATTTCTTTGGATTTAATTTGACATTATACTGTTCCAATCGATCAAATATCTATGTAAGAATTGCAAGGTGACTTTCTCTAGTTTGTGATTTAGCCAATATGTCATCCACATAATCTTCCATTATGTTATAGATCATGTCATGAAATAATGTTGTCATGGCTCTTTGGTATGTTGCTTCGGCATTTTTAAGACCAAATGGCATCACATTCCAGCAGTATGTTCCCCATGGGCATGTAAAGGCCATTTTATGTTGATCTTCTGGTGCAATTTTAATCTGGTTGTATCCTGAAAAACCATCTATTAAGGATAGCATCTCATTTCCAGTTGTGAGGTCAACTATCATGTCGATATTAGGTAGTAGGAAATCATCCTTAGGGCAAGCTTTATTTAGATCTTGAAAATCCGTACAGATTTTGATGCCTCCTATGGGCTTAGTCACAGGTACCAAGTTGGATATCCATTCCGCGTAGTCAATAGGTCTGATAAAACCTACATCCAACAACTTTTGTAATTCTATTTTAACCAGCAATCCAATACTTGGATGCATCTTTCTTAATTTTTGCTTGTAAGGTTTAACTCCTGGTATCAATGGTAAGTGATGCAACACTAATTCAGAATCTAAGCCCAACATGTCTGAATAGGACCAAGCAAAGTTGATAGGTCGTTGCTTGAAAAAATGAATGAATCTGTCTTTTTCTTCTTTGCTCAGTGATTTTGCCAAATGGATGTTATGTACAACTTCCCCTTCTGCTATATTTACTTCTTTTGTTTCCTCTATAAGTAATGCTGAACTTTCTCTTTCCATTGGAAGACTTCCCAAGTCATTAGGGGTAGTTTGATCCTTATCTTCTATTTGAGAAATAATTTCTTCTCCAAAGTATGCCATTCTATTTAGGTCTATAGCAAACCCTGCTTTATGATCACCTTGTGGAAATCCCCTTCTGACTCCTAGAAATTCTGAAATTGCTTCGTTGTTTTCAAACCAATCCAGCATTGGTTTTCCTTCTTGCCCCCAATCAATCAAGTGTGAATGTACTAGGGGTAAATCATTACTCCCTTTTTTAGTAGACTCAGATAACATGAAGACTTGATTGTTTGACTGCCTTAATATTACACTTTCTAGTGGGCTAGAATCATGGAGTGATAAAAATTCATAGTCATGCGAATCTGTCTCAGTGTAAATATATGTTTCATCATGTGGGCTATCATCACTTATTTCTTCTTGTTCCTATCCCTAATTTTGTTGTAGATTGACTGGTCTTCTTTGTACATTAGTGACTATTCTTAAGCTAGGTATAAGTCTTTGGAATCTTTCTTCATCTATTTCGTTAGGTATAGCCTGAGTTGCCTCTTGTGGTAGAAGTAGTGACAATAACCATGGGTGGGATTCAGGTGGTGGGGGTAATCTTGCATCTATTGCCACATTAGCCTGTACTATTGTGTCAATAACTACATCATTTTGAAACTCCGTGGTGGGTTCTTGCAAGAGTCGTCTCATGTCTTCCCCATCTGATTTTGCACTTGGCGATGTAGGTACCTAATTGCTTGTTTGAGATGAATATTGAAGAGCTTGTGTGGACCAATTCCTTTGTGATATGTAATCTGATGGTTTCCTTGGTCGATTTAGTATATCAAGGGTACATTGTCTGGCTTGTGTGATATGTTGTACATGTTTGTATCCCAATCCTTGATTTCCTGGATTATCATTAGGAACAACTGGTTCTAGTCTTCCTTTCTTTTGTAACCCTAGGCCTATGGTACCATCATATCCATGTCTTTGGAGTATTTTTAATCCATTTCCATACTGATCTATGTGTATTCTAGGTGTTGTCATATGATCTTCTTCTCTATATATCCAATGGTTAACATCTTCGTTAAAGGATTCTTCCTCTAAGTCTCCCCATCTAATGAAAGAGCATGAGTCTGAGTATCTGGAAATTTCTTTGCCTTTGTCTTTTTTGTACTATAGTGTGAGGTTTCCCAAAGGACTTAGGAGAAAGAGACAATTGTTTCCCATTTAAAGTATTTGCAATAGAGTACTCTCCACAACCCATATCCTTTATTTGTAAGGAGGATGTCGTAGGCATATCTTTTTGTGATTCTATGATCTTTAATGCTTCCAATTCTGTAGTGAGAGGTGCAGCCTGATTGATAGGTACCTAATTATTGACATTATCTTTTATATAATTATAATGTTCAAATGGATTTGGATCCCCCTTTATGGTGATTTCAATACCATTGTATGGGAATTTGACACATTGATGAAATATAGATGGTACTACTTGCATAGTGTGGATCCATGGGCAGCCCAATAACATGTTATATCTCAGCTCTCTATCCAGGACTTGAAAAGTGGTGTAGGAGCACCCTTCCAAGAACTCCCTCCTTTTTTTGCTGGTATTATGCTTCTTATGAAGCCATTGTATATAAAATAATGAGCCAAGTGCTCATAGGTCCTAGTTAGGGTCCTAGAGGAGATCTTAGGGGTCATAAGTCAAGATTGAGATTTTCTTGAAAATGGAGGGTATGTGTGTCTTTGTGGTGTTTAGGGGTCCTTCATACCATGGTGGCTTCCTTAGGTTGGCCCAATGTGGGTCTAGGAGTCATGAAAAGAAACATTGGGAAAGTTGCTCAAAAGTTGCATGACAACTTTTAAAAGTTGTCAAGCAACTTTTCCACCAAGAGGTCAAAATCCTTAGTTTGGCATGGAAAACCTTACTATGGGCACATAGACTAAGGAAAAGGTGGTATAAGTATTTGCAAACCCTAAGTTAATGGGTTGGATGTCAGAGATTGTACGGCCCAAGCAAGAAAAGCTTGACTGTGACCGTTTATTGGTTACCAGTTAGTTTGAATGAAGCTACCGAGCAAGTTAATGGATTGATTGGTGTGTAAAATTGTGTGGAGTGTCTTCTATGGTGTAAATAATTTCATTGTGAGCAATTAGATTAGGTTTGTATTTGCAGGTTGAGTGTGTTTGTAAATTGTTTGTAAACTGTCTTTTCTATGTCTAGTTTTAAACTAGTTTGTGTAAATGGAGTCTTAACTCCATTCCCAATTGTGAAATCACCATGAAAACATGGGGGATGGAAGTGAAGACCCTGTAATATAGTCCCATGCAAGTAGGGCCCTTGAAAATGCAAGGAGGCCGAACAAAGACCCACTCCTAGGCGAGACTAGATAGTGCCAGACTAGGAGAGGTCAAATTGCAGAGGTCTTGGAGAGCAAGGTTGGTCAGAGGAGAGTGCACCCTTTGGAGGAGGTGTAGAGGAGTGAGTGAAGCATAATTGGTGTGAAGGAGGAGCCTCCACCAATCCAAACAAGGTGGCTAAAACTCAAAACATTCACTGTGACCCAGGCAGACCCTAAAAACCCTCACAAAAACCCTTGAAAACCTTAAAATCCACCTAGGACAGTGTATGGACACTTGGAGGCCTAAAACCTAGAAAGTCCTTGAGTCCTTGCCAAATGAATGGTAGTCCATTTTGGGAGTTTGGATTGTTTGTGCATCTTTTGTGAGAGGGAGCCCTAAAGGACCAAGTAGGAGGCCTAATTGGTCCTAATCCTTGTAGCCCTACTTGAAGGCAAAAATAGAAAATAGTGAAATTGGTAAGGGGTTGAAAGCTTGAAACCTCTTGGGGGCACATGAATGGGTGGAAAAACTATGAAGTTTACTTGATATAACCTTGCTAAGACCTTGGAAGGTGTGGAACAAGCCTAGCCCTTATCAGCCATAGTAAGGGGTTTAGAGTCTCATGAGTAGGTGAGACCTTAGGAGCAGCATTGCAACTCATTGGTGGGTGGATTGGGCAAGGTCAAGGGATTCCTCAAGAAAAGGAAGTCCTAGAGACCCTAGGGTGTGAAGAGAACACCAGGTGATCCAAGGGAAGGATCCAAGTGCATAGACTAGGCTAGTCTATCCCAAACCCCATCCCATCAGATTGGTATCAGAGCAAGTTAAAGACTTGTTGGACTATGTATGTCTCTATATACTAGTGAATCAGTAGGGGAGAGTAGAATGGTCACTAATGGAGAGCTAGCTAGAGAAGTAGAAGAGCAGAAGGAGAAAAATAGACTCCTTTAAGAAGCTATGAGTGAGATAAGGGATAAACTACAGGAAGTGGTGGATCAGAGGACACAAGGACCTTGGGATGAAGACACCTAGGGTAAAGGCAAGAAAACTATAGACATAGATGACATTATACTTGAACCAGATCCCTTGTTCAATGAAGAACCATTTGTAAAAGCCATTAAAGCTTTGAACACCAAAGCTTTTGAAGGATTGCCACATTTAAGTGGAAGAATGGATATTGACACTGTTATGGAATGGATTGAGGGCATGGAAAACCACTTTGAGTGTGAGGGAGTGACAGAGGCTCAAAAGTTTAAGGTTTCCAAATCAAGATTAAGGGGAGCATCTTTGACATGGTGGAAGTACTTTCGAGAAGAAAGAGTTAGTATGGGGAAGCTACCTATTGCCAATTGGAAGGCCATGGTGAGTAAGATTAAGGAGAACTACTTACCAGAAGATTATGAAGTCCAACTTCATAAGAAGAGACAAGGATTGAAGAAGAAGGATCTTGATGTAACCTCCTACACCGAAGAATTTCAAAAGCTATGTCTTAGATCCAAAGTCCAAGAAGATGAATCTATTAAGGTGACTAGGTATCTAAGCGGCCTAAAGTGGAACATTCAAGAGGAGATAAACCTATGGACTCCTACTACTATTAAAAAATGTCATCAGCTTGCTACCAAGGTAGAAGAGAGGAACAAAAGGAAATGAGACTCCAATAACAAGGGTAGAGGTAGAGGTAGAGAACAAGTGAATCACCGAGGTGGTTACCAAAGCAAGGCAAATGAGTAGAGGAACCAAGGAGAAGCCAAGTTGACTGAACATGGCAGTGAAACCAATCTTAGAGGAGGACATTCTAGAGGAAGAGGTGCACAAGGTGGTCCAAATAGGGGTAGAGGTACTAGTGGAGGTAACTCCTACTTTGCAACTATGAAGTGTTACAATTGTGGACAATTGGGACACCCGACATATAGATGCCCTGACAAGACTACATCATCAAATAGTGGAAAGAGGATTGCTTATGCACATGAAGACTCTTCAAGCAGCAAGACACCTGAGGTGGATCATATTGAATAAGAGATTGGAGAAAATTTAATGTTCAATAGGGTCTTGATAAGATAGCCAGTCAAGTGTGAACCTAAGCATAGGAGAGCATTGTTTAGGGTGAAATGCAAGATCCTTGGTAAGTTGTGCAAGGTGATAGTTGACTCAGGGTCAACTAACAATATAATATCAGAGGAGGTAGTCAAGAAGTTGAAACTCACAAGGATAACCCACACTAACCCATACAAGGTGACATGGTTGAATCATGAGCAGAGTGTGCTAGTCAATGAACAGACTTGGGTAGAGTTTTCTATTGGAGGATACAAGGATAAGATCCTCTATGATGTGTTACCTATGGATGCATGTCACTTATTACTAGGAAGACCCTGGAAATTTTATAGGAAGGTGATCTATGATGGAGAGGAGAACTCCATATCCTTTAAGAAGGACAACAAGACCTTCAAGATGCAGTCCTTGATAGAGAATGAAGAGGGAACTTAAAAAACACCTACTGTTTTATTGGCTACTGGTAAAGAGTTTTTAAACTTGCTACATGAGGAAGAGATAGTGAAGTGTGCCATCTTTGTGAAGCCAAAGGAGGAAGAAGACAAGTTGCAAGTAGAAGTACCCAAGGAGGTGAAGCACATGTTGCAAGAGTATAAGGACACAGTGAGTGATGGAGCACCTACAACACTCCCACCAAGAAGGTCTATAAGCCATCAAATAGACTTTGTTCCTGGTGCATCCTTACCTAACAAGGCTGCATATAAGCTCACACCTGATCAAAACAATGAGGTAGCAAGGCAAGTGTAGGAGTTATTGGAACAAGGACTGATTAAGAAGAGAATCAGTCCATGTGCAGTCCCGGTAGTGCTAGCATCAAAGAAGGGAGGCAAGTGGAGACTTTGCACTAACTCAAGAGAAATCAATAGGATCACCATAAGGTATAGGTTTCCTATTCCTAGAATAGAGGATCTAATGGAATTTTTAGGAGGGGCTATGTATTTTACCAAGCTAGACCTTAAAAGTGGTTATCACCAGATAAGAATTAAGGAGGGTGATGAGTGGAAGATTGCTTTCAAGACCATAGAGGGATTGTATGAATGGCTTGTGATGCCATTTGGACTCACCAATGATCCAAGCACCTTCATGAGGTTGATGAATGAGGTGTTGAAAGACTTCATAGGTAGATTTGTGGTGGTGTACCTAGATAACATTCTCATCTATAGCAGAACCAAAGAGGAGCACCTTGAGCATTTGAGGTTAGTCTTAGATAGGTTGCATGAGGAGAAGTTATCCATCAACCTAGAGAAGTGTGACTTCTTGAAGAAAGAGTTGGTCTACTTAGGATTTGTGGTGTCTAAAGGAACCTTGAAGATGGACCTAAGCAAAGTGGAGGCAATCTTGAATTGGCCTGCACCTAGAATAGGGACTGAAGTTAGGAGTTTCCATGGACTAGCTCAATTCTATAGGAAGTTTGTGAGGAACTTTGGTGGTATATGTGCACCAGTCCTTAACACCATTAAAGGAGGCCTTAAAAATAAATTTAAATGGACTGAGCATGCTGACAAAGCATTTCAAATGTTGAAGCAAGAAGTAGCCACAAAACCTATCCTTCTCCTACCTACATTTGATAAGCTATTCACATTGGAGTGTGATGCAAGTGGAATTGTAGTATGTGGTGTATTGAGTCAAGAGGGAAGACCTATGGCATTTTTCAGTGAGAAGCTTAATGAAGCAAAGAAGAAGTACTCAGCCTATGACCTAGAGTTGTATGCATTAGTGTAGTCTCTAAAGAAATGGAGGCATTACCTACTCCCAAAGGAATTTGTGGTGTTCACAGACAATGAAGCATTGAGTTACATCAACACTCAAGAGAAGCTTAGCAATAGAAATTTGAAATGGATGGAATACCTCCAATCCTTCACCTTCACCATCAAGCATAAGAAGGGGCAACTTAACAAGGTGGCAGATGCATTAAGTAGGAATTTGTTGACAATTCAAGAACTACAGTTGCAGAGCATAGGAATAGAAGGTTTCAAAGACCTCTATGAAGGAGATGAAGACTTCTCATCAGCTTACAAGGTTTGCAAGGAGTTTGAGAACCATTTCCATGGTGAGTATGCAGATTACACTATCCAAAATGGTCTCTTGTTCAAAGGTAACCAGTTGTGTGTACCAAGGGGATCCATGAGGGAGAACCTCATCTAAGAGAAACATAATGGAAATTTAAGTGGACACTTTGGAGTCAACAAAACCTTGGATTTAGTACATAGGTACTACTATTGGCCGAAGTTGCCAACAGATGTGAAAAGATATGTAGAACAATGTGGTGTATGCCAAAGAGAAAAAGGAGGATCAAGCAATGCTGGTCTCTATCAACCATTACCAGTCCCAAATAGACCTTGGTAATGTATAAGCATGGAATTTGTAGTAGGGCTTCCCAAGACTAAAATAGGTATGGATAGTATCTATAGATTTTCCAAGATGAGTCATTTCATTCCATGTAAGACTACACATGATGCTAGCTATGTTGCACATCTCTTCTTCAAAGTGATTGTTAGGATTCATGGACTCCCTTTAAGCATTGTTTCAGATAGGGACAACATGTTCATGGGTCATTTTTGGCAAACATTATGGAGGAGACTAGGAACTAACTTGTCATTTAGCTCAGCTTACCATCCACAAACAGATGGTCAAACTGAAGTCATCAATAGGGTGTTGGGCAATTTGTTGAGGTGTCTAACTAAGGAGTATGGATAGGCATGGGACCTTATCATTCCTCAAGCAGAGTATGCATATAATGACAGTGTGAATATGACCACTAGAAGAAGTCCTTTTGAGGTTGTGTATGGCAGACATCCAAGGGGACTTCACTCAAACCATCAAGGAAGTCAAAGAGCAAGTTAAGAAGGCCATCCTTGAATCCACTCAAAAAATGAAAGCCAAAGTGGATGAGAAAAGGAGAGAAGTTTAGTTCAAGGTGGGTGACTATGTGATGGTCCATTTGAGCAAAGCTAGGATGCAAAGTGGTAAGCCTACCAAACTGCAAATGAAGAGGGTAGGACCTTGTAAAATTATGGCAAAATATGGTGAGAACACTTATAAGGTTGATTTACCTTCAGACTTAGCCATTTCACCAATCTTTAATGTAGCTGATCTAGTAATGTACAAGGGAGAGATAGCAAGGCAGACTGAGAACCAAGCCAAGGTATTACAAGACATGGATGTGAATACCTTACCTCAAGTGAAGAAGCCTATAGCAGAGGATATTTTGGAGTCAAGAGTGAATAAATCTACCAGACACTAGGTCTACATGGAGCACTTAGTGAAATGGGTAGATCAACCAGTATCTGAAGCTACTTGGGTGGAGGAGAGCAAGTTCAAGACACTTGGAATAGACCCGGCTCTCATCTCTTCTTCTATTTATTAGTTGTGTGCAGAGGGGGAGTATGGTACAGGAGAACCCTTCCAAGCTCTGCCTCCTTATTTTTTTGTTGGTATTATGCTTCTTATGAAGCCATTGTATATAAAATAATGAGCCAAGTGCTCATAGGTCCTAGTTAGGGTCCTAGAGGAGATCTTAGGGGTCATAAGTCAAGATTGAGATTTTCTTCAAAATGGAGGGTATGTGTGTCTTTGTGGTTTTTAGGGGTCCTTAATAACATGGTGATTTCCTTAGGTTGGCCCAAAGTGGGTCTAGGAGTCATGAAAAGTAACATTGGGAAAGTTGCTCAAAAGTTGCATGACAACTTTTAAAAGTTGTCAAGCAACTTTTCCACCAGGAGGTCAAAATCCTTAGTTTGGATGGAAACCCCTAATATGGGCACAAAAACTAAGTCAAAAGTGGTATAAGTATTTGTAAACCATAAGTTAATGGGTTGGATGTCAGAGATTGCACGGCCCAAGCAAGAAAAGCTTGACTGTGACCATTTGTTGGTTACCAGTCAGTTTGAATGAAGCTGCCGAGCAAGTTAATGGATTGATTGGCATATAAAATTATGTGGAGTGTCTTCTATGGTGTAAATACTTTCATTTTGAGAAATTATATTAGGTTTGTATTTGCAAGTTGAGTGTGTTTGTAAATAGTTTGTAAACTATCTTTTCTCTGTCTAGTTTTGGACTGGTTTGTGCAAATGAAGTCTTAACTCCATTCCCCATTGTGGAATCACCATGAAATCATGGGGGATGGAAGTGAAGGCCCTGTACTATAGTCCCATGCAAGAAGGGCCCTTGAAAATGCAAGGAGGCCAAACAAAGACCCACTCCTAGGCAAGACTGGACAGTGCTCGACTAGGAGAGGTCAAATTGCAGAGGTCTTGGAGAGCAAGGTTGGTCAGAGGAGAGTGTACCCTTTGGAGGAGGTGAAAAGGAGTGAGTGAAGCATAACTGGTGTGAAGAAGGAGCCTCCACCAATCCAAACAAGGTGGCTAAAACTCAAAACATTCACTGTGATCCAGGTAGACCCTAAAAACCCTCACAAAAACCCTTGAAAACCTTAAAATCCAGCTAGGATAGTGTACGGACACTTGGAGGCCTAAAACCTAGAAATTCCTTGAGTCCTTTCCAAATTAATGGTAGTCCATTTTGGGAGTTTGGATTTTTTGTGCATCTTTTGTGAGAGGGAGCCCTAAAGGACCGGGTAGGAGGCCTAATTGGTCCTAATCCTTGTAGCCATACTTGAAGGCAAAAACATAGAATAGTGAAGTCGGTAAGGGGTTGAAAGCTTGAAACCTCTTGGGGGAACATGAATGGGTGGAAAAAATATGAATTTGACCTAATATAACCTTTCTAAGACCTTGGAAGGTGTGGATCAAGCCTAGCCCTTATTAGCCATAGTAAGGGGTTTAGAGTCTCGTGAGTAGGTGAGACCTTAGGAGCAACATTGCAACTCATTGGTGGGTGGATTGGGCAAGGTCAGGGGATTCATCAAGAAAAGGAAGTCCTAGAGACCCTAGGGTGTGAAGAGAACACCAGGTGATCCAAGGGAAGGATCCAAGTGCATAGACTAGGCTAGTCTATCCCAAACCCCATCCCATCAAAAAGTGACCTCTATCGTTATTGGTCCCATTTGTACAGGTAATGTTACAATGGTTTTAGATGGATGTTCTTCATCATCATAAGCCTTGATGTTTATCCTTTTGTAAGAATCAATGTGAAGTTTATAATATCCCAGTGCTTTGACCAGCTTTAAGGTACAAATGTTTAGACCGGCTCCCCCATCTATAAGTACTCTTCTAATTCTTTTCTTGTGAGTGTAAGCTTCTAGATGTAGTGGGTCATTATGAAGCAATTTATCACTAGGAATATCTTGTTTTATAAATGCAATATGACACACTGATGAAATATGTGTACCTTGTGTTAGATTTCCTACCATAGACTAGAAGGCACGTTCATCTATATCTCTGTCCACTACTGAATCTTGAAGTGCTTTGTCTAGTATAGCTCTATGATTGGGTGAAATACATAGTAGTTTGAATAAGGATATCTGTGCTGGAGTTTTCTTAAGTTGCTCAACTACATTGTAAGTCCCTACCACTGGTGGTTGATTTTGTGGTATCCCTTGCAAGGTTACCTTTGACCTGCGAGTAACCACTGCACAGTCTCTGTCTATGGGAGTAATTGTGATTGTAGCAATTGTATCATTTGTATCATAGGCTATCTTATCTAGATTTATATTAAATCCTTCTTCATAGTCCCAATGTCTATGTTTGACACTCATAATATGTTCAATGAGTTCATCTTCAAACCAATCTGAGTGAGATGGTTGATCCTACCCCCAGTCTTGGAGGGAAATATTCGTATCATCGTTGTACTTTGGTCCTTCAAATATCATGCAAATTTGGTCATTATCTTTATGAGTGTCTTGATATTGGTCCTCCTGATCAAGTGTTTCTTGTGAATCATCATTGGTTGTATCTCCTGAACTAATGGCATGAATAGTGTAGTCGTATGAGACTTTCATGTAGTTAGCCATGTTGTCTTGGGTACCTGATGTGGTAGATTTTCCCTTGTCATGCTTAACAAACAGATCTTTAAAAATTGTATGATTCATGTTTGTTGATGTCTTATCCGTATCAATTGTGATATCCCCTTGGTCTATCATATCTTGGACTAAGTTTTTCAACTTGTAGAAACTTGCTATTTTGTGACCTTTAGTCCTATGATAATTGTAGAAATCATTGTCATTCCACCATGTGGGTTTGAAAAGACCTGGTTCATATACTCTTACTTCAGGTAGAGTGATCATGTTTGTCTATATTAACTTTTTGAGCACTGACTCAATAGGTTCTCCTAAAGGTGTGTAATTTCTTCTTGGAGCGTTTACCCTGGGGTATCTTGTGTTTGTATTTTGCGTAGCATTTACATTGGTTGAGGTTGTGTTATTCTTGGTATGTGGATTTGTTGACTGACTCATTCTAAGTGACAAAATGGGTTGAGTTCTGTTTATTGTTCTAGCATCTACAATACCATCATTGGTTACATTTTTGTTTTTTGACCAAAACTTAGATTTATCATTGTTGTTGGTATTGCCATACTTAATAAGACCTTGTTCTACCAAGCCTTTCTCACATTTGAGAGCCTTTTTTGTGATTTGTTTGAATGTGGTAAGACACTACATTTGAATGGGATATTTTATCTTAGGAATCAAATTTTTTGTAAACATATCCACTTGCTCTATTTCTGGGATAACTATCTTCCATCTCTTGTAGAGAGCCCTCCATCTTTGTATGAAGGATGCAAATGTTTCATTCTCATATTGCTTAGCGGCACATAAATCCATCAAAGTAACCGGGGTGTCAATGTTGTGCAAGAAAATTGCAATAAATTGTTCAGCTGGTTCTCCCCATAATGTGATGGTTGGTGGTAGATGTGAAAACCACTCTAAAGCTAGACCTCCCAGACATTTAGGGAATAGTCTCATTAGGTAAGTATCTTATTGAGAAACTTCTGTACATGCCATAAAAAATTCTCTGATATGATCTCTAGGATCACCCTTCCCTCGATATCTATCAAATTTGGGTGTTTCAAAATGTTGTGGGAAAGGTGGCATGTATAATGTATGATCAAATGGATAAGGACGTGAGTCCTGCATTGTGTAGCTCTTTTTATCATTACCAGTTTTCATGGTCATCATCTGTTGTTGCAAACTCTATACTTGCTGTGTCAGAATATCTGTTGATGTCAAAGGTATACCTTGTGTATATGTATGTCCCATAAAAGGATTCATGGTTGTATAACTAAGAGGTTGTTGAAAGGTACCAAGATTGTAACCTTGTGTGTTGTGTGTTCCAGTAGGTACTGTGAAATAGGTGATATGTGAACCCATGTTTGGTTGAGTTGTTCCTGTTGTATTGATAATACCTAGATTTGCATTTTGATAGCCATATGTGGATCCCATAGAATAGGAAACTAGAGGTTGGGTTACACTTGTTGATTGCATTTGAATAGGTGCTGAGACACTTGACATTATCGGTATGCTCTGTGATGGTATACTAGCATTGGTCGCTGAAGGTGACATGCTTGTTTGAAAGTTTGCATTTGTATTGACATTTGTTGGGAGAGGTATGTTTTGAGGAAGACTGGAGGTCATTGCTTGTATTTGCATCAAGGGTGGTGTTTGACTATTATCTTGACCTAAAGTTTTTCTTGGTGGTAAAATCTTTGTGACATCAAAATCCTTAGGTAATTTTGCCCCATTTTGTATTAACAACGAAAGATACTTGTCCCTATCGCTATGTATAAGTGCATCTAGGATCATGAGGACATATGGGTCTTGCTATGTGGACTCAATTTCTTCCTTTGTCAGATGTTGTTGTAATTTGTTTATGGTGGACATTGTCTATGTACCTGAGTGTTGACCTATTGACATGTCCATGTTCCAAGTAGGGTTTATAGATTGTGTGTTGTTGGGGTCCATTATTCCTTTTGCTTTCTCGGACCTTGTGACGGGCATCTAAAATTGCCTATATGATGATGGTTCTATGGAAGATGATGACCTAACACTAGACATTAGACGTAAATATGAGGTATGCAATACTATACTAGATGCTCTATTGAGGATTTTGATGTGAGACCTTTTTAGCTTTTCTAGCTTTCTCTAATGCAATTCTTTCCATTTGTTGACGAAGTTGTTCAGCCTCAATCTCTCTATCAATCATACGGGCAATCCTAGACTCAATATCTATCTCATATATAACTTCTATATACTAGGGTGCACTTCTTCTTAAATCCCAAGCTAAGTTAGCTAGACCATCAATGATTTCTCATTGACTGCCATTTGGAACTAGATTAGGTTGCTCGAAGGGGAGCAAACCATTACCTAGGAGACCCATGAAGGCACATGCTATGAACCTATAACTGATAACGGACTTAGATGTATATGAGACCTAGGTGAAGACGTATATGATAAATGGTGGACTATGCAACTAATATAAATGAGGATGTAAATGGGACTATACAAAATACTATGGATGATAATGAGGATATAAATGGGACTATGGATGATAATGAGGACGTAAGTGGGACTATGCAAAAGACTATGGATTTATAATGAGGATATAAATGGGACTATACAAAAGACTATGGATGATAATGAGGACATAAATGGGACTATGCAA